>NW_006399804.1:14427975-14434921 GCF_000299155.1 Elephantulus edwardii | reverse complement strand
GTTTGTTGATGGGCACTTAGGTTGTTTCCAACTCCTTGCTATTGTGAACAAAGCTGCAATAAACATGGGTGTGCAAGATGACGAAGTTTTGTCTCTCATACTTTGAACATGTTGGTAGTAGAGGCTACTCCTTGGAAAATGATATAATGCTTGGAAAGATGTAGGGTCAGTGAAAAAGAAGAATACCTCCAACAAGATGGATTGGCACAGGGACTGCAACAGTGGGCTGGAGTGTGTCAGAGTTCAGGTCTGTTGTTCATAGGGTTGCTATGAGTTTTACTTAACTTGACAGCAGCTAATGACAACAACAACAACATACACAGGTGGTGAAAAGTAATAAAAATTGCCCCTGTACAACTGAAGACATAGAACATTTAGATAAAGACTTTGTGTCAGACATTTCAAGTCTGCATAAAAGATACTGACTTTTCAAACCTGAAATAAGATCTACCTCCATGTCTCAGCCTGCAGCCCAAACAGTAGTCAGGCCTACTAGATGAACAGTAACCCTAGAGAGGCAATTCCTCTTTAGAATAACCAGCCATATAAAAGCAATAAAGCAGCATTTGCCAGTGGACAAAGCTCATAAGGCAGGAAGAGATATGCTACTTGCTATTGTTGCTGTGCCTTCAAGTCAGCACCAACTCGTAGCTGACCCTTCAGCAGGGTTTTCAGAGGCAGTAAATGACACAGGAGGAGATTATTCATCATTCTTCCATGGAGCCATTGGGTTTGAACCACATTTCTTTGGAATTGCAGTGCAGTTTCTTACCACTAACCCACCAGAGCTCCCTAGAAAAGGTTATAATAGAAGGATTAATGGAAATAAAAAGCTCAAAGAGAAAGTAGGAAATATAGTTACATTGTGCGTGTGGTAATTGACATCATAAAATGTGTATGAGTAGTTGAATGGGAAAAATTGATTTTGCAAACTCAAAAATTACAAAATAAAATGTGTTCAAAGAGATAAAAATTGACAAAGATGCAACAGTGAATGACTGGAAACCCTAAGTCTCTGTAAACTTTCATTAAAATTAGTTAAAAAAAAGAAAAAACTGACAAAGAACTAATGAAAATGAAGAAATGATATGTGAACAAAGTGAGAATAAACAGATGGAAATTATAAAAGTACCAGGTAGAAATTCTGGAATTAAAAAGTACAATAACTAACTAAAAAATAAAAATTTAAAAAAGTACAATAACTGTAGTGAATACTTCAATAGAGGGAGTCAATGATGCATTTTAGTAAGAGGTAAAAGCAAGCTTGAAGGTAAGTCAATTAAGATTATTTCTTTTGAGGAACAGAAAGGAATGAAGAATGAATAAAAGTAAACAGCCTGAAGAACTATAGAATGCCATCAAGCACATGATAGGCATCACAGGTGTCCTAGAAAAAGTGGGAAGTGAAGCAGAAAGGATATTTGAAGAAATAATGGTTGGAACCTTCCCAGATCTGAGGAAGGACATGAATTTAGCCATATGAAAAGCACAGCAATAAACCCAAAGTCTTTTTTTTTTAAACCCAAAGTCTAATAAACCTAAAATAGCATAAGCCCAAAAATATTTTAAGACATTATGATTAAACCATCAAAAGACAATCCTATAGACTACAGGAAAGAACTGACTTGTCACAAGAGATCCTCTATAGGATTAACAGCTGACTTCTCAGAAACTATGGAGGCCAGAAATCAGTAGAATTCAAGACACTAAGATAGGGGGAAATTCAGATAAATCAGTCCACCAATAATTCTGTACTCAGCAAAGCAACAATGAGAAGTTAAGACTTCCTGGATAAAAAAAAAAAAAAGACTTCCTGGATAAAACAAAATTAGTTTGTTCACCTGTATACCTGCTTAAAAAACAAACAAACAAAAAAAAAAAACCAAACACAGAAGTGCTTAAGGGCTTCAGAGTGATATGAAAAGTTATGAGACTGTAATCAAATCTATATAAAAAATTAAAAGATAATAAGCTGATTAAAGTAAAAAGAAAACAATCAGTATTAAGTCTTTTTGATTGATAATTATGGTTTTGGTTTTTCTATATGAATAAAATGCAGCTGTTCATGTCAGTGTCAGTGTGACAGTGCACAAAGCTATAATAGCCTTAGCAACAATAGCAAATTTCAGCAGGTTAACAATTCTGGTGAGGTGGTGGAGAGATTGAAACTTATTTACTGCTGGTGGGAATGTACAATGGTATACCACTATGGAAGGTAGTCTGTCACTTTCTCAAAAAGCTGGAAATAGAAACACCATTTGAGGATGTGCAGGCGGAAGGGGATTAATCATGGGGTTGAACAATTTAATGGGTGGAGGGGTGAGGGAAATTGGAAGAATTTGTTCTGGAAATAATGTATTCAAATTTTGTAAATAAACTAGTTAAAATACAATTTGACCCAACAATTTCACTACTGGGAATATGCCCTAAAGAAATGACAGACATGACTCAAACAGATGTATATACACTCGTGTTTATGGCTATGTTATTCACAATAAAAAAGAGATGGAAGCAATCCAAGTGACCATCAACAAACAAATGTGTAGAAAACTATGGCACATTTATTCACAATGAATACTATAAAGCATTAAAAATTAACTCATATAACATTGCACAACATGGGGGAGACTGGAGGGACATTATATTGGGTGAAATATCTCAATTATGACCTAGAAGAATATTTGAACAAAAACAATGAAAATAGGCCTGAGAGACGTGGGTTAGAAGTCACCCCCCTTTGGCTTGGTAGCATCACTTTCTCTCCCCTAGGCCAACTGTTGGTGTTATTGTTTAAGTGTTGTTGAGCCGTAGGTGACTCAGCACTGCATAACATACTGTTATAAAATAGAACAGGCATGGGAGGGATTGAGGAGGGAATGGGGAAAGAGTAGATAGATAATGAACACTGCTTTAGAACAGATAAGGGAGGAACTGTCCAAAAATAATATATGATTATGCATTATATGTATGAGAACAATCTGGAACAAAGAATGCATTGTGTGGTGGGTTGAGGGGAGAGAAAATGTGCAACAATGAAATTAAAAAAATGTAAGTATTTTTAAAGATGTAATTTGTAACAAAATAGTATCAAAGGAGCATGCAGAGCTATATAAGGACAACTTTTTAAAATATAATTAGTATGAAAGAGGGGCAAGAAGCTACCAAAGACGTGCTGTTCAAGGCTGCCCTGAGGGAGAAGGGTGGTCAGTCTCCTCCTGTGTGATTAACTGGCTCTGAAAACCCAACTGGAGGGTCACCTATGGGTTGGTTCTGATGCTACATAACACAACACCACCACAATCTAAATTAGATTGATACATGTGAATTTGGTAATCATGATCCCAGGGCACCCACTAAGAAAATAACTGAAAAATACATAGTAGAGGAAGTACTGAAAAATACATAGTAGAGGAAGTAAGAAGGTAATCAAAATGGTGCCCTAGAAAACACATATTCACCACCACAGAAAGAAGACAACAATAGAGGAAACAAGCAATAAAAGAGAACAGTTAAGAAAAAAACCAACAACTCACCACTGAGAACAGCAACAACAACAACAAAAAGAACTCAAGTCATTGTTGTCAAGTTAGAGCACATTTATAGCTAGCTGGTTTTTATACCTGAAAACCCTCTGGTGGGTTTTCAGATGCAATAAACCACACAGGAGTTGATTGCTCATCTTTCTCACTTTTTCCTGGCTTCCTGAATAATTTGTTCTGCATACAGATTGGATTGTTGTTAAGTGCTATCAAGTTGTAGACAACTATAGCAACTCTATGAATGAAAGAACTGAACACTTATATAACTTTCATTGTTTCTCCAAGTTCATAGAGTTTCCAGAGGCAAGCTATTTCAGAAGTGGATGCCACTCTTGCTTCCAAGATTGTTTTAATCGAGGAGCTCTACCAAACATTGTCCACCGTGGGTAACCATTATCTCATTTGATGCATCAGTGTCACAGTATTTAGCATCACAGCAACCATGAGTTTAGTTACCTCTGTACAGTAAATGGATAGACCAATGCTATACCACTAAGAATGTTTGACCAAAAACCAATTAAAGCCAGACTTGAGGGCTGCAGATTAAAATCACCCACCTTTGACTTGGTAGCATAACTTTCTATCTACTAGGCCCACAGTGGTCTCTCTATGTTGGTGGTGTTGTAGTTAAGTGCCCTTGAGTCATAGACAACTCATAGCGACCCAGTGAACGAAAGGCCTGATTGGGTGGGTAGGGAGAAAGGACACAGCCCTAACACAATCCTTTCTTGATTTTTAATATGTGGCTGTTCCTTTGCTTTGTTCAGATAACAACTTAGGTATAGAATTCCCATTCTCTGTGTTAGCTATAACTTGCTGTTATCCATACAGTCAAATGCCTTTGCATAGTCAGTAAAACATACATAGACCTCTTTTTGGTACTTTCTACCTTATGCCAGGATCCATCTTACATTAGCAGTGATAATTACTGGTGCCATGGCCTCTTCTAAATTCGGCTTGAATTTCTGGCAATTGTCTGTTAATGTACTGTTCCGGCCAGTTTTTAATATTTGTCAGCAAGATTTTGCTTGCATGTGAAATTAATATTGTTTGATAATTTCTACATTCTGTTGAGTCAACTTTTCTGGGAATGGGAATAAATATGGATCTCTTCCAGTCAGTTGGCCAGGTAGCTATCTTCCAGATTTCTTGGCACAGCCTGCTGAGCATGTCCAGGGCTGCATCTGTTATTAATTAGAGTGAGATAAGGCACTGTCTGTGTTTGGTAGATAGATTTTATTAAATTGGAAGGAAAGGCCCATGAGGGAGAATGTGGTCTGCAGCAAGATCTTGGACAACAGAACTTTCCATCTTCACAGAGTGGGGGAAAGTGGCAAGATTTCATATAATGCTAATTATAATGTCTAGGGAGAGGTAAGGTTTTTTTGGAACTGCTCTGTTGAGGCTGTTATAGAAATGAGGTGCATGGCTATTCATTCTTTTAAGGTGGATTCTATCATGAAGGTTTCTAGAGCAGTGGTCAGCACTTCCATTGTGACTGTGCACATACATAGCCTTTGTGATCTCATCCCAGCAGGAGGCTCTTTGTGGCCTCTAGAGGAACACGATATAGAGAAAGAGGAGGGGGTTGGACTGTACATGCTTATGGAATAAGTTTAAGCAGGTTCTACCTAGAAAGCCACTTAACAGGAACTAAGTGTTCATTGCAATGGGGCATGTTTGATTAGGGGATAACATTTGCCTTGTGGTTTTCTGACTTAATACTAGACACCCTCCCTGAGATACAGCTCTGGTTGCCCTATCTCAAGGCCACAAAACGTAGCTCAATAACTTTGAAAGTACAGAAATAATACTGAGCATGTCTTGTCACAATGGAATGAAACTTGCATATATGTGGAGATTAAAACTTCTATCCATTCAGTCAGTCAAAGAAAAAATTGCAAGGAAAATTAGAAAATACAAGGAAATTAAAGAAAATGAAAATATCATAATGTACAAAACCTTAGGAATTCTGTGAAAGCACTTCCCAGAGAGAAATCTATAGCTGTAAATACTGACATTAAGAAAACAAGTTATTTCAGATCCTTAACCCAGACTTCTGCCTTAAGAAATTAGAAAAAGAAGAGGAAACAAAACTAAAAGAAGGGAGGAAATAATAAAGATTAGAGCATAGATAGAGAATTGAAAAACTAGTAGAATCAATGAAACTAACAATTGGTTCTTTGAAAGATTAAGAAAATTGGCAAAACTTTGTTTGAATTGGCCAAGAGTCAAAGAAAGCTCAGGTTACTAAAATCAGGAGGAAAGTGGGGCTATTACTACAAATTTACAGGGAGGAGAAAGATTGGTCATTTGCCAACAAAACAGGTAAACATTGATGAAATGGGAAAATTCCTAGAAACAAAAACTGACTCAAGAAGAAGTAGAAAAATCTAAATAAACCTGTAATAAATAAGGAAATTGAATCAGTAATAGAAATAAGCAAAGAAAAATTGAGGACTACTTGGCTTCATTAGTAATGTCTTTTACACATTTAAAAGACACCTCACAAATTCTTTCTGCCCCTAAAATAGGATTATCACTTCCTAACTCATTTTGTGAACTAGCAATGACGAGAACATCCTCAACCTAATAAAGGGCATTTATGAAAACCCCATTGCAAGGAACAGTTTACACTGGAGTGGTACCTGGAAGGTCAAGGATTCAAATCCACTCAGCAACATCACAGGAGAAACAGGTCTGGTATTCTTCTTACATAAGAGTGGAGAGTCAGCGCAGGAGAGGGATACTCGATGGATTGACACTAGAACAGAGGTAATGGGAGTAGGTGTGTCAGAGTCAGTCAGTAGGATTGGTGCAGGATAGGGCAGAGTTCAGAGCTAGTGTGCATAGGGTCGCTATGAGCCACAAGTGATTCAACAGCACATAACAACAACAACAATGATCACAGCCAGAAAAACCTCTATGGAGCAACACTAATTTGTAATTCCTGGGATCTCCTAAATCACAAATCAACAGTGAAAACTGATTACTAAACCTCTTCTCCTAAGATCAGGAACAAGACAAGGACATCTGCTGTCCCCATTTCTTTTCCTCATTGTATTGGAAATTCAAACTATGGCAATTAGGGAAGGAAAAAGAAACAAAAGCCTTCCAAATTGGAAAAGAAGAAGCAAATCTAGGGAGTCACAGATTACATGATCTTTATATTTGTTTCCTAGGGCTACTGTGGTGAACAGTGTTTGGTGGAGCTCTCCAATTAAAACAAGCTTCAGTCACAAAAGGACAAATCTATATGGTGCCACTGTTGTAGAATGGGGCTGACATCAGGGTGGGGGTAAGACTGAGAAAAACTGGATAAATTAAGTTTACTGCATTGAAGCCGATGAGGGAGAGAATAGTTTAAAAGTAATATATTTTAGGGCATCATGATTATTTTAAGAGTC
>NW_006399804.1:14421526-14427715 GCF_000299155.1 Elephantulus edwardii | reverse complement strand
GACTCAACAGCCCTTAACAACAACACCACCAACATAGACCACTGTAGGCCTGGTAGAAAGTTACGCTACCAAATCAAAGGTGGGTGATTTTATTCAGCAGCCCTCAGGCCTGGTTTTAATTGTTTTTGGTCAAACATTCTTTTAAGTGGTATAGCAGTGGTCTGTCCATTTGCTGTACAGAGATAACTGTGGTTGCTGTGATGCTAAACACTGTGACACTGATAGGCCGAATGTGATAATGGTTACCTATGGTGGACAATTTTTGGTGGAGCTCTCCTATTAAAATAAGCTTGGAAGCAGGAATGGCATCCACTTCTGAAAAAGCTTGCCTCTGGAAACTCTATGAACTTGGAGAAACAATGCAAGTTATATAAGTGTTCAGGTCTTTCATTCATAGGGTTGCTATGAGTCATCTATGACTCTACGGCACTTAACAACAACAACAACAGGGCTATTGTAACAAACTAGGTTGCTTAAAGAACAAAATATTCACAGTTATGAAGGCTGGAAGTCTGAAGCAAAGGTATATGCTCTCTGCAGTCTCTAGGGAAGACTCTTTCTTGTGTTTTCTAGCTTCTAGAAATGGTTGCTGGCAATCCCTATCCACCCTTGGTTTGGGCAACTTAACTCTTACCTGATCCTCCATCTTTTCGTATTCACCTTCCAACTATGTATGTCTCTGTCCTAACTTTACTCTCCTAATAAGGATACTGCTCTTAGATTAATGCCCACCCTAATACAGGTTGATTTCATTTGTATTACATCAACGAAGATACTATTTGTATATAAGATCACATTCACAGGTTCCAGATAAACAGGAGTTTTTAAAAGGATGTTATTTAGCCCAGCACAACCTTATATATGGAAAAAAACTAATGAATCAACAGAAATATTTTAGAGTTAATACATTCATTCAATAAAATCTCATGATATCTGATTAAGACTGATGGTTCCCCAAATACCATAACCTTTAATTATCCTTCATGTCTGGAACTGAATTCACCTCCATGGCTCAGCACTCAGCTAAACAACAGATAAACCTATAAAGTGAACAAGAAAATGAGGAAAATCATATTGAGAGACCAACAGAACAGCACTTTCCTAGAGATAAAGTTCAGAGCGCAGGAATGGTTAGGAAAGAAGAATGTGTGGAAAGAATAACACAGGGAGGAAGTAGGAAGCATGCGGTTGCATTGTTGGGAATAGAGTTACATTTTGTCACAAAATAAAACGTGCAGGAATTGTTGAATGGAAAAACTGATGTGCTTTGTAAAATTTTAACATGAAAAGTCTGGGAAAAGAACTAGGACATTTCGTATTTCTAATTTTTTTAAACTTTATTAATTTTTGTGTGTGTGCCATCAAGTTGAATCTGACTGGTACAGGAGGAGATTGTCCCTCCTTCTCCAGCAGAGAATCTGGTGGATTTGAGCCTCACGCCTCTGGGATTGCAGTTCAACTTGCCACTAGGTCAACAGAGCTCCCTTTTGTATGATGCCTTTGGACACTCTATAAACTGTATAATCATACAGAATTACAGAACAGAGTTCAGGTCTTTTGTTCATAGGGACACTCTGAGTCATATTTCACTTGACTACACCTAACCACTGATAAGTGAAACTGTTGTTTGTGCTGTTGAGTTGCCTGTGACTCATAGCGAACCTACATACAACAGCACTAAACCCTTCTTTGTCTTGTGCCAATCTGTCTCTGACACACCTACCCCCATTACTCCTGTCACTGAATCAATCCATCTCATCAAGGGTCTTCCTTTCCTGCGCTGTCCTTTCAACCTCCCAAGCATGATGTCCCTCTCCAACGACTGGTCCCTCCTTGCAACATGTCCAAAATATGTCAGAAAAAGCTTCAGAATCCTTGCCTCCAAGGGGCAGCGTGTCTTCACCCTCTTCAGGACAAATCTGTTTGTTCTCTTAGCAGTTCATGGTATAATTGATACTGTTCCCCAAAATCACAGCTCCAAGACATAAATTCTCCTTCTATCATCCCTCATCTCTGCCCCGCTCTCTGATGCATAACGATTGCAAAGACCATGGCATGTATCAGATGCACCTTAGTCTCCAGACTGACATCTTTGCTCTTCAGTACTTTAGAGAGGTCTCTAACTGCAGACTGTCCCATCGCAATACATCTTAATTTCCTGGCTGCTGGTGCCAAGAGTATGGATTGTGGAGCCAATCAAACTAAAGCTGTGAACAATCTCAATCTCTTCACCATCCACCATGATGCTGCCAGTCAGCCCAGTGGTAAGAATCTTTGTCTTCTTGATATTGAGCCTCAATTCATACTGAAGGCTGCAGTCTCTGGCCTCCCACAGCAAGCACTTCAGGTCCTCCTCAGTTTCAGCAAGCAGGGTTGTGTCATCTGCATAACACAGATTGTGATGAGTCTTCCTCCAATCCTGATTCCACATTTCTCCTCTTAAAGCCCAGCCTCCCAGATAATCTATTCTGCATGAAGATTGAAAAGGTATGGAGACAGGACACATCCCTGGTGTACACCTTTCCCAATTTTGAACCATACAGTGTTTCCTTGCTCTGGTCTGACAACTGCCTCCTGGTCCAAGTATAGGTTTCGCATAAGCACGATCAAGTGTTTTGAGATTCCCATTCTTCTCAAAGTCAGGCACAGTTTGTTGTGATCCACAGTCAAACGCCTTTGCAATGAAACACAGATTGACATTCCTCTGGTACTCTCTGTTTTCAGCTGAGATCCATCTAACATTAGCTACAATATCCCTAGTAGTGAGACTAGAGTTGTTATATTTGGAGGAACATTCTTCTACTTTGTACATCACTTTTTGTCAATTCACTAAAGTTATCTGGGTTTGCTGTGATACTGAACCTTGTGCCATTGGAGTATCAATAACATAATGGTGCCCCAATGTGGACAGTATTTAGTTGAGCTCCCAGTTGTAAAACAGGTTGGAAGCAGGAGTGGCATCCACTTCCTAAACTGCATGCCTATGGAAACTATGAACTTGGAGAAACAACAAAAGTTACAGAAAGGCATTAGGTCTTTTGGTCATAGAGTTGCTATGAGTCGTGCTCGACTAGATGGGAATCAACAATAACATACTAGCATTAATGTTGTTGTTGTTGTGTACTGTTGAGTCAGAACCGGCCCATAACTGACCCTCCACTGAGGTTTCAGAGGCTTTAAATTACAAGGAAGGAGATTGCCCATCCTTCTCCTGCAGAGCAGCTGGTGAATTTGAACCACATGCCTTAGGAATTCCAGTGCCGTTTCTTACCACCAGGCCACCAGAGTTCCATCTAGCACGTGCAATAATATCACATGCAAATAAAATCTTGCTGAAGATTATTTTAAAAATAGCTGTATACTGTGTAACAGGGAAGAGTCTAGAGAGCATTATGCTGAATTAAACAACTCAGTCTCACAAAGACAAATACTACCTAAGACCATTACTGTGAAAGCAATATAGAAGGGTAATTGAACAAAATATGTATGAATGTTCAAAAGAGGAGAGAGGTGGGGGGAAGAGGGTGGAGAAAGGGAGGAAAAAATCACTAAGATAGCAGAGGTTAGTAGGAGAATGAAAGGATAAAGGATAAGATTTGAAAAGACTGGGTAATAATAGGCATAGATAAATAATAATTATATAAAATACAATGTACATGGATGATATACAACATATATTAATTATTTTTGCAAGCCAATAAAAATATTAGAAGCGAAACAACAAAAAATAGCTGGAACCAGAGACTGATATGAGGTAGAGCTGTCTTTGGACTTCTGCCCCATAGAGCCAGAGCCAAAGACCTTTACCCCTACTTTCTGGAGGACTGAGGGGAGATGCTGTAATTGTCAAGACTAAGAGAACTTTGTAACTAGGACCTAAACCATGAGGCTGAAGGTCCAAGGGCCTGTGAGTGTGCTTGAAAAGCTATCCTGAGAATTCTATCTTGTTTTCAACCTAAATTGTAACCTGTGAATTTCATTAGTAAATCCCATGACCATGAATAAGGTTCTGTGAGATCCTTGTGGCCATTGAAACAGATTTCAGACTCAGTTCTGGTGTCCTAGTGGTAAGAAGTTGCCCTCCAACTCAAAGGCACATAGTTCTGATCCACCAGCTACTCCATAGGAGAAAGATGGGCAATCTCTTACCATGTAATTTAAAGCCTCTGAATACCCATTTGTAGGGTCAGTTGATTTCAGTAGAGTAGTATGATTGGTGCTGAAATTAGTGAAATTAGATGCAGGAGTGTGGAGGTCATGACTGACCTTATGACCTTATGAGAATTGGTTTAATATTGTGGCTGTTGCTGATAGGAATTGTTCCCCTTTATGAAGTTAAGAGATGTCAGGTGTGGGATCCCCATGCCATCTACATTTTTTTATAAGATGACACAACTTTGCTTGCAAAAAGTGAAGAAAAGCTTCAAGTACCTACTGAACAAGGTCAAAGACTGCTGACTTCATTATGGCTTAAATCTCCTCATCAAGAAAACAAAAATTCTTACAACTGGCAGCATCATGACAGATGGAGAAAAGGATGAAGTTGTCATATACTTTCTTTTACTTGGCTCTATAATCAACACACATGGTAGCAGCAGTCAGGAAATCAAAAGTCATGTTTCATTGGGCAAATCTGTAGTAAAGCACCAAGAAGCAAGGATGTCAATTTCAAGAGTCAAGGAGCCTAACTCACACCATGGGAGTTTTTCAATTTCTTCCTATATATCTGAAAGTTGTTCACTGAATAAGGAAGTCTGAAGAAGAATTGGTGCCTTTGAATTGTGATATTGGTGAAGAATATTGACTATACCATAAACCGTTGTAAGAGCAAACAAATCTGTCTTGGATCAGGGCAACCATGTTGCTCCTTAGAGGCAAAGATGATGAAAGTTCATCTTACCTACGTTGGGCATGTTGTCAGAAGGGGCTAGTTCTTGGAAAAGAAAATAGTGATCATTTCAAGAGAAGAATGCCCTCAAGAAGATGAGTTGACACAATTACTGCAACGATGGGCTTAAGTACAGTGGAGATCATGGGGATAGTGCAGGATAGAGAAATGTTTTAATCTGTTCATTCATGGGGTCACTATAGTTCATCTGATGATTTCTGTTGTTGTTATGTACTATCAAGTCGCTTGCAACCCATAGCGACCCTATGTACAAGAGCCCTAAATGCCATTCTATCCTGTGCCAACCTCGCCGTCTCTAACACACTCATTCTCAGCGCTCCACTCACAGAATTGATCCATCTCATCGAGGGTCTTCCTCTCCTGCGCCGTCCCTCCACTCTCTCAAACATGATGTCCCTCTCCAAGGGACATCATCCTTGTAACATGCCCAAAGTATGTCAGACAAAGCCTCAGAATCCTTGTCTTGAAGGAGCATTCTGGCTTCACCCTCTGCAGGACAAACCTGTTTGTTCTCCTAGCAGTCCATGGTATATTCAACACTTCTCCAGCACCACAGCTCAAAGGCATCAATTCTCTTTCTGTCATCCCTATTCACTGTCCAACTAACAAAAACAAAAATAAAGTTTCACATATTCACTAGTTGTGTGTCAATAGAGTTTTGTTGTTGTGGGTTTTTTTTAATGGCAACTTTAAAAAATATTATTTTTATTAATTTTAATGAAAATTTACAGAGATTTTGGATTTCCATTCATTCATTGTTGCACTTTTCTCCCTGTCCATCCCTCACCTCCAGTTCGTTCTTCTCTTTGAAAAGTAAAGGAAAAATTCTTTCATTGTTATACAATCCCTCCACCCAGGTCCACTCCATTATGCAGCCTTCATTCTGGACTCCTGTCATGAATCCCTTTTAAACAGTTTTCTCCATCATCTGTTTCAATGCAGTATACAAAATTTATCCCATCTTTCTCAGTCTCCCCCCAACCCCGATGTCAGTCCCATTTTACAACAGTGGCACTGTACAGTATTTGTCCTTTTGTGACAGATATTTCACTCAGCGTAATGTCTTCCAAGGTCACCCATTTTGAAAAATATTTAATGAGTTCCTTGTTTTTCAATTCAGCATAGTATTCCATTGTGTGAATATACCACAGCTTCTCTATCCATTTGTTTGTTGATGGCCACTTGAGTTGTTTCCAACTCTTTATAATTGTGAACAAAGCCACGATAAACATGGGTGTGCATGGTGCTTTTGAATTTTTTTATTATTTTTTTAATTTTTT
>NW_006399804.1:14417221-14419324 GCF_000299155.1 Elephantulus edwardii | reverse complement strand
TACACTCCCACCAACAGTGAATAAGGGTTCCAGTTTCTCCACAACCTCGCCAGCATTTGTTGCTTGCTATTCTATTAAATTTTGCTATTTTGACTGGGGTGAAATGATATCTCATAGTTGTTTTAATTTGTGCCTCTCGTAGAGCTAGGGATTCATGTGTTTGTTAGCCATCTGAATGTCATCTGCGGTGGAGTGCCTGTTCATATCCTGTGCCCATTTTTCTATTGGATTATTTACCTTTATCTTGTTGTGGTGCTCAAGTATTTCATAAATTCTGGATATAAGTCCCTTATCTGATATGTTATTACCAAATACTTGTCCCCAGTCAGTGGCTTCCCTTTTTACCCTGTTGGAGAAGTTTCTGGATGTGCATAGGTATTTGAGTCTTAGAAGATCCCATTCATCTTCTTTATCTTCTCCTGGTTGTAGGGGTGCTTTCGGAATTTTAAGATGGATTCCATCATGAAAGCTTCAGAGTCTGAGGGCATCATTTATTATGTGATAGTGCTAGTGTCCCCCCTTACCCTGTGTCTCTATGGGCACTGTTTCAAGTTCTGTCCCAGCCGGAAGCTCTCTTCTGCCTCTAGAGGAAGGTATAAAGCAGTTGGAGGATGGTGGTGGGCTGTGCATGTTTAAGGCATTACTTTAAGAACGTTCTGCCTAGAAAGCAAATTAAGTGGAACTAACTGTTCATTGCAATGGGATATGGGCATGCTTTATTAGGAGAAAACATCTGCTCTGTGGTTTTTTAAGTTAATACCAGATAACCTTCCGGAGATCTGGCTCTGGCTGCCCTGTCTCACACCCAATTAACTCATGACCAAAATAGGACATTTTGGGTGGGATGCCTATCTTTGAACTTTCTTATCCATGATAGAACTTGGACTAGCTGGTTGAAAACCTTTTTTGGAACATTTTTTTAAAAATTTACTTTATTTCATTATGTTTTGTGTGTACCATCAAATCAGATCTGGCTGGTACAGGAAGAGATTGTTCCTCCTTCTCCAGCAGAGCATCTGGTGGATTCAAACCATGCACCTCTGAGATTGCAGTTGGAGCTTCTTGCCACTAGGCCACCAGAGCTCACCCTTTTTTGGAACATTTGAACTAATCCTTGTTGTTGTTGATGTTGTTGTTGTTGCTATGTGCCATTGAGTCGCCTGGAACTCATTGTGACCCTATATACAACAGCTCTGAAGCCTGCCCTATCCTGAACCAATCTCATTGTCTCTGATGGATCTATTCCCATTTCTCAGGTTACTAGGTCAATCCATCTCATCCTCCATCTTCCTTTGGCCCTTCCAAGCATGATGTCTCTCTCCAAGGACTAGTCCCTCCTGGCCATCTGCCCAAAGTGTGTGAGACAGAGCTTTGAAATCCTTGCCTCCAAGGAGCAGCTTGGTTTCACTCTCCAGGACAGATTTGTTTGTTCTCCTGGCAGTCCACGATATGTTCAACACTCTTCTTCAGCATCAAAGACATGCATTCTTCTCCTTTCATACTTAGTTATTGCCCAGCTCTCTGATGCAGAGCAAGTAATTGCGAAAACCATGGCCTGTATCAGGTGAACCTTAGTCTCCAGACTGCCATTGTTGCTCTTCAGTACTCGAGAGAGGTCCCTGCAGACTTTCCCAATGCAATTCGTCTTTCTATGTCCTGAGTGCTAGTGCCAAGAGTGTTGATTGTGGAGCCAAGCAAGCTGAAGCTGTTTACAATCTCAATCTTTTCATCATCAGTCATGAAGCTGTTAATTGGCCGAGTCATGGGAATCTTTATTTTCTTGATGTTGAGCTTCGATCCATTTTGTTCAACAAACACTCTACCACAATCACCTTCACTTGCTGCTCATTCCAACACAGGAGGGGATTGGGAGTGTCTACTTAAGGGGTGTAGTGTCTCCTTTTGGAGTGGTAGAAATGTTCTGGAATTAACTAGGATATTTGTGCACCATTGTACTTGTACTGAAAGCTACTGAATTGAGACTTTTCTAGTGTTAAATTTTATGTTATATAGATTTTACCTTTTTTATTTTTTTTATTTTATTAATTTAGTTTGTTTATTTTTCATTTCAATAAACATCTACAGAGATTTTGGAATTCCATT
>NW_006399804.1:14414462-14417026 GCF_000299155.1 Elephantulus edwardii | reverse complement strand
CTATTCTCTCCCCCATAGACTTCAATGCCATAAACATATTTCATCCAGTTTTTCTCGGTCTTACCCCCACCCCAATGCCAGCCTCATTCTACAACTTTTTTTTTAAAGCAAGTCCTTATTTCATGGTTTTCTTTCCAGGCACTCACTTGGCTTCTGTGTATAGCTACCACCCATATACAGCTGACTCACTAACACATATCTCCAGCCCGGGTCTTTTTTCTGAGTTTCAGGCCTGAACATCCAAACACTTTCTTACCTAACATCTCCACACATATGCTTCAAGCACATTTTTGAAACATGTATAACTGAGCCAGTTATCTTGCCTTTCCAGCTTGGTCATCTTTGAATGCAAATGATTCTTCAAACTTGAAAAGTCCAGTATATTAATACTAGTACTATTTCATTGTTCAGAGTCCTCTTTTCCCTCCTTACCAAACTAAAACCACTAAAGTCAAGGTGATTATGATTTATAGTTACCCCGTAGACAGAGTAGAACTGCCCCAAGGGGTTTTCAAGGCCGTAAATCTTTACAGAAACAGATTGTCATGTTGTTCACCTGCAGAGTGGTGAGGGTGGGGTAGGGTTTGAACTGCTAATCTTTTGGTCAGCTGTGTTTTAGTCATTGCATCACTAGGATTCATACTCATTCATATGCTCATCTAAAATTTGTCTTTCTGCTTTTGTACTAGATCATTGACAAAGTAGAGTTTGTACAAATCATTGACAAACTAGAGATTGACAAATTATTCACCTGTAGTACGTGTGAGCTGATTGGACTTGGCCTCGTATTTAAAAAGGCCTTTGGTCCCTGAGGCCTAGTTTTTTGTGCATCTCCTGAATAAAATAGGCTTAGAAGCAGGAGTAGCATCCACTTCCAAGAAAAGCTTTCCTCTGGAAACTCTATAAACTTGGAGAAAAGATGAAAGTTTTGGGTACAAAACTTTTGTTCATAGGGTTGCTATGGGTCATCTAACGACTCTACAGCACTTAATAACAATAGGACAAATTCTGACTATTGATTATATGTGGCCCATGAGCCAAAATCAAAAGACATATATGTATATAATTATATGTAAACTGTATGAGTATATAAGTATATAACCGTGCACAGTTTCCAGCTTCACGGCAACATGAAAGTCACCACAGTAGAGAAAACTGACAGATAGGTGATGGTATCTTCCTTAAGAAGAAAATGTTGGTAGTTCAGGCAGGTTTATATAATAGATAATTAACTCATGTGACAGTTGTTGTTAAGTGCCATCGAGTAGGCTCATAGAGGCCCTGTGAACAACAGACCTGATACCTATCCTATCCTGTGCCGTCCTCATCAACTCCGACACACCTGAGCCCATTGCTATAGTCATTGTCTATCCATTTCATTGAGAGTCTCTTTCGATGACCTTCCACCTTTCCAAGCATGATGTTTCTCTCCAAAGAAGAGCTTTTCCTAGCTACATATCCAAAGTACGAGACATGAAGCTCTGTCATCTTTGCCTACTAGGAGCACTCTGGCTGCTATGCCCTCTCAAATACGTAACTGCACTTTCTTCATTATGTAAATTTTATCTCTCAGTACTTTATCTTCTTTTTTATATATTTTTTTCCTTAGTGAAAGTTTACAAAAAGATTGGAATACTCAATGGCAGCAACAACAACAATGGGAGTATAGCTCAGGGGTAGATATTTACTGGAGTGCTGTACCTTCTATCTTTCAGGATTAAGCAAAATAGAAATCTTGAGCTCAAGAAGCTCACACTCATAGGTTTCTAGCTGCTTTCAAATTTTCACACCGAGGCTCAGAATCCCAGTATTTTCTCCATCTATCATACTGTTACTTATTGGTCCAGTTGTGAAGATTTTTTTCCCTTTAGGTTGAAGTGTAGTCCATACTGAAAGTTGTAATCTTTGCTCTTTAGTAAATACTTATAGTTCTCTGAACTTTTTGCAAATATGGTGGAGTCATCCTCACTTGACACACACCTTTCCTGATTTTAAATCATGTAGTTTGTGTCTCATGTTCTGTTCAAACGACAGTTTCTTGTTGGTCCATGTACAGGTATCATGGAAGCATAATTAAGTGTTCTGGGATTCCTACTTTCCTCAATGTTTTTAATAGTTTTCATGATTCACACAGTCAGATGCCTTTGCATAGTCAATAAAACACAAGTGAATATCTTTCTGGTACTCTCACCTTGCAGCTGAGATCCATTTGATGTAAACAATGATAACCCTCATTCCAAGGCCTCTTCTTAATCCAGTTTAAATAATGATCATGTTAACATATCTTTCTTGTATGCAGATGAGCATTATTCTATAACTGATAGCATTTGATTTTAGAACAGATCTTGAAATGTCCTTTATGAGGGTGAATGTTTCAATATTCCTCTTCAATTTATCATTCCTAGAATAGTAGACTATATTGCTCAATATATTATATATATATATTTCTTGTTGTTGTTGTTATGTGCCGTCGAGTCGTTTCTGACTCATAGCAACCCTGTGCACAATAGCCTTAAACCCTGCTCTATCCTGCGCCAACCGCACCGCCTCTGACACACCCATCC
>NW_006399804.1:14399755-14410541 GCF_000299155.1 Elephantulus edwardii | reverse complement strand
GGAGAAGGATCAGGAAGAAGGTAAAGATCAAAATGGATGCCAGAAGAGATTCTGAAGCTTACTCTTAAGCATAGAGAAACTGAAGAGTAGGGAAGAAATAATGTAAGAGAACTGAACAGAAGATTTTACAGGAAAGCTTGAGAAAAATAAAACAAAGTATTATAATAAAATGTGCAAAGTCCTAGAATTTGGAAACCAAAAGAGAGTAAGTAGCATGGTTAACATACCTAAAGCTAAAAGAATTGAAGAAAAAAGAAATCCAAGTCTCATGAAGGATTTTGGATGAATAATTGAGTAATGCAAGAAGCTTTAAAAGAAGATGAAAGACTGCAATCCCAGAGGTGCATGGTTCAAATCCACCAGATGCTCTGCTGGAGAAGGAGGGACAATCTCCTCCTGTACCAGTCAGATCTGATTTGATGGTACACACCAAAAAATAATAAAATAAAATAAAAGAAGATGAAAGGAATGAGTAAAAAAAAAAAGAATTGGTCAAAGTCAAACCGTTTCAGGTATTGGCATATCATCAAACACTAACGGTACTAAAGGAAGAAATTAAAACTACACTGTAGGCATTAGCAAAAAAAAAAAAAATAAGACGCCAGGAATTGATGGAATATCAGTAAATAGTTTCAACAAACAGATGCAGGCTCAGATGTGCTCAATAATCTATCCCAATAAATTTGGAAGACAAATTACATGACCAACTTCCTGGAAGGGATCCACTTAACTGTGCACTAAAAAAAGGTATTCCAACAGAGTGCATGAGTTACAGAACAATATCATTAATATTACATACAAGTAAAATCTTGCTGAAGATTATTTTTAAGTGGCTGGAGCAATACATATTCATGGAACAGTCAACAATTCAAGATGAATTCATAAAAACAAGGGATGAGGAATATCACTGCCAGTATCAGTTGTATGTTGGTTAAATGCAGAGAATACCAGAAAGATATTTACTCATATTTTATTGACTATGTGAAGGAACTTGACTCTGTGGATCATAATATATTGTGGACAACACTGAAAAGAATGGGAATTCCAGAACTCGTAATTATGCTTATGGGATAATTGTACACAGACTTAAAAGCAGTTGTTTGGACAGAACCAGGCAATCTTTCATGGTTTAAAATTAGGAAAGACGTATCAGCGTTGTGTCATTTTAACATACTATTCAATTTGTATTCCGAGCAAATAATTTAGAAACTGAGCTATAATAAAAAACATGGCAGCAGGGTGAGACACCCATCAGCCTGTGTTATACAGATGATACGACCTTGCTAAAAGTGAAGAGGGCTTGAAGATCAGAGACTACAGCCTTCAATATGGATTATAGCTCAGCATCAAGAAAACAGAAATTCTCCCAACTGGATCAATAAACAACATCATAATAAATAGAGGAAAGGTTGAAGTCAAGGATTAATTTTACTAGATACAATCAATATTTATGAAAGCAGAAGTCAAGAAATCATATTATATTGCATTGGGAAATTCTGCTGTAAAAGACATTTTTTTGGGGGGGTTCTTAAAGTGACTTTATGGAGGTGGTCTTGGGGATCGGATCAATACCCCCTCACCCCCTTGGGGATTAGGTCTGCTCCTCCAGGTTCTCAAATCCCTTGGTTTGCAGCGTGTTTGTTTTGCAATGCAAATACTATCACTCGGTTTTATTGGTTTTTTTAGCCTCCGAAGCAGGCTATTACTGGTGTGAACATACATGATTTTTTTTTCTGTAGTTGAGTCAAGAGTGTGTAATAGTGTGAACTTGGAGGAGTTGTAAAGGACATTTTTAATGTACTAAAGAGCAAGGATATTAACTTAAAGGCTAAAGTGAAGTGTAGTAATTTTTAATTACTTCATATGCATGTACAAGTTGCATTATGAATAAAAATGACTGAAGCATTTGAATTGCTGTGTCAGCAAAAATTATTTAATTCTACCATAGACTACCAAAAAAACTAACAGGTCTGACCTGGAGAGGGTGAAACCAAGCTATTCCATGGAGGCAAGGATTTTGAGACTGTCTTACATACTTTGAGCATATATCCAGGAGGGATCAGTTTTTGGACAGGGATATTATATTTAGAAGGCTTGAGGGACAGCACAGGAGAGGAAGATCCCAGATGAGATGGACTGGCACAATAACAGAGTAACATGGGTAAGTGTGTCAGACAGTAAGATTGGCTCAGGATAGGGCAGGATTCAGAGCTATTATGCATAGGGTCACTATGAATCGTACAGGACTTGATAGCACATAACAACGCCCACTGGATTCCACCACTCATTTGTCAATGTCCTGTCTTGTAGTAGCTTGCATGTTGCAGTGATGCTACAAGCTATATCCCTGTTATTGCAAATACCAGCAGGTCACCTGTGGTGGACAGATTTCGGTAGAGATTCCAGACTAAAACAGGCTAAGAAGCAGTACTTGCCATCCACTTCTAAAATAATTGGCCTTCAAAAACCCCATGAATAGCAGCAAAACATTGTCCCACATAGTGCCTAAAAATGAGCCCCTCAGGTGGGAAAGCACTCAGAATATAACTGAGGAAGAGCTGCCTCTTCAAAGTAGAGTCTACTTAAATGGTACTGATGGAGGAAAACTTTCATCCCATGATGTTGTTGTTAGGTGCCAATGAGTTGAGTACAACTCATAGTAGCCCTATTAACAATGGACCTGAATCCTGGCCTATCCTATGCCATCCTCACTATCTGTGATGCAGCCCTTTGCTGCAGTTACTGTGTAAATCCATCTCGATGGGGATCTTGCTCTCTTTCGCTGATTCTACATCCTTCCAATCATATCCTTTCCCAAGGAATAGCCTCTCCTAGCAGTATGTCCAAAGTATGATAGAGGACGTTTTGTCAACCCTGCCTCCAAGGAGCACTCTGTTTGCACCTTTTCCAAGAATACTTGTTTGTGCTTTTGGAAATCTATGAACCAAGAGTCTATTTGGTACTGTTCTCCAACACCACAACTCAAAAGCATAATTTCTTAAAAAAATAATAATTATTACTCTGTCATTCTTATTCATTGTCCAGCTCTTAGATGCATAGCAAGTAATTGAAAAGACCACGGCCTGAATCGGGCACAGCAGATCAGATCATCTGCTGATGTGACATAACTTAAAATTAGGATAAACAATGGCAAACATCCATTCATAATTAAAATGTGGAATGTGCACAGTGTGAATCTAGGAAATCTGGAGGCTGTTAAAAAAATGAAATGGAATGCGAAGAGTGATAATCTACGCATTCTCTCAACAGAACTCATTGCTATCAACTTGTAGCTGACTCTTCAGCAGGTTTTCTGAGGTTGCAAATCACACAGGAAATTGCCTGCCTTTCTCCCAAAAAAATACTGCCAGAATGGTACTACCAGATTATGTCCCTCTAGATTATGACACCAGAACTTCCTAGCCTAGGCATTTAGCTTCCTGTAAGCTAAATGGACTGGCACTGGCCATGTCGAATGAGATAAGCATCTGATCTATTGACAAATTGAAGAGGAATGGTTTAGCATTCATCTTCAAAGAGAATGTTCCAAGATCTGCCTTGAAGTATACTGCTATCTGTGATAGAAGATTATTGGTATGCATATAAGGAAGACTTGTTAATAGGACTGTTATCTAAATATACACCAATCACTAAAGCCAAAGTTGAACAAATTGAGGATTTTTACCAGTTTCTGTAGTCTGAAATTGACAGAATATACAATCAAGATGTATATAACTTGTGACTGTTTTTGTTGTGTGCCGTCGAGTCAGAACTGATCCATAGCTGACCCTCCGGCAGATTTTCAGAGGCAGTTGATTCCACGGGAGGAGATTGCTCATCCTACCCTGCAGAGCAGCTGATGGCATCGAACCACATACCTTCAGGATTGTAGTGCAGCTTCCTACTACTAGGCGACCAGGGCTTCCTTTGTGACTGTTGTTGTTGTTGTTGTGTACCATCAAGTTGGATCCGACCCTTAGCTGACCCTCCAGCAGGTTTTCAGAGGCAGTTAATTTCACAGGAGGAGATTGTCCATCCCTGGAAACAAAGAAGAATTGGTAGTCTGAAATATGGTTTTGGTGATATAGTGATAGAAATAAGGCCTGAGATCACGTGATAGAACTTTGTATGAACAAAGGTTTATTCATTGCAAATATCTTTTTTAAAAAAATATGATAACGGATTAAATGACATAATTTAAATTTTAATTACATTTTAAAAATATACATGATCATTGGTTAAATTGTGTCTTCTCACAAACAAAAGCTTGTTGGAGCCATCAATAATTTTTCAGAATGCAAACAGATCCTGAGACCACAAGGCTTTAGAATTAATGAATTTCCCTTTTCCAGGTACAGATTCCCTATTGCAGTAGTTGAATCTTGAGAACTGTTCTCTAAAGAAGTGGTGTTCTAAGTTTAATATGGAAGACCCTTATGGTGTTGATAGGTGCCATCAACTATGACACAGAGCAACCCTGTGAACGATGGAGCTGAACCCTGCCCTATCCTGTGCCATCCTCATCATCTCTGCCATTCTTGAGCCTTACAGTCACTGTGTAAATCCATTTAATTGAGGATTTTCCCCTCCTTCATTGACCCTTCACTTTTCCAACCATGATGTCCTTTTCCAAAGGCCAGCATTTCCTAACCACATGCTCAAAGTATGTGAGATGGAGTCTGAGTAGCCTTTCTTCTAAGGTGCACCCTGGCTTCACACTCTCTGAGACATATTTGTTTGTTCTTTTGGCAGTCTATGGGGTATTTTGTACTCTTCTACAGTATGACAACTCAAAGGCCTCAGCTCTTATTCTGTCATCCGTATTCATTGTCAAGTTCTCAGCGGCATAGCAAATAATCGGAAAGAACATGACTCCTTGTTGTTATGTGCCATCAAGTTGCCTGCAACTCATAGCCTGAAGCCTGCCCTGCCCTGAGCCATTCTCACTGACTTTGACGCACCTACTGGGTGTTCCTCTCCTGTGCTCTCCATCTACCCCTCTGAGCATGGCCACATGCCCAAACTATGTGAGAAAGAACTTCAAAAACCACTCTAAAAGGCAGTTTAGTGCTTCCTCAAAAAACATAGATTCCATATGACCCAGCTATTCCACTACTTGGAATATACCCTAAGAAATGAGAACTGAGGCACAAACGGAGACTTGTACACCAGTGTTCATAGCAGCATTATTCACCATTGCAAGAACATGGAAACAGCCCAGATGTCCAACCACAAACAAAGGATTGAGAAAGTATGGTACATTCACATAATGGAATACTACACAGTACACAGGAACAATGATTTTGTAAATTGTTACCTAACTCGGGAGGGACTAGAGAGTATTATACTGAGTGAATGAACTCATTCCCACAAGGATAAATAGTGTATAAAACCATTATTGTACAATGAGTATAAGGATCCAAGGAAGAGGCGGAGTGTAAGCAGAGGGATGAGGATGTGCAGGAGGAGAGGATTAATCATGGAGTTGTGCAATTTGATGGGTGGGGAGGATGAGGGAAATTGGAAAAATCTGTTCTGGAAAGCAATGTATCAGAATTTTGTAAATTAACTAGTGTTAAAAAACAAAACAATAACCAAAAAACCCCACAAACCAACAACCCCAAAACAGCCTAGTCTCCAAAGAGAAACTTGATTTAAACGTCTC
The DNA here is from genome assembly GCF_000299155.1 of Elephantulus edwardii. Lineage (NCBI taxonomy): Eukaryota > Metazoa > Chordata > Mammalia > Macroscelidea > Macroscelididae > Elephantulus > Elephantulus edwardii. Next base: position 14,404,876 of record NW_006399804.1, on the reverse strand, counting down.
CAAGACAGAACTATATATATTTTTCTTGGCAGTCTATGTTCAAGATTCTTCTCCAGCACCACAACTCAAAGGTATCAATTCTTCTTCTGTCATCCTTAGTCATTGTCCAGTTTTCTGATGTATAGCAAGTAATTGCAAAGATCATGGCTTAGATCAGGCACACCTTAGTCCCTAAAATGACATCATAGCTTCTCAGTACTCTGGAAAGGTCCCCGACAGCAGATTTACCTAATGAAATTCGTCTTTTGATTTCCTGACTGCTGGTGCCAAACTGACACACTTGCTTTCAACACTTTGGAGATGTCCTTGACTACAAACTCTTCAGTACAAAATGTTTTTTATTTCCTGAATTTTGATACAAAGGTTGTTGATATGGATCCAAGTAATAAAATTGTTGACAATTTCAATCTTTTCTCCATTTATCATGATGTTGCCTGTTGGCCCGGTGGTGAAAATTTTTGTCTTTTTGCTGTAGATATGCAATCCTTATTGAAGGCTGTGATTTTTGAGCTTCTGCAGCAAGCATTTCAAGTCCTTTTCACTTTCAGTAAGCAAGATTGTGTCATCTGCATAACACAGGTTATTGATGCATCCTGATGCCACATGTGGATGGTGCTATGTCACCATCAGCACAGCTCTACCTTCTGGGCACACAACTGTATACAAATACAAACTGTCCATTCAACAGCACCCTCCTGGCAGGAAGCAGCCCCTCCCAGCAAGCTGGTAGATACTTTTATTGAGTAGAGGACAGACTTATTTAGGGCCAGCAATGGAGGACTGACTGGTCCTGCAAGACAAAGGTGTATCTGAAGTTTGTAATCCGCCATGCTTAGAAGGACATATGATGTTGGTTTTCCGATTGGCAATATTGATATTAAAGTTTACTTTTAAAATATTCTTAATTTTAAGAACTGAGTTGAATTAATGAAAAATGTTAGGTATTATATAAATTGGAAAACAATTTTTAAATGAAGGAATTTTGGGAAACATTGTTCTGCAGTAGTTAGTGGCAGTTTGGAATGAGTCACTGATGTAATTGTGACCTAAGAAAAATAAGGCAGGACTACAGGTGTTTCCAGACAGCCACACCGAGCACCAAGGGGTAAAGGGCAAAGGGAGGGGAACTCCAACTGGGAGTGAAAGGCCAAACCCTTTCATTTTGATCTCTAATCTGCACTTGTTCCTTTCCCAATGATATCCACTTAACACTATGCCTCATTCACTAATGCAAAGTTTGTGTCAAGTTCCATTTTTCTTCTACTATTAATCAGATGTCACCACTAACTTATTTACCTATTGAAACACTGTATGAAGAATCATTTGCCACCTAATTTAAAATTCAACCTGAACCCTGTCTATTCAGATTGCATGTCTATGTCTTATATGAAACAGAGAACTGGCCCTACATCACAGATACCCCAAGAAACTAACAGGCTTCGCATCTATAAATAAGTACATTAACCATTATAATTGGCATGGTACAAGTCTACATTTGTATGTATGCTTATTCACTGTGATAAAAATGTTATAGACTGATCCTTCTAGTTTCCCATTTTAGGCTTTTCTTTTGCATCTTAAGTAGTATCACAATATAATTAGTTGACACCAAAAAGGAAGCAGTAGTGCTCCATTACACTCAGAGGTTATCCCTAAACAGAAATACCTGTTATCCAACAAATTTGTAAGACAATACCACTTGGCCAGCAAGTTTTAGCACTTCAGTAGAAACAGTCACTTTGGCCTTATGTATTCGAGTCCTTAGTGATATCCATACATATCATTTTGCAAAATAAATACGCTTTTTGCCAAAGTCCCCTTACTGTCTAAAGGCGCAAAGTAAATTTAAAAAGTAATAAGCAAACATTTTTTTCTGAGAGGCTAATTTTATTATAAAACCTTTTTTTATGTTACATCCTTGCCTCTGAAAAGCATTCTGATTGTCCTTTTTAGAAAGACATATGTCTGATTTGTTTTGTTTTCTGCTCTTGGGATATTTAGTGCTCTTCTCCAATACCACAACTCAAAGGTTTCAATTTGTCTTATGTCATCCTTATTAATTATCCAGCTCTCAAATCCACAGCAAGCAAGTGATTGAAATTATCATGGCTTGAATCAGGCACACCTCAGTTCTCAAACTGACATCATTGCTCTTCAGTAATTTGGAAAGAACCTTGCCTGCAGACTTGTCCAATGCAATATGTCTCTTGATCTCCTGATTGCTGGTGCTGACGATGTTTATTGTGGATCCAAGTAAGAGGAAATCATTGACAAGTTCAAACTTTCCCCCATCTATCATGTTCTAGTGGTGAGGATTTTTTTCTTCTTGATGTTGAGATGCAGTTGATATTGAAGGCTATAGTCTTTGATCCTCTGCAATAAGTGTTTCAAGTTTGAATAGATACTACTTTCTCTACGGAACACTCGTCTGGTACTCACCTGCATCACCCACAATTGCCATCCAGCTGCACCACAACCATCGCCTTCAGGATCCTGGTTCATTACTTGCCAGTCTCCGCACCACCAGCTTGCATTGCTCACAGTCCAGCTGTGCCAAGGACTTCCAAGTTTCTGGAAAACTAGCCTGTCAGATGAAGCTTGAGAATCCTTGCCTCCAAGGAGCAGCCTGGTCTCACCCTCTCTAGGACATACCAGTTTGTCTTCCCAGCAGTCCATGGTGTTTTCAATACTCTTCCCCAGCACCACAGCTCAAAGGCATCAGTTCTCCTTCTATCATTCCTAGTCATTGCCCAGCATTCTGATGCATAGCCAGTAATTGCAGACTAAGACCTGGATCAGGCACTCCTTAGTCTCCAGACGGACATCATTGCTCTTCAGTACTTTGGATAGGTCTCTGACAGCAGACTTTCACACTGCAATTCATTTTTTAATTTACTGGCTGCTGGTGCCAAGAGTGTTGGTTATGGAGCCAAGCAAACTAAAGCTGTTAACAATCTCAATCTCTTCATAGTCTATCATAATACTGTCAATCGGCCCAGTGGTGAGAATCTTTGTTTTCTTGATGTTGAGCTTTAATCCATATTTAAGGCTATAGTCCTTCTGCAGGAAGCAGGCTTGTGTCATTTGCATAACACAGATTGTTGATGTGTCTTTCTCCAATCCTGATGCCACATTACTCCTCATAGAGTCCAGCCTCCCAGATAATCTGTTCTGCATACTCTTCCCAGTTTGGTACCATGCAGTGTTTCCTTGCTCTGTTCTGATGACTGCCTCCTGGTCCAAGTATAGGCTTCGTATAAGCACAATCAAGTGTTTTGGGATTCCCGTTCTTCTCAGAGTCAGACACAGTTTGTTGTGATCCACACAGTCAAATGCCTTTGCATATTCAATGAAACACAGATAGACATTCCTCAGGTACATCCTGCTTTCAGCTAAGATCTATCTAACATTAGCTATAATATCCCTAGTACCATGGCCTCTTCTAAATGAAGCCTGCACTTCAGGCAGTTCTCTGTGGATGTGCTGTGCCAGTTGTTTTTTGATAATTTTTAGTAGAATCTTGCTTGCATGTGATATAAATGATATTGTTTGATAATTTCCATATTCTGTTGGGTCAACTTTCTTTGGAATGGGAACAAATATAGGTCTCTTTCAGTCAGTTGGCCTCCAAATTTCTTGGCACAACTTAGTGAGCAAATCCAAGGCAGCGTCTGTTTTTTGAAATATGTCAATTAGTGTGCCATCAATTCCTGGGGCCTTAATTTTTGCCAATTCTTTCAGAGCAGTTTGAAATTCTTCCCTCGTCACCACAGGCTCTTGCTTATACATTGTTTCATGTAATTCTCCTGTGTCCACCAATTCCTTTTGGTACAATGACTCTGTTTCTAGGAATATACCCCAAGGAAGTTAGAACTGAGGCACAAATGAACATTTTGTACACCATTGTTCATAGTGGCATTATTCACCATTGCGAGAACATGGAAAACAGTCCAGATATCCAGCCACAATCAAACGATTGAGAACTTTTGGTACATTCACACAATGGAATACTATGCAGCACATAAGAGCATGACTTTGAAAATTACTACATAACTTAGGAGAGACTGGAGAACATTATGCTGGGTGAACTACTACCTCAATTTCATGTGGACAAATACTGCATAAGACCATTATGGTAAAAGTAGGATAACTAGAAAAATGTATATCAGGATTCAAGGAGGGGGAAGGAGTGAGATCAGAAGGATGAGGATGGGCTGGGTGGAGGGGTGGGTGATATAGAGTTGCACAGTTTGGTGGGTGGAGGGAAAGGGGGTAAAGGGAATGGGAAAGATCTGACATGGATCTGGAAAGACAAGGTAATGCAGGCATGGTTTAATGGTGATTAATTTTATAAAACACAATGAAGGGGAGTGATTTATGAAACAAAGTGAATGAAAGATAGTATGAAACATAATGGATATGATCTTTGTATGCAAACCAATATAAAATAATTTTTAAAAAATATTTAATAGATATGGAGAAAAGATACAACCCTGACGTACACCTTGCCTGATTTTAAAAACCTTGTTTTGTTCGAAAAGCAGCTTCTTGGTCTACGTATAGGTTTCACAAGAGCGCAATTAAGTATTCCAGGACTTCCCCTCTTCTCAATGTTAGTCATAGTTTGTTATGATCCAAACAGATGAATGCCTTTGCATAGTCAATAAAACACCAATAGACATTCCTCTGGTATTCTTTGCTTTCAGCAGGGTCTGACATCAGCAATGATAGTCATGGTGTCAAAGCCCCTTCCAAACCCCACTTGAACTTCCAACAGTTCTCTGTCAACCTACTAGTCTAGCCGTTTTTGGATGATCTTTAGCAATATTTTGCTTCCATGCATTATTAACCTTTATTGTTAATATTGTTAGATTAGTAGCCGAGTACAATTCCTTTGTGCCACACCAACTACAAATTATGAACTGTAAGTGCTAACAATATAGTGTTTAAGACTTTCCATTTCTCCAAGAAATAGCTAGATTAGGGACAGACATGAACATCCAGTCTTTCTCTCTGGATGTGACTTCTCTTTTTAAAAAATTTTTTTATTATTATTAATTTCAATGAACATTTACAGAGATTGTGGATTTCCATTCATTCATTGTTGCACTTTTCTCCCCC
>NW_006399804.1:14398353-14399655 GCF_000299155.1 Elephantulus edwardii | reverse complement strand
TGTTGCTCCTGAGTACCTTAGAGAGGTCCCTAACAGCAGACTTTCCCATCGCGATACGCTTTTTTATTTCCTGACTGCTGGTGCCAAGAGTATATAAAAATATATAGTATATAAAATATATCATATATAAATATAATAGACATATTCATTCAATATGGCACGTTCCAGCCTATTTCAACTCACTAATGCCTAGGATTGGGTGCTCTAATGGCCTGTTGGTAGTGATGATGTGTGCTGTCGTTGAATCTGAACCAACTCATAGCTGAACTTCCAGTGGGTTTTCAGAGGCAGTAAACCACCTGGGAAGAAATTGCCCATTCTTCTCCCACAGAGCAGCTGGTTCATCTGAACTGCATGCCTTTGAGTTTGCATTGTAGCTTATTACCACCACTAGGCCACCAAAGTAATTGTACCTACAGCCCAAAGACAAGTGATCAGAATTCACCAGGTATTACGTAGGAGAAAGATGGATAGTCTTCCTTGCAATTTACAGCCACTGAAAACCTATTGGACCTATTGAAAACCTATGACATGCAACAACAATGCGTAAAATACGGAGTTCTGTTGGCATAGTCTATAGGGAGTTGCATTGCTAAGCCAAAGGATTCCCTTCTAGAAGTTTGAATCTACCAGCAGTTCCTTGGGAGAAAAATGGGCAAATTCCTCCCTTGTGATATACATCCTCAGAAAAGTTACTGGAAGGTCAAGTATGTGTTAGTTTTGACTCAGCAGTAGTGAGTTGATTGCTCTGTTTTATTGTCAACAACTTCCAATTTGACCACCATCATATTGAAAGAAAAGAAAATCAAAGTCCATGAAAGTCAGCATACCACATAAAAATTTAGAAATTGTCTTAAGAATAGAAGCATTGAAACATTGAACACTAATTACCAGACTTTAGACCAATTGTGGAATGAAATCAAGAGCATAATACATGAGGAAAGCTAGCTCATTGTCATACAGTCAGTTCCAATACATAGAGACCTTTCATCAAATTCCAAAGCCTACAAACCTTAATGAGAGGAGCCTGCCCATCTTTCTTCATTGGAGCTGTTGGTGGATTCCAGTCCCAGGAGACACGTGGTCTTTGAGTTAGCAGCACAACTCTCTGTGAATTAAACCATCAAAACTCCTTGTGAAGAAAGAAAAAGGTCATTAAAAAGAAAGGGAAGGCCAAAAAAGACATTCAGATGGCCAAGAAATACATGAAGAAATGTTCAAAATCCCTAGCTCTAAGAGAGATGCAAATCAAAACAACTATGAGATATCATCTCACCCCAGTAAGAATAGCAAAATTTAGCA
>NW_006399804.1:14393059-14393546 GCF_000299155.1 Elephantulus edwardii | reverse complement strand
TTTGTCCTTTTGTGACTGAGATATTTCACTCAGCATAATGTCCTCCAGGGTCACCCATTTTGAATCATATTGCATGAGTTCCTTGTTTTTCAATGCAGCATAGTATTCCATTGTGGTGACTCTCTTCTTATTTATTACTGTTATCATAATTTTATCTCATAAATACGATTTCCATTATGAGCCTTTGACTAAGCCCTGGAGCAGCATGCCACTTCCCTACTCCCAGTTTTGTGGCAGGGGACTCACTGGAGAATTTCATAGGTTGAATGTAAATGAATGAGTATGATTACCTTCTACTTTGGTTTCTTACAGTTGTTCTGCCAGCAGGTAAATGTCATTAGACAGACCACACACAAGCTCTTCAGCATACTGCTTATCACTGCCTCCAAGATGTCTGTATTGGTTTTTTTTTAATATATTACTCATTTAAATGAAAATTTACAGAGACTTTGGATTTCCATTCATTTATTGCTACACTTTTCTCCCC
>NW_006399804.1:14379207-14392800 GCF_000299155.1 Elephantulus edwardii | reverse complement strand
CAGCATAGTATTCCATTGTGTGAATATACCAGAGCTTCTCTATCCATTCGTTTGTTGATGGGCACTTAGGTTGTTTCCAGCTCCTTGCTATTGTGAACAAAGCCATGATAAACATGGGTGTGCATATATCTGCTTGGTTGTCAGTGTGTTACATTTTAGCTATTGTCTATCTTTGAATTAAAAATTAAAGAAAGCCTGCAAGTGATTTTACATGGTCCTTTATTAACCTAAATTGTAGAAAGATTTTACAAATTCAGACATCTTCATTCACTTACTGCCTTTGAGTGAGAAACAATTCATAGCTGACCCTCCAGCAGATTTTCTGAGGCTGTAAATTGCATGGGAGGAGATTCCCCATATTTTTTTGAAGGAGCCACTGGTGAATTTAAATCTCCAGTGCACTTTTCTAAGCACTGAGCCACCAGAGTTACGATTAAAGTTGATCATAGAATGTGATGTAGAACTTTCGAGTCTGCTAATACTTTCTGCAATTATCTCTTGGTAAAGTAGGGTTTCTCTGGATGGTGCAGAACCTAGCAAGCATATCCGGTCATCAGTTTGTCCTTGCAGAATGCAATGTTTCATTAGAACACCATATCATCCACTTCTGCAAAACCCCTCAAACACACATATTCGGAAATTTTGTTCAGAATTGAATCCTGGGAGATAGATACAAGGAGGCATGAAGACCGTAGTTTAATTCCAATCAGGATAGATTTACCGGATGCCTCGTTCTTTTCCGTGTTTTTTAAGGAAATATTATGATCATTCCATTCATGTGGATGTCCAGCATTTCCTAATTAATCAGATTTCATAGTTATTTCAAGATGATGAAATAATTTTTTTAAAGTTGTGATTTTTTAACGAAGGTTTACAGAAATCAGGATGATGCTATTTTTGTAAGAAGAGTCTTACAAGCTGAAACTAGGTTTATATTTGAGGCCTCCTGCATTAAACGCATTGCAGCAGGGAGCAGCCTTGGCGCACACAGCAGGGGTGTGTCCTTGCAGCCCAGCTCTGCGTGTACATCTGACTTCATCTGCAGGACTCCAAATTCACATTAGTGTTGTCTGCTTGCCAGGTGATAGACAACGCTCTTTTTTTACAAAGTCTTTTACAAAGCCATCTGGCTTTCATTGTTCCTTTATCATGTTAATCACTTCTAAAAAAGGAATGTTCATCAGCTATATTTTTTTTCACAAAGGTCACTTAAATAAAAATTTCAAAAAAAATTAGCAGCAAAATTTTTAAAAATTTTATTTTTCTGTATGAAAGTTACTTTCGTGCTGTGGAAATATTGACCTGTTTATACAGTGAATATAGGTACTTGTGGAGTACTACAGTCATGCAAGTCCTCTCTGGGGAAGAGGTTTTTCTCCCGCTGTTTTTCTAGTGAAATGGAGAAAACTGGTTTTCCCAGCCTTGCTCGTATACCGGTATGGCCATGTGACTAAATACTGATTATAAGCGTATAAGCAGAAGTAGGTTTACGCAGCTTCTAGGAAAGTCGTGAAAGGGAAAGAGAGGGTATCATACTTTCCTTCTACCTTCTGGCGGTAATGAGGATATGCTCGCTGGCCCATGCATAGCCATCTTGCACGATACAATGAAAACCATGAGCTAAGGATAATAAAACAGCAAGATTGGAGTCTGGTTTTCTGGCATCATCGAATGACTTACTAGTCTTCTAGAGACAGCTTCCAGAGTTTTTGTATCAAAAGGAAAATAGTTGACTATTTTATTAATCTACAGTAGTTCTGCATTTTCTGTTACTTGTCTGTAAACCTAATTTAAACCGATAAACTAAAATATGGAGAGAATTTCCCTTTAAAAGTATACCATATTAATTTGTAAACCTACTCAAATTAAAAAAAATTACACTTGTTTTTGAAAGTGCACCATGTTATAGTCGAGTTTTTTTAGGTTTGGATATTCTAATTTGTGTTCTCTCCTTTTAATGAAGTAATTCAATCAAAGTAAAATAATAATAATAATAGTAATAATAAAGCTCCTTCCACTTTCTCTCTCTGAGCACATCACTAGCTTCTACATGGCATTCACTTCCTTTGAGGGAAATCTTGTTGCTGTTATGTGCTGTCAAGTCACCTGTGACCCATAATGACCCTATGTACAGCAGCTCTGAACCCTGCCCTGTCCTGAGCCAATCTCATTAATTCGGACACACCAACCCCCATCACCCCGGTTACTGTATCAGTTCATCTCATCAAGTGGAAATTGGTTATCTAAAACTCAAGAAAGGAAGACCCTTGATGAGATGAATTCAGTTACTAGGGTAATGGGGGTAGGTATGTCAAGAGAGAACAAGGTTGGCCCTGGATAGAGTGGGGTTCAGAGCTGTGTAGGTAGCGTTGCTATAAGTTGCAAGCGACTAGATGGCACATAACAACAACAAAGCAAGTAACTTGGTCATTCAGATTTATCTTTAAAACATTCCAATGTTTATAGCAGCATTATTCACCATTGCAAGAACATGGAAACAGCCCAGATGTCCAACCACAAACAAATGGATTGATAAATTATGGTACATTCACACAATGGAATACTACACAGCACGCAGGAGCAATGATTTTGTAAATCACTACCTAACTTGGGAGGGACTGGAGAGCATTATGCTGAGTGAACTGACTCAGTCCCACAAGAACAAGTACAGTATAAAACCATTATTGTAGAATGAGTATAAGGATCCAAGGGAAATGGGGAAGGGTGGAAGCAGACAGTTGAAGATGTGCAGGGGGAGGGGAAGTTAATCATGGAGTTTACAATTTGATGGGGAGGTGAGGGAAATTGGAAGAATATGTTCTCAAAAACAATGTATTTTAATTTTGTAAATAAACTAGTATTAAAAAAATCACTATTTTCATTTTCTGGGCCTAATGCCATTGTGGAACAAGAGAACCCCAAAACCCTAGTATCATGGATAATTTGTGTAGAATTAACAAGAAAATTTTACAGTGGAATTATTTCTGGAGTGCTAGTAATGTTTTCTTTCTTGGCCTAGGTCTTGGTTGCAAATACACAGTAAAATCTGCAAAATCTAGACACTGTTTAAGGTGCAAAACTGACAGAGAATGAAAAAGAAATATTTTCTACTAATCAAGAGTAATAGAAAATGGGTGCGATTATACCTACCAAAGGCTGACAACTTCACACTCAGAAAATCAAGACAATCCCTTCAAGTTCCAGCTTGTACAGATGTCACTGTATTTTCTTCATATTTATTCATTTGATTGTACATGTGTTTATGAAGTTCTTTGTATATTTCCCCACAACAACAAAGAATTAATGATGTGAGTTTGTGGTTTCTCCCCACCCCTTTTATTGATTGATTTTGTTGTGATTTGCTTTTTTATTTGAGCATTCATAGGTATTTTTACATTTATTACAATTGATTGATGTAATTAATGACAATGTATAATAAATCCCTTCTTGCATATTGCCCTACCCTTCAACCACCTTACCTATTTATTAATTTTCACTCCCACCTCCTCACTTCTCATTCCTAGTAACCCTCAAAGATTGATTCTATACCTACATAAACATTTCTTTAATAGAAAAAAATAATGTACCATAAAGCTTTTTATAATAGTAACCGGATACCATAATTATCTTTTTGTGATGGACTTATGTCATTCAGGATAATTTGTTCTAGATTCATCCATGTTGCTCAGAATTTCACAAATTTTTGATCATTTTTAGTGATGCATAACATTCCATTGTTTGAACGCACTAGAGTTTTATTAGCTATTCGTCTGTTGTAAATAATGGTTTAATAAACGTGTTTATATATTAATTTGTATCTCAGCTCTTATTTCTTTGGGGTTCTAGTAGTGGGATTGCTAGATTGAATGATAATTCTATTCTAAATTTTCTAATGAAGCTCCAAACTACTTTCCATAATGGTTGCACCATTTTGTGTTCTCATTCTTAGCTTTTTTTATTTTATTTTATTATTTTTGTGTGCATGTACCGTCAAATCAAATCTGACTGGTACAGGAGGAGATTGCCCCTCCTTCCCCGGCAGAGCTATTCTTAGCTTTTTATAATGATTTTTATGTCATAATTGTCCTTTTGTGATTGACTTTTGTGTCACGCAGCATAATTCCTCTGTGGTTTCTTTTAAAAATGGACTTTTCACTTGTTTGGAAAAAATATTTTTTAATTGATAAAAATAAATATAAAATGCATAATATTATTTTTAAGGAGCTCTGGTGGCCCAGTGGTAAGAAGCTGCACTGCCAACCCAAAGCCATGCAGTTCAAATCTACTACCTGCCCTGCAGGAGAAAGTTGGGCAGTCTCCTATCATGTCATTTACTGCCTCTGAAAACCTGCTGGAAGATCAGCTCTGAGTCATTCTGACATGATGGTACACAACAATAGCATATTATTTTTCATAAGTGTCCAAGTAAAAAATATAGTACTTTGGTTAACAAATTTTTGTGGTCAACTCTATGTGGTCGTTTAACTCAAACAATTCAATCAATAACTCTAACTAAAGTTAATTTCAGAAAGTTACCAGACTCTTTATAAGACAGTATCTATTTTAACAGAATCCTTACAGTCCCTGGGCGGTGGACACAGGTAATGTGCTTGGCCCTAACCACAATGTTGGAGATTTGAATCTACCTGGAGATGCTTTCTCCTGGAGGAGAAAGAAGGCCTGGTGAGCTAATAAAAAGTCAGCCATTGATCATCTTAGGTCTCTGAATTGCACATGTGGAAACTGTTGTTTTAATACCTGTTTTATTGTACACATTCTTAACAACACAAAATAAATTCTATAAACACATGAACAACCCTAGAGAGTACAGTTTCACTCTGACACATGTGAGGGCACTGTGAGACACTGTGAGAGTTGACTCAACAGCACCTAATGCTGGTGATTGAAATATGTCCTTAGGTGCCATCAAGTCCATTCTGATGGATGGTGATCCTACAGGACATAGTAGAACATAGGGTTCCTAAACTGTAATCTTTATAGGAACAGATCTGCAGAGCACATGGTGAGTCCAAACCACAGATCTTTCAATTAGCAGCCAAATGTCTAACCGTTGTGCCACCAGATCTCCTTGGTTGAAATATAACCTCTTCAGATCTTCTGTAGAATAAGGCTACAGTAGATAAATACATGGATGAATCAGATTAAAAGTTGCAGTAATGTTTTAAGACAGCTTTCCATAGGAAATGCAGTGTTATATGGAAAACTCTGCCCTCCAGCAGTGTGCATGGACAGGCCACTCCCACCTTTAAAAAAAGTACACTTCCTTTCATCTATAAAAATGGTACAATAAGTCCTACTTCTTATCTCACAAAGTTGTAAAAAAAAAATAGAGTGCTATAGAAAATGTCTTTGTAAAGTACCTTATAAAACTGTTACCATTTTTTTGTTTTATTAATAACATCTATCTCTCTTTTTTGTATATTGTGTTTTATACGATCATTCATATACATTGTGTTGTACATAATGAATTACTGCAATCAATGCCCCTGTTTTCATTCATGTAAATTGTGTTTTATACAGTCATTTACATAAAGTGTGCTTTTTAGAATCACTCTTTTTCTCATAAACCTGTTATTATTAATGCAAGGCTTTTCTAACATCCAATTAAGATATCTTTCTGATGAATCAAAGTTATTTGAAGCTGTATATCAGTCAGAAAACCAAACCCATTGCTGTTGAGGTGATTGTAGCTAAGTAAGTGGCTAAACCCCCCAGATGCTAAACAAAAGTTCAGTTTGAGCCCACCAGCTGCTCTGAGGGAGAAAGGGGTGACAATCTGCATCCACGCAATGTTAGCTACCTTTGAAAGGAAATCTGGTGGCAAAGTAGGTTAAGTATTGGACTGCCCACCTTCAGGTGATCAGTCTGAACTTGCCAAACTACTCTTTGGGAGAAAGATGACATGGTCTCCCTTTAAAATTCACAGCTTTGGAAACTCAATGAAAGGCTGGCCTCAGTCCAACGAGCTGGTAGTGGATTTTGTGTAGTTTAGCTGCCTTAGCAGACAAGCCTGACTTCTCAATGATTGAAGACACAGGTTTAACCACATGACATCAGAATCCAAAGTGAGTCAGGTGGGTCTCCTTGGTGATTCTTCTCTCATGGTGAGACCTGAGTTCTTTCCATCTTACAATCATGCATCGTGTGTGTGTGTGTGTGTGTGTAATGTTATGAGAATATATTTTACTTTAATAAACTTTTTATTTTTTCAAATGAAATTTTGGTTTTATTTGTTTTCACACCAGCTCTTTCCCATTTCCATTACCCACTTTTCCCTCTACTCATCAAATTGTGCAACCCTATGACTATATCCCTGTGCATTCTTACCCCTCTACTCCTACCCTCCCCCCTTGGATCCTCATACATGTTTTACTAGTTATCTATTTCTATGATAATGGTCTTATGAAGTATTTGTCCTTATGAGATTGAGTTAGTTCACTTAGCATAATGCTCTCTAGTCCCTTTCAAGTTAGGTAGTGATTTTAAAAAACATTACTCCTGAGTGCTGTGTATGTAGAATTCTATCATACGAATGTACCATAATTTCTCAGTGCTTTGTTTCCTTCCTTCCAGGTGGGCAAGTGAACACACCTGCCCTTTACCATCTTGGACTGGAGGTATTAGATGTGCTTCCTTTCACAGGCCTCTGATTAGAATTATCTCTATGGTCACATTCCAGCTACAGTAGAACATGTTGGTATTTGTGAACACTATCTTCTACTTGGGAACTTACAGGAAACTATGTGATTTAAAGCTAATATTTGTCATAAAAGTCTAAGAAATAGCTTCAGAGGAACTGGAAATCTCATACTGAAAAATGGATACAAAATTTTGTATTTGTGTTGTGATTTTTCTTTTTCTAGATAAAGTATCTATGGCTTTTTTGGGGGGTAGGAAGCCTCAAAGGAGTGCTTAACAAAACCAAAATGAAAGTAATAAGAGCCACAGATGATTAGAAGGAAAAGGTGGAACAAAACTCAAAGTCATAAATAAGACTTGGCTTGCTGGTCTAATAGAGAGTAGTGGAACCCTTAAGAGTATGACACCTAATTGGTTGTAAACTTAAAATCTAAATTATCCCATGACTCAGCTTCCAGTCAAACAATTGACAAGTCTATGAGGTGATTAGAGCTCTCTGGTGGCCTAGTGGCAAGAAGCTGTGTTACAATGCTGAAGGTATGTAGTTCGAGGCCTCCAGCTGCTCCTCAGGAAAAGGGTCTGCTGTTTGATTAACTGCCTCTGAAAACCCACTGGAAGGTCAGCTAGGGGTCAGTTCTGACACCATGATACTCAACAACAAGAACAACAACATGAGGGGATTAATAACACCAGGAAGCAACTCACTCCTTAGAACAATCAATCATACAAAATCATAAGAATGACATTTGCTCAGGGCTGGAGCTCAGCAGGCAGGAATGTTTAGGAAAGACGGAGGAAGAGAGATGGCAAACAGGGCAGAAGAGAGAAGAATGAGGTCACAATATGGAGACTGCAATTGTTATAAAACCAAGTGCATGAATTTTTTTTAAATTTTTTTATTATTAATTTCAATGAAAATTTACAGAGATTTTGGATTTCCATTCATTCATTTATTGTTGCACTTTTCTCCTCTCCCGATTCTCCCCCCTGCCCCATACACTTCTTGGAAAAGTAAAAGAAAAATTCTCTCATTGTTTTACAATCCCTCCCCCAGGTCCACTCCACTATGCAGCCTTCGCTCTGGACTCCTGTCATGACAAAAATACCTAATCATGTATCCCTTTTAAACAGTTTTCTCCCTCCTCTGTTTCAATGCAGTATACATTATTTAACCCATCTTTCTCAGTCTCCCCCCAGCCCCGAAGTCAGTCCTGTTTTACAACAGTGGCACAATGCAGTATTTGTCCTTTTGTGACTGAGATACTTCATTCAGCATAATGTCCTCCAGGGTCAACCATTTTGAAAAATATTGCATGAGTTCTTTGTTTTTCAATGCAGCACAGTATTCCATTGTGTGACTGTATCACAGCTTCTCTATCCATTTGTTTGTTGATGGGCACTTAGGTTGTTTTCAACTCCTTGCTATTGTGAACAAAGCCGCGATAAACATGGATGTGCATATATCTGCTTGGGTGGCAGTTATGGCCTCTTTGGGGTATATTCCCAGTAGTGGAATTGCTGGGTCAAATGACATCTCTATTTGCAACTTTTTGAGAGTGTGTCATATCACCTTCCACAGTAGTTGCACTGTGCATGAATTTTTTTATTTTTCATGCCCAAATTTTTTAATGGCAAACTAATTTGCTCTTGTCCTTGGGGTTGGGGAGAGACTGAGTAAGATGGGTTCAATAATGTATACTGCACTGAAACAGAGGAGGGAGAAAACTGTTTAAAAGAGATATATGACTAGGTACTTCTGTCATCACAGGAGTCTAGAGAGAGGGCTACATGGTGGAGGGGACCTGGGGGAGGGTTTGTAAAACAATGAAAGAATCTTTTCTTTTACTTTTCCATCATTTTTGACTCATGTACTTATAACTTGTTAGTCAAATCTGTGTCTTCTAGGTTGCAACACCCCCATGATACATCTTCAAGGATATGAACATGTACGGCCAAGCACAATCAATAAGAGTGCATCTAAATTCCAAAATCAATCTCCATAATAGTCTATGTGTTTCCTACTGCCAAAGGGGCCCTTTAGAGTAGTGAGAGAAGATCTTCACCCTGAAACCCACAGCGTCCCTTTTCAGCAGGAAGTAGCTAAGAGAATACGCCATCCCCTTTTCCTTATGACTCAGGGTGAAGTCTCTCTCAGGGAGGAGTGATAGGGACTGGCAAAGGACACACCGACAAAGGAGATTAATCAGAACTGACTTTGACAAGCACTGTGGCAATTGGACAATTAAAACAGACATTCGGATGGCGGGGAAGAAGAACAAACTCGGGAGGAGGGTGGAGAGAATGGTGTGGCAATGAAGGAGTAAAAGCCCAGAATCCCTGTGAATGTTCATTGAAACTAATAAAATTTAATAATAATAATAAAAAAAAATTTTAAAAAAAATTTGCTCTTAACCTTTCACTGAGAACACAGTAAAAATGGGGGAAAGAATCACAAAACTCTGATTTAGGGAGGAAGCTTGTAGGATTGACTGCTGCCCTTCTTTTTATGTCTAATGTTGCTACTGCTATTTAATGTAGAGGAAGTATGGATACAAGAGATTCCACATACAGTAGATTCCTTAGTCATTCTCTGGAGCGTTTTCCTTGTTTTCACTCTTCACACTGACCTCAAGGCAAAAACTGTGCAAAAAAGAGAACTAAGGAGCATAAAATTCTATATGCTTCAGATAACCCAGAGAGTAAAAGCAGGACTGGATTTTCAATGCAAGGAAGTTTAGTTGCAATATTTCCATAATACATTGGGCAAATTTGGGTGTTTGACATTCACTGTGACATAAAAGACATCATGATCTCAATATATTCCTAATTCCCACCTCTCCCACACCCACTTTGAAAATGGAACAAAATGTCAGGCTTTAGTATTGAATAATAGAAATCTCTATGATTGAATTGACAGATTACAACACTGGCAAAGATCTATTACAGATGGAATTGACTACAAACAGAAAAAGACCAAGCCCTGAAAAAAGAAAAGTAAAAAAAATATATAAAAAATTCTACCAAATTCCCTTCTAGATAGACAAATAGAAAGAAATATTTGCCTAATTCTTTTTTTTTTCTCTTTTGTGATAGCTTTGTAAATAATTATCCTAGTACCTGTAGATTAAAACAAGCTTGGAAAGAGGAGTGGCATCCACTTCTGAAATAGCTTGCCTCCAGACACTCTATGAACTTGGAGAAACAATGAAAGTTATACAAGTGTTCAGGTCTTTTGATCATAGGGTCATCATAAGTCATCTATAGCTTGACAGCACTTAACAACAACAACAGCTACATTTAGCTAGTGAGACAATGGTTGACTTTTGGTCTTGTTATTTTTACATTTTTATTTGCAATATAAAAAGCTGAAGAAACATATTAGATATTTCCCTAAAGTATCAATACCAATTAGAAATCTACTGACCCACTATAGAGAACATTATGAACTTGGCATCTGAAGGCATCTTTGACAACATGACCTGGATACTATTTTTCTTTTCATTCTAAGGGTATTTCAGCTAGGATTTCATAATTGTTGCAATTAACAAAAACCGACTGTGGGCATATTAAGCAAAATAGAACTTATTGGAAAACTTAGTGAATTCCTGGTAAGATGAAGAAGTAATTTTTCACAGAGAATAGAAGCCAAATTGCCCTCAAGGGTGAGGGAACAGTTTCTTAGCAAAACTTTTAGAGCAATAACATGAATTTTGTTGACTTGTAACTATTTTTAGAATAGTGCTTCGTTCATTTAAGATGCAAAGTCCCAGAGATGGTGTCTGATTATCCAAATCTATGCTATTTGCAAGAACACAAGTACTCTACCTTCTCCTGACCTTCATACTCTTTAGTTCTCATAAGAGAAGACAGCTATTTCCTCCCCAAATTACACCAATAGTAGGTTATCCAAAGGAGAGAATAGATTGCCAACAGTACAGCCAAATGACAATGTTGTTGTTGTTGCCATGTGTCATGGAATCACCAGTGACTCATGGTAACCCTTCACACAATAGCTCTGAACTTCAGCCCCATCCTGAGCCACTGTCACTGTCTCCAACACCCCTAATCCCATTATCCCAGTCACTGAATCAATCCATCTCATCCAGGGTCTTAATCTCCCCACTCCTCCAAGCATGATGTCCTTCTCCAAGAACAGCTCCCTCCTGGCCACATACCCAAAGAATGTGAGATGGAGCTTCAAAATCTTAGCTTCCAACAAGAAACTTGGCTTCACCCTTTTCAAGACAGACATGTTTGTTCGCTTGGCAGTTCATGATACGTTCAATACGCTTCTCCAGTACCACAACTCAAAGGCATCGATTCTTCTTCTGTCATTGTTCTTCTGTCTGTCTTCTCAGTCATTGTGCAACTCTGATACATAGCAAGTAGTTGTGAAAATCATGACCTGAATTGGGCACATCTTAGTCTCTAGACTGACAGCATTGCTCTTTAGCACTTTGAAGAGGTCTCTTACAGTAGATTTCCCTAATGCAATTTGTCTCTTGATCTCCTGATTATTGGTGCCATGAATATTGAATGTGGAACCAAGCAAGTTGACATTGTTAACAACGTCAATCTCTTTTCCACCTATTATGGTGTCTTTGAAGAGAATCTTTGTCTTCTTGATGTTGAGCTTCAATCCATATTGAAGACTACAGTCCTTGACATTCTGCAGCAAATGCTTCAGGTCCTCTTCAGGTTTGGCAAGCAAGGCCATATCATCTGCATAACACAGGTTATTGGTGAGTCTTCCTCCAATCCTGATGCCACATTCCTCCTCATAAAGACCAGCCTCCAGAGTGATCTGTTTCACATATAGATTGACAACATATGGAGATAGGATGCATCCTTTTGTTTTCTTGCTCTGTTCTGAGAACTGTTTCCTGATTCAAGTATAGGTTTCTCATGAGCATAATTAAGTGTTCTGGGATTCCAATTTGTCTTAATGTTAGCCACAATTTTTTGTGACCCACATAATCAGTGCCTTTATATTGTCAATGAAACACAGATAGACATTACTCTGATGCTCTATTACTTTCAGCCAAGATCCATCAGCCTCTCCACACCTTACTGACCTTCAATATTGTTCTTTTGAATGTAAACATTTAAGAAAAATTTAAAAGTCAAATGTCTTAGTTTAGTTACATACACAAAACTGTAAAACTTACATAAAACAACAATTTTAAAATGTTGCTTCTCTCCTAATTCCTAGGGAACTCTGGTAGCCTAATAGGTAAGGAGTTGTTCTGCTAATCCACATACAGGCAGTTTGAATCCACCAGCACTCCATAGAAGAGAGATAGACAATCTCCTCCCTTGCAAATTATAGTCTCTGAAAATCCCCATGAAGACCTCTGTGAGTCAATTCCAACTCAAAGAAATGAATTAGCTGAGTTCTAACTCAATATTAATTATTCAGACTATTCTCAATCTTTATACAACTACTGGCAGAGGCAGACTAATATAGTTGATTACGATTGTTGTGTAGCTTTCCTTAGATGTGAATAGAAACAAAAAGTTTCAGAAGAAAAAGTGGCAGCTCAAAAAGTGAGTCATACTATACTGCTTCTTAGAGCAGTGCTTGACAAAAGAATCTCTTGGGGCCAGCTCAATTGCATCACCACAGAACTAAGACTCCTCATGATGGTGGTGTTTGTGCGGACCAGTAGCAAAAACTGAGTAGACATAGGTCTTTAAGAACACTAGATATTAAATAATTTTATATTGTCGTTGTTATGTGCTGTTGAGTCGCTTGTGACTCACAGCAACCTTAGGTACAACAGCTCTGAACCCTGCTCTAATCCTGACACCACATTCCTCCTCTTAATCTATTCTGTATATAGATTACATGAAATATATTGTTATTGTCATGTACTGTAGAGTGAGAACCGACCCATAGTTGACCCTCCAGTGGGTTTTCAGAGGCAGTTAATTGCAGGTGAAAAGATTGCCCATTCTTCTCCTGCACAACAGCCGGTGGCCTTGAACTGCATGCCTTTGGGATTACAGCACAGCTTCTTGCCACTAGGCCAACAGAGCGCCCTTAAAAAAATGTGTGTGTGTATATATATATAAAGAATATTAGAGGAGATATAAAAGAGGAGACAAGAAATGATGAATAATTGGTTAATAACATAAATTGATGAGGGAAAAAGAAATAAAGTACTAACAGAATGAGAGTTTAGAGGAAAATAGAGGGATCATGTAATAAGAAATGTGAGTGCAAATGTTCAGCAAACTTTCCTACTGCACCCTTGCTCAATCTTGTGAATACATATCCCTCCTCAACTTCTTATTGTTTCTAGCACCATTCACAATAAATTCTCTGTACTCAGAAACAAACAGTACCTCAAGACCTTTGTGGAGATGTAGAACTCACTTAGACCCCAGAAACCCATTCCTATCAAGTACCACTTCCCTGCACAATGGTATCATGTGCTCCAGGAAGCTTGGTATTGACAGTAGCAGCAACAATAGAGAGCTTAAGAAGAAACTTGATGGACAGAGATGGTTCCAGTTATATGTATCCTGTTGTTGTTGTTGTTGTTATGTGCCGTTGAGTTGCTTGCGACTCATAGCAACCCTGTGTACAACAGGCCTAAACTCTGCTCTGTCCTGTGCCAATCACACTGTCTCTGACACTCCCATCCCGATTATCCCAGTCACTGAATCAATCCATCTCATAGCGGGCCTTCCATCCTGCCAAGCATGATGTCTCTCTCCAAGGACCAGACCCTCCTTATATGTCCAGAGTATGTTAGACAAAGCCTCAGAATCCTTGCCTCCAAGGAGCCGCCCCGTTTAACCCTTTCCAGGATGAATCTGTTTGTTTTCCTAGCAGCCCATGGTACCCTCAATACTCTTCTCCAGCACCACAGCTCAAAGGCATCAATTCTCCTTCTATCCTCCTTAGTCATTGTCCAACTCTCTGAT
>NW_006399804.1:14351660-14377682 GCF_000299155.1 Elephantulus edwardii | reverse complement strand
TCCATTTTGGTCTTTTCTTCCTCTTCTGTCTTTGCAATGACCGTTTGCACTCTTCCTGGATGATACCCTTGATATCCTCCCACAACTCATCTGGTCTTTGCTCATTAGTGTTTAAGGCCTCAAACTTGTTCCTGAGATGGTTCTGAAATTCAAGTGGGATGAACTCAAAGTCATATTTTTGTTCCCATGGATTTGGTTTAATTTTCCTCAGCTTCAGCTTGAACTTGCATATGAGTAGTCGGTGGTCTGTTACACAATCAGCTCCTGGCCTAGTTTTCACAGTTGATATTGAGCTTCTGCAGCAGCTTTTTCTGCGATGTAATCTATCTGATTCCTATGCATATCATCAGGTGAAATCCATGTGTATAACCTG
Organism: Elephantulus edwardii; assembly: GCF_000299155.1. Lineage (NCBI taxonomy): Eukaryota > Metazoa > Chordata > Mammalia > Macroscelidea > Macroscelididae > Elephantulus > Elephantulus edwardii. The sequence continues at coordinate 14,377,309 of NW_006399804.1, read as the reverse complement.
TGTTTATGTATATGGTTATATACATATGGAGCTTATTTTCTTTTTTGTTGTTGGCCGAGGGAAAAGACAGAGATGGGGACACACAGAAATGGAGGACAGGCCAGAAAGAGTGAAGGTAGGGGTTAACAGCTGGAAGAACTGAAACCCCTATGCTATACTTTTCTGTGGTTTTATTGAGAATCACCAGCAAGTGAACAAAGAAAAATCACCAGGAAGTAAACAACAACAAAGGATCATGGGGAAGTAAATCACAAATAGAAATCTTTTGCAAAGGAGGCAGAATTCTCCTCTATTGTTAAACTTATGCTTAGCTCAGGAGGGAAGGATTAGTAAATATAAACTAAGAATTATGAAAACGCCCAAGGTCTACCTTGGCGCTTAACCTCTGTGAAGGGGGAATTCTAGCTTGTATCTATGCCTCCCTCATTTCCTGATGTAGCACTTGGATAAACATTAAATTTGATATTTGGTTTCACACACTTTTTATTCTTTAGAACCTGAAGGTTTTCCCAAGGTAAAGGCAGCAACTCCTACTAAAGCAAACCAGAAGTCATCCACCCCTAAAACCTGCATGCGGCCCACCAGCACATCTGATAAAAAGTGTTTGGTGGAATCTACTGCAATCTTTCTCGAATGAACAGAAACCCAATCTTAGATCAAGCTGCTTATTTTTCCAGATTTCTTGTCCTTGTTGTTGTTATTAGGTGTTATTGAGTTGACTACAGCCCATAATAATGACCCTATGAAAAACAGATCTGAACTCTGTCCTGTCTTGTGCCGTCCTCATACTTCCTGACACACTAGAGCCCATTATTGAAGCAGTCACTGTGTCAATCCACCAGCTTGAGGAGGATCTTCTTTTCTTCAACAACCCTCTGCCTTTCTGAGTATCATGTCCTTCTCCAAGGAGTAGTCCTTCCTATCAACACGCCTAAAGTACGTGAGACAAAGCTTTATAATCTTTGCCTCCAAAATGCACTCTGGCTGCACTTTCTCCAAGACACATTTGTTTGTTCTTTCTTCAACACCACAGTTCAAAGGGGTCAATTCTTCTTCTGTATTTCTTTTTCATAGTCCAGCTCTCAGATGCATGCAGGTGATCAGAAAGACCATGGCCTAAAACAGACACACCTTAATCCTCAATCTGACATCATTACTCCTCAATAATTTGGAGAAGTATCTAACTGCAGACTTTCCCAGTACAATACATCTCCTGATTTCCTGACTGCTGGCACCAAGGGTGTTGACTCTGGGTCCAAGTAAGACAAAGTTGTTGACAGTTTTAATCTTTGTCTATAATGATCTATTGGTCCAGTGGTAAAGAATTTTTGTTTTCTTGACATTAAGATACATTTGTACAGAGGGCTGCATTCTTTGATCTGCAACAAGTGCTTCAAGTCCTCCTCAATTTCAGCAAAAAAAGGTTGTGTCTTCTGCATAATGTAGATTATTAATGAATCATCTTATTATCTTGATGCCACATTCTTCTTCACAGAGTTCGGCTTCTTGAATTATTTTCTCCACATATAGATTGAATATGTATGGAGAGAGAACACACCGTGGACAGCTTTGTGCTTAAAAGTTAGTTGGGACTGAGAGCCTCTTGTTTGAAGCAATTGGAATCTGGAAGATAGATCAGTTCTTCCTTGAGTATAAGCAAAAGGAACTGTTTTTGACAGATAACCCAAACCAACATAATCACTGGTTATTGAAATCCTAAAATTTCCATACAGTATCCAAATTATAGTCAACTTTGAAAATGCATATCTGTATTAAAATTTGAAGGCTGTAAACTCCTAGATTTTTCCTTAGAACTCTAAGATTGTGATAAAGTCAAAAGTAAGAATTAGATAGAAAAGGCTGTCTGTGCTAGAATCTCTCTAGTCATGTTCTAGCAAAATAAAAGAGAAGTCTGGTGACATAGTCTATAGGGAGTTGAGCTACTAATGCAAAGACAATTAGAATGTACTATCAGCTCCATAGGAGAAAGATGGGCAGTCTCCTGCCTTTCAGTGTACACACTTGGAAATCCAAAAGAGAGTCAGCTATGAGTTGGTTTCAACTTGAAGACAATAAGGCAGAAATAAAAATAGGATGTTTCTTTTCTCCTTTTTATAGACCCATCTATTACTACCTTTCTCCATCAACATGCATCAAAACTCTGGTCAGATTTTGCTTTGTGGCAGAATCATTCTTTTCTCTATCAGAAATAGCAAGCTTGGAAACTTTAAGGGAAGAATAACTATCCAGATTGAAACTTGAGAAAGAAAAAATAGGTCAATTGAGGCTCTTTTCTAATATATATTTCAAAATAAAAGCCAGAACAGATTTAAAATGGAAGAGGATTTTATATTTGGAGACATTTTTAACAAAAAGTTTTCTGCATTTTAGAAATAACTAAATTCTTAAAAAGGACAATTATAGCATTTTCAGTTTCTACTTGAAAATCAATGTAGATTTGGGGAAATATTCTGATATAATATTGAATATATAGTAGGCATATAGTAATGTATAACACAGAAGACAATGCTTTTTAAATTTTATTTTATTATTTTTTGTGAGTGTACCGTCAAAACAGATTTGACTGGTTCAGGAGGACATTGCTCCTCCTTTTCCAGCAAAGCATCTGGTGGACTCGAACCGCGTACCTCTCAGATTGCAGTGCAGCTTCTTTCGACTAGGCCACTAGAGCTCCCTAGAAGACAATGCTTTGAAGACCATCAAAATGTTGGCTTTGTGTCAATGAGATGAGCTGGGGAAAATAGAGACAATGAATAAAAACATTCTAAGCTTTTAGAGAACTATATTCTTCTACAAGATAGATAGATACCTGCTTTCCTCCCGACCTGTGGACATCTACTCTGGGCTTCAGGACCCCAGAAAAATGCCTATCTGACTATGCGAAATGTGTTTGTTGGTCTGGATTGTAACAAATTATGGCTAACATTGAAAAAACGGAGAATCTCAGAACACTTAATTGTACTCATGAGAAGTCTATTGTTGTTGTTGTTATGTGCCATCGAGTCGTTTGTGACTCATAATGACCCTATGTACAAGAGCGCTAAATGTTGTTCTATCCCGTGCCAACCTCGCTGTCTCAAACACATTCATTCCTACCACTCCACTCACAGAATTAATCCTTCTCATCAAGGGTCTTCCTCTCCTGCGCTGTCCCTCCACTCTCCCAAACATGCCTCCCCCTCCTTGCAACATGCCCAAAGTATGTCAGACGAAGCTTCAGAATCCTTGACTCTAAGGAGCATTCTGGCTTCACCCTCTCCAGGACAAACCTGTTTGTTCTCCTAGCAGTCCATGGTATATTCAACACTCTTCTCCAGCACCACATCAAAGGCATCCTCTTTCTATCTTCCCTATTCACTATCCAACTCTCCAAAGCATAGCATGTAATTGCAAAGACTATAGCCTGGATCAGGCGCACCTTAGTCTCCAGCCTGACGTCATTGCTCTTCACTACTCTTGAGAGGTCCCTCACAGCTGACTTTCCCAATGCAATTCATCTCCTGATTTCCTGGCTGCTGTTACCAAGAGTGTTGACTGTGGAGCCAAGTAAACTAAAACTGTTAACTATCTCAATCTCTTCACCATCCATACTGATGCTGCCAATTGGCTCAGTGGTGAGAATCTTTGTTTTCTTGATATTGAGCCTCAATCCATGTTGAAGACTGCAGTCCTTGACCTTCTGCAGCAAGTGCTTCAGCTCATCCTCAGTTTCAGCTCTATACTAAGATAAAAAAGCTATTGTCTCAATGAAGTAAGGGAACACTGCATGGTTTAAAATCAGGAAGTGTGATTGAGGGATGCATCCTTCTCTGTACCTATTCAATCTGTATGCTAAGCAAATAATTTATAAAGCCGGATTCTATGAAAAGGAATGTAATACTAGAAATGGAGGATGACTCATCACTGATCTGCATTATGTAGACTATACAACCTTGCTTGCTTAAAGTGAGGAGGACATGAAATTCTTGCTGCAAAAGACCAAAGGCTACAACCTTCAGTATGGATTATATCTCAACAGCAGGAAAACAATGGTTCTCATTACAAGATCAATAGTCAACATTATGATGGAGAAAGGACTGCAGCAATCAATGATTTAATATTGCTTGGATCAACAATCAACATTCTTGGTACCAGCAGTCAGGAGATCAGGAGACGTATTGCATTGAGCAAGTCTTCTATCTGGGATCTTGCCAAAATATTTAAGAGCAATTATGTCAGTTGGAAGATTAAATGCACCTGATTCAGGTCATGGTTTTCTCTGATACATAGTCACTTGCTATCTATCAGAGAGCTGGACAATGAATAAGGATGAGAGAGGAAGAATTAATGTCTTTGAGTTGTGGTGCTGGAGAAGAGAATTGTGAATCCTACAGACTTTAAAAGAACATAATAGTCTTATTTTGGAGAAAGTGCAACCAGAGAGATCTTTGTAGGCAAAGATGGTGAAGATTCATCTCTCATACTTTGGTCATGTTTGTTAGGAGAGGCTATTCCTTGGAAAGTGTCATTGTGCTAGGAAAGGTCACAGAGGGAGAGGAAGACCCCTAATAAGAGGAACTGATACAGTGACTGCAGCAATGAATTCAATTGCATCAGAGATTGGGAGGACAGTATAGGATAGGGCAGGGTTCAGGTCTAGGATCATAGGATCGCTATGAGCCATACTTAACTTGATGGCACCTAACAACAACATATTCTCTGAATGGGTAAGAGAGTTTTAAAGCAGGAACAGCTTAGGGAAAATAATGTTGGCCCTGTATTTATTTTTTAAAAAAGAAAAGAAATAGGGGGAGAATTGGAGTTAAAATTTTGTAAAGATTCAATTTCATACTGAATAGGGGTATATTTGGCTACCCAGGGTGCATTTTTTCACATGACTTGAGAGGCCAGATTTTAGGACCCAAATGGAAAGGAATTTGCTTCTGTAGTACCCAAGGGAATGGAGCAAAAGAAATCTAGCAGCTGTTTTAAGTCTTCTCAGTAGCAGTCAAGGCATATATCTAAACTAACCAAATAATGGCTCTGGCCTTGGCTGTCAGAAGAAATAAGTGAACTAGAATGGAAGCTGGAAGAAATGCAAAACACAGTGCTCTGTGGGGAAATGAGGCCAATGGCTTTCAGCAACACATATGTTGCTTTGTGCAACATGAAGATTGGTTTGGACTACATGAAGATTGTTTTGGACTACAGTAAACTAACAGGACCATGCGGTGTAGTATTCCAATTTGCACTGCCCACCTGATTCAAATCTTTTGGAGGAAGTTGGGAATTAATTCTCCTCTGATAAAGACTCACAGAAACCCAGTAGAGGGGAATCTGGCTTGGGGTCCTAAAACCATGTCCTAATTTGTCCACAAGCTGGTGGAGAAGGCTCCAGCAATAGTAAAACCCTGCTGTGATTTACTCAAAACCTGATTGACCGCATTTTGGCACTATGCCAATGTGGGCCTAGTGCCTCAGACCCCTGCTGAGATCCCTACAGTTATTCAGAACCTGAAAAAAATAGTCATTAGGGTTTACACTGGTTGCTTCAAACAGCTCACAGTTAAACAAGCTCTGCTAAATAGTTTGGTGGCCACCAAAGTGTAGATGTGGTTTTGAATCAGTGAGATCATAGGTAAACTTGTCATCATTGGCTATGATGTTTGAACTCATCTGATTATATTTCATTTACTATTTGTGTATTCTTGGATCATGTGTGATGAGATTGCTATCTCAATAAAATAGATAATATGGGAGTAGGGAGAAGAAAAGAGACCCAGTAGAAGGTTGCATGAGTGGGAATGGACTTGAGATCAGTGGTTTGTGTTTTTGGTTTATGATAAACTTGTTCATGTAGCTTGCATGGCTGCAGTCACTGAAACAGATGTGGAGTGAGAGAGAACAAACAACACGAATCCAAGAGCATCACCTGTGGAACAGACTGAAAGCTCGAGTAATCTACCTGGATCCTCAATAAATGGCATCATGAAGCCCTTCTACTTACAAAAAAGTACAATAACAAAATGCAATTTATGAACTACCCTTGCTCATTTCCCCTAATGGCTCTTTAGTTCGATATCTGTTCTAGTGCCTAAGAGCTTTCCTGGCTGATGCAACTTAACACATCAGTTGTTAACTGAAAACTTAGTGGTTCAAGTCCATCCAGTTGCAGAGGGCACTTTGATCATTTAAGAACCACCTTAAAAGAAAAACCTGAGATTAAACATTAAAACTCCTGAGGAGCGTAATTCTGCTGTGACACACATGATGTTACGTGAGCTGGAATCAACATGATGGCAAGTGATTTGATTTTAGTTTCCACTATGTTAACTACCATCAGTTGAAGGAAATGGCTTAGCAATTCTTTTTCTCTCTATGTATTCAGCATGACTTTGAAATTCTTCTGGAGGTAGAGTTTATTTTTCCATTTCTTCAATCTGGACTTGACCATCTACCTTGTTTTGGTTAATGGGACATTATTAACAAATAAGATGCAAGCTTTCTTTACCTTCTTTTGTTTTTAGGATCCCTGCTATCTCTACTTGGAAAATGTTCAGGCTAGTCACTTAAATGAATAAAGCATATGCAGAGAGAGGGCCCTGTCATCCCAACTAATGTGAGTGCTTCAAGTGGGACCAATATACATAGAAGCAACCCAAGTGACTGCCCATAGAGCAGAAACCAAGACAAACTGCTGGCCTATAGAATTACGAGCAAAACAGTAGTCCCTGGATTAAGCCACTACACTTTGGGATGATTCATTATGTAAAACTCAACACTCTTAATGTTGTTGTTGTTGTTAGGTGCCTTTGAGTAGAAGTAGCTTCAAGTAGCTCACAGTGACCTTATGAACAAAAGATCTGAACTCTGCTCTTTCCTGCGCCATCCTTACTCTTCTTGACCCACAAGAGCCTATTGCAGCAGTCACTATGTCAATCCACCTGGTTGAGGGTTTTCCTCTCCTTTGCTGACCTTTCCTCATTTCAACTGATTTCTGATCTGGACTTTACCACTAAACAATTCTTTCTTTAGTGTTTATAGGGTTTTCAAAAGCCTATTATTTAGAAAGTAGATGTTAGGTCTCATCAAATCAATTATGATTCACAATGAACTTTTGTTATCAAAATTTTGCATGATCCTCACAATCTTTGCTGTGTTTATTTAATTAAGCCCTTTGTTGAAGTTTCCACATCAGTCTATATCTTTGAGAGTCTTCCTTTCCTTGTCTGACTGCCTTTCTAAGCATAATGTACCTCTTCAGTCCATCAACAAATGAATGGATAGAGAAGTTGTGGTATAGTCACACAATGGAATACTACACAGCACTGAAAAACAAGGAACATATATTATACAAAATGGGTGACTGTGGAGGACATTATGCCAAATGAAATATCTCAGTCACAAAAGGACAAATACTACATAATGCTACTGTTATAAAACAGGACTGACATGGGGGTTTGGAGGAAACTAAGAAAAGAGGGGATAAATAATGAACACTGCATTGCAATAGATGAAGGGAAGAACTGCCTAGAAGAAATATATGATTGGGTATACTTGCATGACATTAGTCCAGAATGAGAGGTGCATAGCAAGATGAATTGGGGAGGAGTGGAGGGAGGATATTGTGCAACAATGAAAGAATCTTTTTAAAGAGAAAAGCAAACTGGGGTGGGGGGAGTAGGGAGGAAAATGTGCAACAATCAGTGAATGGAAATCCAAGTTTTCTGTAAACTTTCATTAAAATACCAATTAAAAATTATGAAATACTAATCAGAACTCTATTTGAATAAATAATCATATGAATTAAAAAATACACCTCTTAAGAGATGGCCCCTTCTGACAGCATGCCTAAAGCATTTGAGACAAAGTTTGACCATCCTTGCCTCTAGGGAGCACCCTGGTTGGACTTCTTTGTAGGTTTGTTTGTTCTTTTGGAAGTCCATGGTATACTCAATATTCTTTACAACAACACAATTCAAAGGCATTGCTTCTTCAGTCTTCTTTATTCATTCTCTCACTTTCACAAGCATGTGAAGCAATTGAAAATGCTATGACTTAGGTCGGATGCATTCTATTCTTTCAATGGAATACATGCTCTTTAATACTTAGAAAGCGAGGAAAACTTACTGCATTTGTTGAAGATCAGTGATTACAACCTTCAACATAGGGTACATCTCAATATCAAGAAAACAAAAATCCTTACTACTGGGAAAGGCAAGATAATGATAGAGAACAGATTGAACTGGTCAAAAATGTCATTCTATTTGGATTCACAATCAACATCCAGCATAGTAGCAGTCATTGCAAGTATATTAATAGAAAATAAACAGTGGCTATATACATGAACCTCACGAGATGGAATAAACAGGAATGAAATCTACTACATTTATGGAGATTATGGAGAAGGAACAAGCCCAGGAGTTAACTGTGGAAGAGACTATGTATGACTCAAATGTAAGTTCAAATTGAAGCGGAAAAAAAAGAAAAAGGTGCAAGACCTTAAGGATGCTCCACCTGAATTTTGAGACCATCTGAAGAATAAATTCGATACACTGAACTCTAATGACTCATGTACTTTGAGCATGTTGTCAGGAGGCACCAGTCCTTGGAGAAGGACATCAGGTTTAGAAGAGTGGAGGAACAGCGCAGGAGAGGAAGACCCTAGATGAGATGGATTGATATAGTAACTGGGGCAATGTGGTTAGGTGTGTCAGAGTCAGTGAAACTGGCTCAGGATAGGACAGGATTCAGAGCTTTTGTACATAGGGTCACTATGAGTCACAGATAACTAACAGCACATAACAACAACATGCAGTATTTGTCCTTATGAGACAGATATAGCTCGTTAAGCATTATGTTCTCTATTCTGTCCCACATTGTGTAGTAATTTTCTAAATCATTACACCTGAGTGATATATAGTTTTCCATCATGTGAATGTACTACAATTTCTCAATCTATTCAATTGTTTTTGGCCATTTGTGCCATTTCTGTGTTCTTGAGATTGTGAGTAATACTGCCATGAATATTGGTGAACAAATCTCTCTTTATGTCTCAATTCTAATTTCCTTGAGGTATATTCCTAGCAATGAAATAATTGAGTCATATGGAACTTCTATGTTCAGCTTTTTGAAATGCCAAGTTGCCTTCTAGAGTGGTTGTACCATTTTACAATCCCACCAACAATGTATAAGATTTCCTTTCTTTCCACATCCTCTCCAACATATATTTCTTTCTGTCCTGTTAAACTTTGCCACTGTTACTGGAGTGAGATGTTATCTCATAGAGGTTTTGATTTGTATCTCTCTTATTGCCAGTGATTTTGAGCATTTCTTCATGTTGGCCATTTGAATATCTTCCTCTGTGAAAAGTCTTTCTATGTCTTTTGCCCATTTTGTAATTGGGTTATCAGTCTTTTTCTTGTGGAGGCTTGCCCATCCTTTTCCTGTACAGAAGCTGGTGGATTTGAACCACACACCTTAGGAATTGCAGTATAGTTTCTTACCACTAGGCCATAAAAACTCCCTGGAAGCCCTATAGTATTCTGTAACTGTAGCGTTCATAACTTTTGTTATGAGACTGTTGTCTGAGATAGTATTGCCAAATGTTTTTTCCCAGTCTGTAGGTTTTCTTTTCACCCTACTGGAAAAAGTTTTTGATGTGCACAGGGCCTTAATCTATAGAAGGTCCTATTCTTCAATTTCAACCTCTCCTGAATATGAATTTGTGTCTGCATTTGTCAGAGATAGCAAATCTTAATGGGAGGAGATTGCCTACTTTCTTCCAGGGAGCAAATGGTGGATTTTAATCTCTTGGTTTGCAGCACGAACTACTACACACTGCACCACTTAAAAAGATGGGGTAGGGGCAAAATAGATGTCAGAAGAGACTGTAAAACAATTTTAAAGACTAACTGGGCCGATTGACAGCATCATGATAGATGGTGAAGAGACTGAGATTGTTGACAGCTTCAGTTTGCTTGACTCTACAATCAACATTCTTGGTACCAGCAGCCAGGAAATTAAAAGACGAATTGCATTGGGAAAGACTGCTGTCAGAGACCTCTCCAAGGTACTGAGGAGCAATGATATCAGTCTAGAGACCAAGGTGCTCCTGATACAGGCCATGGTCTGTGCCATTACTTGCTATGCTTCAGAGAGCTAGACAATGAAGAGGGATGATAGAAGGAGAGTTGATGCCTTTGAGCTTTGGTGCTGGAGAAGAGTATTGAATATACAATGGACTGCTAGGAGAACAAACGAGTTTGTCCTGGAGAGGGTTAAGCCTGGCTGCTTCTTGGAGGCGAGGATTCTGAAGCTTTGTCTGACATACTTTAGACATGTTGCAAGGAGGGACCAGTCCCTCGAGAGGGAGGATGTTTGGGAGTGTGGGAGGACAGCACAGGAGAGGAAAACCCTCAATGAGATGGATTGATTCAATCACTGGGGTAATGGGGAATAGGCGTGTCAGAGAAAGTGAGATTAGCAAGGAATAGAGCAGGATTTAGAGCTGTTGTACATAGGGTCACTATGAGTTGCAAGCGACTCGATAACACATAACCACCACAACAACAGCAACAACTGTTTTCTTCGGTCTTTACCCTTTCTTGTATGAATATGGACATTATCCTATCACTGCCAGTACTGTACTTTAAAATAGGTCTTGAAATAATCTATTTGATAGTGCAACACAGTTTCTCTTTCATTTGCAATTGTCAGCACAGTAGACCATATTATTGCTTGTTTTAAAATGCCCAGTACTGGTTTATTTAACTCACAAGTACGTAGGGTATCAATCTTTATACGTTCCATTTCATTTTTTTAATAACTTCCAATTTCATACTTTGTACATCCCATGTTTCAGTTATTAATTGGATGTTATTTCTTTTATTTTTGAATCATGCCACATCAGCATACGAAGGTCCCCAAACTGTTATTCTATCTACATCATGAAGGTAGACTACTTTGAAGAGGCAGCTCTTCCTCAGTGACACTCTAAGTGCTTCACAACCTGAGGTGCTCATCCTCTGGAACTAAATGAGACAATGGTCTGCTGCCACTTAGAACATTTTCACTGGTCCTGGTCCATTTGTTAGAGATGGATTTACAAACCTTATTCCTATTGTATCTTAGCCTGGAAACTCTGCTGGAACCTATCCATCATGATTGATCCTGTTGGCATTTGAAATACTACTAGCATAGCTTTTAGCAGCACAGTAACACACCAGCCACTCACAGTACAATAAAATAATGAATAGTATTAAAGGAGTAGATGAAATATATCATGCAGTTGATTAAGCATTGAGTGTGCTAACAAAAGAACCTACTATCTGCTTCAGGAGAAAAATGAAGGTATCTTTTTCTGTAAAGATTGACTGTATTGGAAACTCTATATGAGAGCTTTATTCTGTCCTAGAAGGTCGCTGAACATTCACTGGGTTGGAATTGACTCAGTGGGAGTGAATTTGAAGGGTTTTTTTGGCCAGAAGAACAAACAAATCTATCTGGAAAGAAGTACAGCTAGCATGCTCCTTGAAAGGGAGGGTGGAGAGACTTGACACCTACTTTGCTCATGTTATCAGGAGATACTAGTCCCCGGAGACGGACATCATGTTTGGAAAAGTGGAGGGTCAGTGAAAAAAGAAGACTCTATGTGATGCACTGACACAGTGGCTCCAACAACAGGTTCAAACACAGCAACCGTTGTTGAAGATGGCCCAGGACCAGCCAGTGTTTTGGTGTGGTGTTTGGCTTTTTTCTTTCCAGTGTTTTGTTTCATTATACATAGAGATGCTATGTGTTAGAACAAACTTGAAGGCACCTCACAACACCAACATTACCTAGTAATTTCCCTCCTTCCTTCTCTTATTCCTGATAAGCATCAGAGCAAATTCCTTTTTTGTGTAAACAATTCTTGACTTTTTTATAAAAATGTAAGTATATAATGCTTTCCCTTTAATATCTGACTTATTTCCACTTGGCATTATAACTTCTAGACTCATCCATGTTATAAAATGTTTGGCAGACTCCTCATTGTTCTTCATAGATGCATATTATTCCACTGTATGTATGTGCCATATTTGTTCTTTATATTCATCTGTTGATGGACATTTAGATTGTTTCCATCATTTTGTGTTGTGATTAAAATTGCAGTGAATTTGTGCGTGCATGTGTCTATTTAAGGGAGCTCTGGTGGCCTAATGGGTAAGGAATTGTGCTACCAACACAGAGTCAGGCAGTTTGAGTTCACCAGCTGCTCCGTGGAAGAAAAATGGGCAGTTTTCTCCCGTGTAATTTACAGTCTGTAAAACCTCACTGGACAATCAGCAATGACTCAGTTCTAATTCTATGGCAATGAGAGAGAGAGAGAGAGATGCAGGAGAGGAGAGGAGAGGAGAATCTCTATGTTCCAACACTTTGAATCTTTAATTCACAAAACGGGGTGAAGATACTTATAGAAGGTGGAAGGGTGACAGAAGATAAGCACTATGAGCAAAAGCCTGTACTGTTGTTTCACAGTTTCTCTTAATATTCTGTATGAGAGCATGCCAAATAGAGTATCAATCTAAATGATACTATTGTCCACTTACTCTTCAAGTTTTATGCTTTCATAGGCTAATGAACACATTTTAAAATAAGTTCCTCTGAGCAGCTTCATTTTTTTACATGTATGATGAGAACTTTGTTTTTTCTCTATGATTTAGTCACCCATGTCTTCCTCCATTTTCTCTCCTTGTGATGAGAGACCAAACTCTTTGCAGCCTAAGCTAACACTGCACAGGCCTGTTTTCCCCTCAGCAAGGCTGCATCTACTCTCCTTTCCCCTCTCTTTTCTTTCCATACAACGTGTTACAGAAAAGTTGTAGTTATTTTCTCAAGCTTGAACAGTTGCTTTCTGGGCGAATAAATAAGCAAGAGAATAAACTCTGGTTTAGTTTGTTATTTTTTTTTTTTATTCAGTTAATTTTCTCTAACTTGGAATCTTTACATCGTACATGATTTTTTCCCCTACTGCTACATGAGGAAGTTGTAGTTTCTCCACAAAGTTCTTATGACCTGCATTCTCTGATTTTCTTGTCAGCCGTCTTCAAGGAAAAATCCATGTATTTAATATGCTTGCTTGCAGTTTGACCCACACCAAATGATTGTTTAATCCAAATTCTTGAGCAGCAAACTGAGCTGATCCTTCTGGAGAAAGTACAGTTGAACATCCAAGACCACTGGGTAGTCGAAGAGAAGACAGCTTATCACTGGATATGCAGTGTTTCCAGACATCACTGGAAACATCATTGTTTCTTCCCACCACTGCTATAAATACAGTAGGAATGATGGCTCCTTCATATTCAACTTTAATCCTCAGAGTTTCATCTGGTCCTTTGTGGGCAGATGTCACCCGAAGTTCACATGGAATGCCATATTTTCCACATGCTGCCTTGATTTTCTCACAGTGAGAGAGATCAGAGGTTGAGCCCATCAATATGACATCTCTGCAATGACTGATTTCAGAAGCAACTCTACTCTCTTTGTCACCCACTCAGAATTTTTCTTAACCATCAGCAGCCCTTCAGGAGTTCCTTTTTTAAGGTCACGATATGACTGTTTGTCTTTCTGCTGGCTTCGATCTCCCGAAGGCCAGAGTCTCCAGGAATTGTTATCAATAACATCAGCAAGAACAATTTCTTTGGTGGTCACATCAACACCCAATTCAATCTTTATATCAACTAGTGTGCAGTTTGGGGCATCCAGGATCTTTCCAGTATTTCAATTATGGCCTGTGTGGCATGACTAATGATGTCCACTTTAGTGTGGCCTATAACAAGTCCAGCAAAGCAAAAATTTGCAGCAATCAGCTGCTCTTCAGACCATTGTGGGTCATTATTGACATCATCCTTGAAAAACATTTCTACTTTAGATGGGTAAAACTTGTATCCTTCCTTGACAGCAGGGTTTCTTTTGAGAAAAGAACCAGTTGCTATTCTTCTACAAACCCATTCAATTGGGATCATCTCACACTTGGGTGCAATGAAAGATGTCTCCTCACATGTCTTGGTGAAAGCAGTTTTGATACCTGTTTCCTGCAGTAACTGAAAAATACGGGTGGTAGTTTTATTTGAAACTGCAGCTTTTCCTTCCAGATGATTCTTTTGAGCTGCATTTCCTGCTGTAATCTGGTCCTTGGGATTCAGGAGGACTTTTCCTGAACTATCTGACAATTTGTAGACTTCTTTTGTTCTACACTCATAGAGTTTTCTACCAATGTTTGGTACCACACAGGTCGCCATTATCCCGAGTAGCCTGGGGGCAGTGACCGTGCAAGGAATCTGGAAAAAAAGGAAAGGGTTGTTTTTTTTATCCTTGCCTGCAGATACACCTCCTCCAGAAGAAAACAAAACTGTCAAAATGTAACATTTTGTTTGTGTGAAAGTTAAAAAATAAGGGGAGCTCTGGTGGCCTAGTGTTAAGGAGCTGCAACTACAATCCCAGAGGTGCACGGTTCAAATCCACCAGATGCTCTGCCGGGCAAGGAGGGACAATCTCCTCCTGCACCAGTCAGATCTGATTTGACGGTACATTCACACAAAAATAATAAAATAAAAAAAGTTAAAAAATAACATTATCTTTTCATTTGTGTACGTTTTGTTTTATAATATTATAATTTTATTTGGTCATTCATATATGTTTTTCTACATTAATTACAATAGATCAATATAATGGATTAATTATAATATCTGATCAATTTCTTATTTCATGTCGTTTTTCCATTAATCTGATGTTTCTATTTATTAATTTTTAGCCTCCTCTCCCTTCCTGCACATCCCTGAGATTCATCCAAGAATGATTTTGTGTGTAAACCTTTCCTTGTTGTTGTTAGGTGCCGTCGAATTGAGCACAACTCTATGAACAAAAGATCTGAACCCTGTTCTGTCCTCCGTCATTCTCACACTTCCTGACACATAAGAGCCCATTGAAGCAGTCACCATGTCAACCCACCTGATTGAGGCTCTTTCTTTGCCTCACTGACCTTCCACTCTTCCCAGCATCATATCCTTCTGCAATGAATAGCCCCTCCTAGTAATATGCCTAAAGTAGGTCAAATGAAGCCTCATCATTCTTGCCTCCTAAGGGCACTTTGGCTGTACCCTCTCTGAGACATATTTGTCTGTTCTTTTGACTGTCCATGGGATGTTCAACAATCATAGCACCAATCAACACTCTTTCCACCAGCACTCAGGAAATCAAAAGATGAGTTGCACTGGGAAAATTTGCTGTCAGGGACCTCTCCAGAGTACTGAGAAGCAATGTTGTCAGTTTAGGGACTAAGATGCACTTGATTCAATCCATGGTCTTCAAAATTACTTGCTATGCATCAGAGAGCTAGACAATGACTAAGCTGACAAAGGAAGAATTGATGCCTTTAAGTTGTGGTGCTGGAGAAGAGTCTTGAACATACCGTGGACCACCAAGAAAACAAATAAGTCCGTCTTGGAGAGGGTGATACCAAGTTTCTCTTTAGAGGCTAGGATTTTGAAACTCTGTCTCACATACTTTGGGGACATGGCCAGGAGGGCCTGGTCCTTAGAGAAGGACAGCCTGCTTGGAAGGATAGAGGGGACAGCTCAGGAGAGGAAGACCCTGGATGAGATGGATTGACATAGTAACTGGGGTAATAGGAGTGGGTGTGTCAGAGTCGGTGGTGAGATTGGCTCAGGACAGGGCAGGCTTCAAACTACTGTACATAAGGTCGCTTTGAGTTGCATGTGTCTCGACGGCACCTAGCAACAACAACAACAAACTTATGAATGGTCATGGATATAGTCTCTTTCACCCTGCCTATATTTGCCCGTCTTGTCTGTTTGCCTATATAGCCACTTGTAGATTAATGTGTATCATTATTGATAATGCAAGATTGTGTATATAATGTGTTGACCTTTGTTAACTATATTTCTTGTGCACCTCTCCATGCCTTCTCTTCCCCTAAAGAATATACATCCCTTAATTATATATTTATCTTTCCATTCATCCATCTCTGAAAATATCTGTTATCTAGTTAAGGAAATCTCATGACCTAGCGTGTAAGATTTTATGCTGCCAACACAAAGGCAGGAGGTTTAAATCCACCAACTTTTCTGTAGGAGAAAGATAAATAGTCTCCTCCCATGTGATTTACTGCCTCTGAAACTCTACTGGAAGGTCAGCTATGAATGGATTCCAATTCAATGGCACATAACAACAACAAATTATCTAGTTAGTAAATTTTGTGAGGGTAATTTTTATGGGGCAATTGAATTTTAGATATTGCTTAATTTGAGGTTCTAAATGTTGTGTCTAAAATTGTATCCCTCTGAAATGTGCTTGTGACAATAAAAATATAAAATGACTTACACCTTAAATTATTAGATTTGCAAGACAAAGGCAAAGAGGAAGAGAATGAAGAGACTGTTATAATGGAAAAGATAAACAGAAGGACATAGAACTAAAAGAGAAAAGTGAAAGACAAAGGAAAAGAATAGAGCAAAGGCGTTCTTGCTATCTATTCTTATTCTTTGCCCAATCATATGCTAACTACGAAGGACAACAGCAGCCCCAAAACTCAAATAACAAATACCAAGAGGTGCGTATGGAACAAGGTCCTTCCTTCTTTGTTCTTTTCTTTTAAACAGTGTAAAATGTGTGCTTTAATGTAACCATCACAATAATCAGAATACAAACTGTTTCATCTTTCCCACCAGAAAGTTCTTTCTTCTGTCTTACAGATAGAAGTTGGGTGTTAGAAGTGTAGGAAGAGGTCAGGTTAAGAAGGTCGGAAGGGCAGCGAGGTGCTGACAACATCCTGAAGATTTCACTCAAGTTAAAATATAACCATATGTTGAAATGATGACTCTTTAAAGTTCATGTCTCTCCTCTGAGATGTTTCTTTGGAGATAGTTCTTGCTTTACTGATCTGTTCAGGTTGTAAAAACAAAACAAAACACCAAAAACTCAGCCTGTGTGATTGTGCTAAGACATCTTACATTCTGTAAGATGATAAGAAATCACAAAGGGATCATGATTCACTCAATAATAAATGAAGTTGCAAGCTAAATGTATATTGATTAAAGTACATTTGCAATTTTGTTTTAAAAGAAATTTGACCTCAATGCTTAGCAGAAAGAAAGTGCATTCAAAATTGGTTCTGCTAAGATTAGTAGCAGACCAGTTACAAGAAGTGTAGAGTCAACAGTGTGCCAAATGGTTGATTTTCTATATAACTCACACTCCATGATTTCCAATACCAACAGTCCCCTCTTTCCTCGAGTTCTCTCACTCTTCTAAGTCCCTTGGGTTTGGTGGTTCACTGGAAGGTCTCCCAGACACTCAGGCCAGTAGGGGAATGACTCATGCCACTGCAGGTATGCAGGCTGGTTTTGAAGACACTGTGAGTGTTGTAGACTATCAGTCACAGTGTAGCTGTGAAGCAGGCATTCCCATAAGAGAGAGCTGGCATTGGGGTGTCATAGAAGCCTCTAGAAGGTGGGGTTTGTATCCCATCCTAATCCTATCTCCCTAATACAATAAATGCTTCAGCACAAAATAGTTAATAACTGGCTAGGAAAGACATTTTGAATGACAAACCTTTGACACCACAGGGAATAAGGGGGAAGGGAAAAGTGAATTATTGCAAACTAATTTGTTGTCACTGAGTTATTTTTATTTATGGTAACCTTGTGTTTTGCAGAGTAGAGCTGTGCTGACAAAAGTTTCAAGACCATGACTTTTCAGAAACAAATTATCAAGCCTATTTTCCGAGGTGCCTCTGTGTGGGTTTGAACTGTCAACCTTTGGGCTAAAGCATGTTACCATGTCCATCACTCAACTAGGTAGCAGAAAACTCTGAGTTCTTATCCTTATCAACTACTGGCTGACTTTTTTTTTTTTAATTCATTTTCTAATGATTTATTTACAAAGTTCAAATACATTGTTTTTCACACTGGATCTTTCCTATTTCCTTCATCTAGCCCCTACCCATCAAATTGTGCTACCCTATGGTTAACACCCAACCCCAACTCATCCTCACCCCTCTACTCCCACCCCCCCCACCTTGGATCCTCATACTCATTCTACAATAATGGTTTTATACAGCATTTGTCCTTAAGGGACTGAGTTAATTCAATCAGCATAATGCTCTTCAGTCTTTCCCAAGTTAGGTAGTAATTTACAAATTTATAATATAGTATATTTAATAATTTACAATTTAGCTCCTGTGTGCTGCATAGTAAGCATTCCATTGAGTGACTATACCATAATTTCTCTATACATTTGATTGTGGTTGGACATTTGGCCTGTTTCCTTATTCTTGTGATGGTGAATAATGCTATGAACATTGGTGTTTCTGTTTGAGCCTCAGTTCTTCCTCTGTGAAAATTCTTTCCATGTCTTTTACTGGTTGACTATCGCCTCATTTATTTTTTCCAGGTCATTAAGTTTCTCACTACTACTAGGAAGTTTTTTCTCTGATTTGCACAAATTTCTACGTGGTGAAATTAGTTGAAAAATATGAGTTGATTTGTGAAGTCAATACTCTACTAAAGCTCAGATTTATAGAACTGTAAGCTTCTAATTACAGCTTAACATAAGGCACTCAAATTCCCTGTAGCATGAGAAGGAAGTGGGATCTTCAAAAAGCAAGGACCTTGAAAACGTAAATCAACCAGATGTGGTTAATTATAGTAATCTCTACTACACCAGGTTATTTGGAAAAGGATTTGTGCTAGGTGTGAATTGAGCCAGTGTGAACACCAATTTAGAAGCATGTTTAATAGAGTTTCTACTAAAAAGATAAGATAGAAAGAGAATTGCAGTGCTAGTTTTTGCAGAACTGAGCTTTAGTATAAGAAGTCTTGTATGTTGAGGTGTCTATACTCTAATAAGGACTAGGTGTATTAGAGATCTTTACCAGGCGAGCTCTGGTGGCCTAGTGGCAGGAAACTGCACTGCAATCCCAGAGGTGTGTGGTTCAAATCCACCAGATGCTCTGCTGAAGGAGGAACAATCGCCTCCTGTACCAGTCAGATCCAATTTGACGGTACACACATAAAATAAATAAATAAATAAATAAAGAAAAAAAAAAGAGATTTTTACCAAATGCAGATCCCAGGTCCTTAAGTCTCAGAAACATTCATGCAGTGGATCTTGGAGTAGGGATTGAGAATCCTAGGAATTTGGATGCTTAGAACCACCTCAGAGGGTGTCATGCAGGTGATCCTCAAGGCCTGTGACAGTATGTATGTGTGTGTGTGTGTGTGTGTGTGTGTGTGTATGAGAGAGTGAAGGAGAGGAGAGAGTGCACGTGTAGTATTTTGAGGAGTAGAGAAGTTAGAAATTGGCTGACACAGAAGAATTTCATGAAGTAACATATGAGCAAGAGCCTATGGTGATGAAGGAGGAAGTTCAAGTTGCTCTGAAAGAATTGGCAATAAACAAGGCTCCAGGAGTTGCCGGCATACCAATTGACATATTTGAACAAACAGACGCTGCCCTGGATGTGCTCACTAAGTTGTGCCAAGAAATCTGGAGGACAGCCAACTGGCCAAATGACTGGAAAAGATCGATATTTGTTCCTATTCCAAAGAAAGGTGACCCAACAGAGTGTGGAAATTATAAAACAATATCATTAATATTGCATGCAAGCAAGATTCTGCTGAAAATGATCCAAAAACAATTGGAGCAATATTTCAACAGAGAACTGCCAGATGTGCAGGCTGGATTTAGAAGAGGTTGTGATACTAGAGATATTATAACTAATATTAGATGGATCTTGGCAGAAAGCAGAGAATACCAGAGAAATGTCTATCTATGCTTCATTGACTATGCAAGGGCTTTTGACTGTGGATCACAACAAGCTGACTCTGAGAGGATGGGAATCCAGAACACTTGATTTTGTTTATGTGAAACCTATGCTTGGACCAAGAGGCAGTCGTCAGAACAGAGCAAGGAGACACTACATGGTTCAAAATCAAGAAGGGGTCCGTCAGGGATGTATTTTGCCTCCATATCTTTCCAATCTGTATGCAGAACAGATCATCTGAGATGCTGGGCTGTATGAGGAGGAATGTGGCATCAGGATTGGTGGAAGAGGCATCAACAACCTGCATTATGCAGATGACATAACCCTGCTTGCTGAAACTGAGGGGGACCTGAAGCACTTGCTGCAGAAGGTCAAGGACTACAGTCTTCAATATGGATTGAAGATCAACATCAAGAAAACAAAGATCCTCACCACTGGGTCAAATGGCAGCATTAGTATGGATGGTGAAGAGATTGAGATAGTTAACAGTTTTTGTTTACTTGGCTCCACAGTCAGCACTCTTGGTACCAGCATCCAGGAAATCAAGAGATGAATTGCATTGGGAAAGTCAGCTGTGAGGGACCTCTCAAGAGTAGTGAAGAGCAACGACATCAAGCTGGAGACTAAGGTGCACCTGATCTGGGCCATAGTCTTCGCCATTATGTGCTATGCATCGGAGAGTTGGACAGTGACTAGGGATGATAGAAAGAGAATTGATGCCTTTGAGCTGTGGTGTTGGAGAACAGTGTTGAATATACCATGGACTGCAATGAGAACAAACAGTTTTGTCCTGGAGAGTATGAAGCCGGAATGCTCCTTGGAGTCAAGGAGACTGAAGCTTTGTCTGACATACTTTGGGCATGTTGCAAGGAGGTACTGGTCCTTGGAGAGGGACATCATGTTTGGGAGAGTGAAGAGACGGAGCAGGAGAGGAAGACCCTTGATGAAATAGATCGATTCTGTGATTGGGGTGGTAGGAGTGAGCGTGTTGGGGATGGTGAGGTTGGCACAGGATAGAGCAGCCTTTAGGGCTCTTGTGCATAGGGTCCCTAGGAGTCTCAAGTGACTCGACAGCACATAAAACCAACATAACAACAGAAAGTTTGGCAATTTGAATCTACCTTGCAATGTGAAAGAAGAAAGGCCCGGGAATTTTATTCTACAAAATTACAACCAAGAAAATCTAGGGAAAACAGAGGATAGTAATGAGCTGGAACTGGCTTGACTGCAAAGGGGTTTTTGTTGTAGTTGTTTGTTTTTACAGGAAGAGGAGCCGTGGAGATTGCAAGCACATGAAGTTGGTGCTCAAGAAGAGTGGAAATAAGGATAAAACACAGAGCTGGTAGGTCAGCCGTGAGGACAGATACAGGATTAGTTTATCTGGGTCAGCATATGGTCTGCTGGAACAAACTTGTTCTACAACATAGTGCAGGATTTTTATGATGATTTAATTTGTAACTATGGCACTGTGAAAGCATAAAGGTGAATTTCTTAAGAGCATTGAAAATACAAAAATTTACAGAAGAGATAGAGATATGCAAAAAGATTTATGTGGGGCATTTTGGAAGCATTTTTGAACATCAGTCCAAAAATTGGAAATCACCTAAGCTTAAGCCACTTAGCAAACGGCCTTATGAATGTTGCTTCATCCATTTGATGGGATACTATGCAACTATTCAGAGTGATATTGAGACCTTAACAAAGTCAGGGATGTAACTGAAGATTTAGAAAATCTACTCCCAACACTAACAGAAAGGAATGTAATAAGATACACCAAGGAAAATATCATCCAACACTGAATCAAGGAAATTTCCCTAGCCTCCTACCACAAACTTCAAGAAATAGCATCCAACTACAAACCAATTAGGCCTAAATGATAATAAAATTCTGGGAATCAATCCACAGCTCCTTTCTGGTGTAAGCATTTACCAAAGAAAACATCGTTCAACACTGAAGCAAGGAAATGTCCCAATCTCATAACACAGGTTTCAGGAAATATCATCCAAATACAAAACAATTAGGTCTAAATTATAATAAAATTCTAGGAATCAACCCACAACTCCCTTTTTGGGGTAAACCACATAGTGGTAAGGGATGGGGGGGAAACCCACTTTGGAGGGATAGAAAATAAGGGTCTGAATTGGCAAGAAAAAAGATGTGGAATGTTCTACTTGGAGCCACTTTCCCTTTACTGTAAAGACCAGCATCAGTCCAAGGCCACAGTGGTGGGAAAGTGTCCAGGAACCACCTTCTAGCACAGTTGTCAAGGAGGGCTTGGCAGCCGCAGACCCTGAAAACTGAGTGGTAGGAGGTATAGCCAGGCAGACATCCAAGTCTGTTGAGCTTCACTCTTCCTCCACTTCTCATCAAGAGGAAACTGAATTAGAGAAGAAAAATCCAAATCTCCAGATACACCTTTCATCCGCAGGGCAGGGCAGTCACTCTAACCTGGCTTTGGCCAAAGGTGTCAACAAATCAAACTTAAAGGAATGAAAATGTAGTTCCTTACTTTGACCTTTGGTCAAGCTGGTTTCCTCGCCATTCTTCTCAGAAAGCTTTAGGACCAGGGCATGTAAGGGATTCTGGTCTATGTCTCAATTTCAGTTCCATCGGGAAGGTTACAGCTGAGCTCTGGTGGGGCCAGTACTTTGGTGCTAACCAAAAGGCAGGTTCTTTGAACCTTCTCTGCCAGAGAAAAGACAGTGGCAGTGTGCTTCAGTAAAGATTTATAGCCGGAAAACTCCCTGGGGCAATTCTACTCTGTTCTAAAGGGTCACTGTGTGTTGGAATCCATTTAATGGTAGATTAATTTTTTTTTTAAAAAAAAAACAAAACCACAAAACCCCAATATGTATGTAAAAGAGACCACATAAATAGAATTTTAGGATAAATAACCAGTTCAGTTGGAACTAACATTATTTCAAAGTGACTAAGCAAAAAGGGACATGTGTGACTCACTGTAGACTTTTTCCATCCATGCAGGGTGCCGCAGTTCAATGCTTGTCCAATATACCTCACGCACAGCCAACACCTGTCCAACAGTGGAGGCTTATGCGTTGCTATGAGGCTGAACAGGTTTCCATGGAGATTCCAGGCTAAGACGATGCTATGAGCTCTATTGTATCCCCCTAAACTATATGAGGGAGCTTAATTGGCTTAGTGCTAAAGAGTTGTGTTGTCAACCAATAGGCACATGGTTTGAATTCATTAGCTGTTCTTAGGGAGAAAGACTGATAATTTTTCTGGATGATTCACAACCTATGAAAAGTCACTGGAGGGTCAGTTATGGGTTGGTTCTGATTTGATGGTATGTAATATAACAAAATAGGTATGTGTTGAAAATCTGGTGGCTTAATGGCAGAGGGTTGACTGCGAGCCAGACCCTATAGTACACAACAGTGCTTATAGTGTAGTTATAGTCTCATTTGAGAGCAGAGGGGGTTTTTTTTGTTATGTTTATGAAGCAGTGTTAGTATATATTTCAAATAAATTTCTTTTGAGGCATAAAAAAAAACGCAGATTGAACAAGAAACAAGTAAGCAGAAATGAGGAAGAATAAGTCACGTTGAGAACTCCAAGGAACCAGGAAGCAAGAGCTGAAAAGAAATATGCGTTTCGCCGCCACCTCTCCATCTAGACAGAAAATCTTCCCCTAGAACTAACCCCCTGGATCCATTCTTCTAGCCTCCTGACTTGTGAGATAGTTTAGGTCCATTGTTTGTAGGTTCTCTCTGAGTTGCAGTTGTCTCCACGGTACCTAACGATAACAAAAGCTGTGAGAAAAATATTTATTTGCTAAAGTCACTCATTTATGATGTTTCTGTGATTTTTGTTGTTGTTAGGTATCACAGCAACCTCATGAAGAACAGAGCGGAGCCCTGTCTTAACCCTGCACCATCCTCATCATCTTTTGACACACTTAAGCCCATTGTTGCAGTCACTGTGTCAATCCGTCTTGTTGAGAGTCTTCCTCTCTTTTGATCACTCTCCACTTCTCCAAGCATGATATTCCTTTCCAAGGAAAAGCCTCTCCTAGCAAAATGTCAACGGTATGTGAGAGGAAGCTTTTCCATCCTTGTCTCTAAGGAGTACCCTGGAGGCACTTTCTCAAAGATAATCTGTTTGCTCTTTTAGCAATCCATGGAATATTCAGTATTCTTTTCCAGTATCACACTCAGAGACATGGGTTCTACTTTTGTCATCCTTATTCATTGACCAGCTCTCGGATGCTTAGCAGATGATTGGAAAGACCATGGATTGAATCAGACACACCTTAGTCTTTACATTGACATTAGTACTCTTCAGGACTTTAGAGATGTCCCTGGTAGCAGATTTTCCCAATGCAGTATGTGTCCTGATCTGACTGCTGGTACAAAGGCTGTTGACTGTTGATCCATGTAAAATGAAATAGTTGACAAGTTCAATATTTTCTCCATTTATCATGATGTTGCCTATCGGCCCAGTGGTGAGGATTTTTGTCTTCTTGATGTTGAGATGTAATCAATATTGAAAGTTAGAGTCCTTGATATTCTGCAGCAAGTACCTCAAGTCTTCCTTGCTTTCAATAAGCAAGGTTGTGTCATTTTCATAATGCAAATTATTGATGAGCCTTCCTCCTATTCTTATGCCACATTTTTCCTAAAAGAGTCCAGCTTCTCAAATTATTTGTTTAGCATAAAAACTGAATGTTATGGTTGTTGTTATGTGCCATTGAGTGGCTTGTGACTCATAGCAACCTTATGTACAACAGCTCTGAACCTGCTCTATCCTGACCCAACTTTATTGTCTCTGACACATCTACCCCCATCACCCCAGCCACTGAGTCAATTCATCTCATCGAGGGTCTTCCTCTTTTGTGCTGTCTCTCCCCCTTCCAAGATGATGTCTCTCTCTAATACCTAGTCCTTCCTTGCACCATGCCCAAAAGTTGTCATTCAGGGCTTCAGAAGCCTTGCTTCCAAGGAACAGCCTGGTTTCACCTTGTCCTGCACGAACCTCTTTGTTCACCTAGCAGTCCATGGTATTCAATACTCTTCTCCAGCACCACAACTCAAAGGCATCAATTCTCCTTCTATCATCTCTAGTCATTGTCCAGCTTTCTGATGCATAGTAAGTAATTGCAAAGACCATGGCCTAACTCAGGCACACCTTAGTCTCCAGATTGACATTGTTGCTCTCCAGTACTCTGGAGAGGTCCCTGACAACAGATTTTCCCAATGCAATTGTCTTTTCAATTTCCTGGCTGCTGATAACCAAGAGTGTTGATTGTGGAGCCAAGCATACTGAAGCTGTTAACAATCTTAATCTGTACTCCATCCATTATGATGCTGCCAAGTGGCACAGTGGTGAGAATCTTTTATTTTCTTGAGGTTGAGCTTCAATCTATATTGAAGGCTACAGTCCTTGATCTTCTGCAGCAAATGCCTTAGGTCCTTTAGGGTTTTCTGAGTATATTATTCTATCATATGTACATAGAGATAACTTTACCTCTGCTTTGCCAATTTGGGTAACTCTTATTTCCTTCTCTTGTCTTATTGCTATTGCTAAGACTTCCAATAAAATATTGAATAGGAGAGGTAATAGAGGGGATTCACGCATAGTTCCTGTTCTCAAAGGGAATGCCTTTAATCTCTGTCCATTGAGAATGATGTTGGCTCTCGGGTTTGTGTATATACTTTTCACTATGTTGAGGAAATTCTCCTCTATTCTTATTCCTATTTGTTGATTGTTTTAATCAGGAAAGGTGTTGAATTTTGTTAAAGGCCATTTCTGCATCAATTGAAAATATCATGTGGTTCTTGTTCTTTGCTTTGTTTATTATTAT
>NW_006399804.1:14319446-14350950 GCF_000299155.1 Elephantulus edwardii | reverse complement strand
GTTTGTGCGGGGAGAAGGGTGCAACAATGAATGAATGGAATCCCAAAATCTCTGTAGATGTTCATTGAAATGAAAAATAAACAACCTAAATTTAAAAAAATATTTGCTTGTAAAACCATCTGGCTCAGGGCCATTTTTGTTGGAAGTTGTTTTATTACCTGTTCAATTTCTTCTTTTGTAATGAGTCTGTTCAGGTGTTTTATTTTGGTCTGTGTCAGTTTAGGTAGGTTTTGAGTTTCTAAGTATTTGTCAATTTCCTCTAGATTTTCATATTTGTTTGAGTATAGTTTTTAATAATGTTCCATTGTTAACCTTTTTATTTTAGTTGCTTCTGTTGTGACATTGCCCCTTTCATCTCTTATTCAGATTATTTTTTTCTTCTCTTTCTTTTCCTTTGTTATTTTTGCTAGTGGTTTGTTGATTTTATTGACCTTTTCAAAGAACCAGCTCTTGGTTTTGTTGATGATTTCAACTGTTTTTCTGTTTTCTATTTCATTTATTTCTGCCCTAATTTTTACAATTTTGGGGGTTTTAGAGAGTATTGGGTTTTCTTACTGTTCTTTTTCAGTTTGTTGTAGATGTTGGGTTAGAGAGTCAATTATCATTTTTTCTTCCCTTTTGATGTGTTTGCTTATTGCTATAAATTAACCTCTAATTACTGCTTTAGCTGTTTCACAGAGATTTTGGTAAGTTGTATTTTCATTGTCATTTGTTTCAACAAACTTTTTTATTTCATTTTTTATTTCTTCTTGTACCCAGTCATGTTCAAGCAAGTTGTTGTTCAGCTTCCAAATGTACAGTTTTTTCTCATTTATCCTCTTGCTATTAATTTCTAGTTTTGTAGTATTTTGGTCTGATAAGATGCTTTGCATTATTCCTATTTATTTATTTATTTATTTTTTACTTTACTGATGTTTGCCTTGTGTCCTAAAATGTGATCTGTTCTAGAGAATGTTCCATGTACATTGGAGAAGAAGGTATACTGCACTGATTTTGGGTGCATTAGCCTGTGTATATCTATGAGATCAAGTTGTTTTATCATGTGGTTTAATTCTTTAGCATCTTTGGTGAGTTTCTTTCTGATAGTGCTATCTTTTCTTGAGAGTATTGAAATATCCTACTATTATAATGGTACTATTTCTTTTTTCAGTTCTGTTAATGCTTGCTTTGTATATTTTTCAGCTCTTATTATTTGATGCACAGATATTTATTATGGTTATGTCCTCTTGTTCTATTGAACCTTTGACCTTCTTTGTCCTTTGCAATGGTTTTTGTATTGGAATCTATTTTATCAAAGATTAGGATCATTACTCCTGCTTTTTTTCTGGTTGCCATATTTTTTTTTTACCCTTTTACTTTTAGTCTTTCTTTATCTTCCTTTTTCAGGTGTGTCTCTCGTAGACAGCATATTGATGAGGTTGTGTGTGTATGTGTGTGTGTTTTAATCCAATTTGCTACTCTTTTGCTCTTCAGTGGCTCATTTAAGCTGTTCACAGTCAATGTAATTATTGGGAGACAAGGTTTTATTGTTATAATTTTGTTGAGTTCTCTTTTGCTACTGTTGCTGGTTGCTTTGGTCTATTCTGCTTTCTGTGGCACCTCTGGAAGAAGGACGTCTCTCAATATTTGTTTTTACAAACTCCCTTAGGTTCTGATTTTCTGAGAATATCTTGATCTCTCCTTCATATTTGATGACATTTTTTCTGGGTACAGTATTCTTGGTTGACAGTTGTATTCTTTGAGTGTTTAATATATGTTGTTACACTGTCTTCTTGCTCACATGATTTCTGGGAGAAATCAACACTCTTATTTGCTCTCCTTTATAGGTTACTCTTTGTTACTCTGTAGCTGCTTTCAGAATTCTCTCATTTTTGATTCTGGCAAATTTGACTATGATATGCCTTAGTGTTTTTCCTTTTTGGGGGGGTCTATTTTGTATAGCATTCTCTCAGCTTCTTTAATATATATTCTCTCAATCTTCATTATGCCTGGAAAGTTTTCTTGTAGCAATTCTTCCACAACTTTCTCAGTGTTTTTACTTTCTTCTTCCTGTTCTGGGATTGCGCATGTTATGCTTCTTGATGGTGTCACATATTACTCTTAGGATTTCTTCTTTTTCTTTTCTTTTTGATTTTGCTTTTTAGTTCTAGCAAATCAGTGGTGACAATTCTTTTATGTCACTGATTCCGTGTTCCATATCTTCGACTGTGTTCCTAAGTCCCTCCAACATGTGGACAGTATCTGAAACCTTGGTCCTCATATTCTGGATTATGGTTTCTTGTTTTTGCAGAGCCTCTAATGCCTTGTTTGTTTTATCTGCATTATCTTGGATTTTTTTTTAAGTTCCTCTTTTTTTGGTTACAGAGTCCTGTAATTCTTTGAGTTTATCTTTCACCCACTGAAAATATTAAATCGTTGTTCTTTTGAATTCTGTTTCAGAAAGTTCCATCAGGTCAGAAAATCCATTGATACAGTGTCACTTTTTTGGGGGGGGATGACATCTTGTTTTGGGTTTGTGTAGGATGTGAGGTAGTTTGCTTCTTCCATGACCTAACTGTGATAGATTTTCATGCCTGAGGCCTTAGCAGGCTCTTTGTTGAAAACCTTGGCTCAGGAAGTCACTGCTCAAGAAGAGGTTGAGGCAGCTGCCCTGCCTGAGTTTCTCTCTGAATTTTTGACTCAAGGGAAGATTTTCTTCAGCTGGGGAGAGCTATGACCTGTGAATTAGCCGGGAAATACTAATATCAGGCAACTGCTGCAGCTAGGTGGGTCTAAGGCCCTCAGGGCTAAAGACAGTTCAAGCTCTGGGGGAGGGGGGAAAGAAAGTGGTTTCAACTGTGATACTGGTATCCCCTGTGCAGTTCAAAGCAGGGAGGCAGCAGTGGGTCACCCTCCAGGTGGTGGAGAAGGCGTTCAGTCTGTGGAGCTGTGGGGCCAGGTTCTACAGGTGGAAGAGCTGGGTTTCCAGGTGGTAGGCAGGAGTGTCCAGGCGGGGCTAGTGGGGCCAGGTCCTCTAGGTGGTGGGTTCAAGGGTCCAGGCAGTGGAGCCTAGGCCACCAGGTGGAGGGGATGGGGACTGCAGACAAAGGGGTCGGGGACTTCGAGGCAGTGGGGCTGCAGTCTAGGCCACACTAGTTAATTTACTGGAATTGATCAACAGATGTGATGATGTGATGCAAGCAGCTGCCTTTCCATTCTTTTCAGTTTTAACTACAGTTTGTTATGATCCAAAAAATCCAATGTCTTTGCATAGTCAGTAAAACACAAATCAACATTCTTCTGATTTCAGCCAGGATCCATCTAACATCTAAACCCTGTTTCAACTTCTAGCAGTTCTCCCTCAATGTACCATTCTATCCATTTTTGGATGACCTTCAGCAATATTTTGTCTACATGTGGTATTAATGATATTGTTTCTGTTATAGCAACACTGAAACTCATAGATTAGAAAGAAAAACTTGGTTATGTTCCTAGGTGCTGTGGAATCTACTACTCCTATGACTCATAGTGACCCCATGAACCACAGATCTGAACCTTGCCCTATCCTGTGCCATCCTCACCATGTCTGGTATGCATGAGTCCATCTTTGCAATCACTGTGTCAATCGTCTTGTTGAGTGTTTTCCTCTCCTACCCTGACCTTTCCCAGTATGAAGACTCTTTCTGAAGATTGGTCCCTTCTGACAAGATGATCAAAGTATGAGAGCCACTTTTTCACCATTCTTGCCTCTAAGGAACACCCTGGTTGCACTTTCTTCAAGACTTCTGTTTGTTCTTTTGGCAGTCCATACTATATTCAATATATGCCAACACAATTCAAAGGAATCCATTCTTCTTGTGTTGAACTAGGCAGAAAGACCTGGTGATATACTCCCCCAAATCAATCCATTAAAACCCCAGGAACCACAACAGCACAATCTGTCCCAGCAGCTCTTTGTTTCTTTCTCAGCCTGTGCAATAATTCTACTCCTACCAGGCTATTCCTTGGAGGCAAAGATTCTGGGGCTTCGTCTGACATATTTTGGACATGTTGCAAGGAGAGACAGGTCTTTGGAGAGGGACATCATGCTGGGTAGAGTAGAGGGACAGCGCAGGAGGGGAAGACCCTCCATGAGGTGGATCGATTCAGTGACTGGGGTAATCGGGACGGGTGTGTCAGAGGCAATGCTATTGGCACAGGATAGAGCAGGGTTTAGGGCTGTTGTACATAGGGTCACTATGAGTCGCAAACGACTTGACGGCACATAACAACAACAACAACAACCCCCTGCCCTGCATTTCTTCCAAAAGAGAAAGAAAGGGAAGAAAGGTCCTTAAAAAAAGAAATAAAAAGAGAATATTTCAGAAAATTACCTCTAATCTCAAGAAAATAAAAAAGAAAAATACCATCAGAAGAACAGAATGTTATTTCACCTGTCTCCCAGAGATCTAGAAAGCATAATGACTGCAATAGTTGGAAGAGACTCCCACATTGGCTCACTTTATGAAGAAGCTATGTGCAGTTTTGAGTCTATGAATCTGTGATTACTTAAAGTCAATATATGGGAAAGGGTTAGATGCCCATTGGCTAGCCAAATGAATGAAATAAAGTGAGCACAGTTGATTTTTTTCCTGATAACACATCCTCCACTCCTCTTTCGGACAGAATTCCTTATGAGTTTAGGTGTCTACCTGCCCTCCACATAATCACACTCTGGAAGAAGTCAATGCCCTCCTCAGGCTCTAGATAATGCACAGTCTAAGTTCATTAGTGAATGGCATTGCCCTGATGATTTTATTGCATCACACACTGATGCAATTGGACTCATGAAACAAGTTGTGTCAAAGTGACGTAAAGAAAGAGCATGTAGTCCCCTTGTGATCAGGAAGCGACTGAGTGTGTGGATGGGGGCACCAAAGATGGCAGAGGAAAGAGACATAAACAAACAAAAAAAGTGCCTGGTGCCTCAATGGCATTGTTAGGTCTGTTCTTGTGTGACAGCTCAAGTAACAATTTCCTGTCTTAGCTGTGTTTTGTTCTGTTTCCCCTCCCCTTTTCAGTATGCTTTTGTGTTTAGTTATTAATATTTTTATAATTAGGAAGAGGAAAGCTGTTCCTACTTTGAGAAGTTAACACAGAAGGATATGTAATGACACTGAAAATTATTCAAGTTGTATTATTAAATAAAAAAGAGCTTACAAACATTTTAAAATAAGATGTTATGTACTGTAGGGCTGGAACTGACCCATAGCTCAATACTAGCAGGTTTTCAGAGACAGTTAATCAAACAGAAGGAGATTGTCCATCTTTTTCCTGCAGAACAGCTGGTGACCTCAAACTGCCAGCCTTTGGGATTGCAATGCAGCTTCTTGCCACCAGGTCACCTAGTATATATTGTTGTTGTGTACTGTAGAGTTGCAACCGACTCATAGATGACCCTCTGGTGGGTTTTCAGAGGCAGTTAATTGTAGGAAGAGTTTGCCCATCCTTCTCCAGGGGAGGGTTGGGTGGCTTCAAACCCAGTGCCTTCAGGACTGCAGCACAGCTCCTTGCCATTAGGCCACCAGCGCTCCCTAGTGGTGTATATACATGCAATTATTTTTGAATAGTGGAATTGGGGGTGATATTCTCTCCTGTTTGTCAAACTGGGTTTTTGTCTTTTTCAAACTCTCTGTACATGGGACTATCTTGCATGAAGATTTGTACAGATATAAATTAAAACAATCAAGCAATTTGAATAAGCAAAAAATATTTTCAGTTTCTTTTTAGATTTTAGTCTATAATATTTTACAGCTAATTTAAAAAATCCAAAATGTAAAAGGGGAAAAGAGAACTAGAAGAATCCTTACTTCTCCCCTAACCCCAGCATTAGTCCAGATTCCACATTCCTGGTAGTTTCAGGCACAATGGGCTTCCCCACCCCCCACCCCAACAGTGCAAGCATTTCCTCTTTCTTCTTATGGGGACAAGCTCCTAACACTGGTGGTTTTACCATCTTAGCTAATATCAGCTTGCCCTGAGTGGTTCCATTTCAGATGTGCAGCAAATTCAGTTTCTGTTCATATGATGACATTATACTTGAGGCACTACCAATAGAAACAAAATTGGTTTTCTGTGAGGAGAAGTTGGTCTTTAGACTTTATCTCTCCATCTCATTATTTTTTCATCTTCTCTTCTCCCCCTTATTGTTATTGTTATTATATGGCAGATATTTTAATACTTTAAAAGATTTAATTATCATAAAATATTTACAAGGTTTGTATTCTTAAAATGAGCTGAGAAAAGGAAGTATCCTCAGCACTACAGACATCTTGCTAGTTCTTTGCCATGGAGGCCATTAAGCACTCTGGTGGCCTAGTGGTAAGAAGCTGCACTGTAATCCCAAAGAAACCCCGTTCGAATCCTCCAACTGCTGGGTAATCTCTCCGTGTGATTTACTGCCTCTGAAAACCCACTGAAAGGTCAGCAATGGGTCAGTTTTGACTCAATGGTACACAACAACAACATCAACCACACTGTAGGATGTTTAGCAGTCTCCCTGGCCTCTACCACTAGATATCAGTAGCATCCCCACCCACAGTTGTACCATTAAAAATATGTTTCCAGACATGGCCAGATATCCCCCTGGGGGCAAAACCGTCCTGGCAGAGAACCACTGTTCTGGAGGTCAAGTAATTTATTTGGGTTCCACATCTTCTAGTAGAGGAAGGTGTAAGGTTTTGAACCCAGGTCTGAACCAAAGCTTATGCTTTCAACAAATAACTGATATGAGATATAAGGTTTCTCTCACCTTAACTTCTTGAATCCTTCCTATCCCACCTGCTCGCAGAGACTTTGTGCACTTCCTCCTGCCTCACTTCATGCTTTAATCTCCGTCTGGAACAATCTTCCTTTCCTGACTTGGACAATTCTGATCGCTAATCAAGAAATAGTTGGGCTGAGCTGCTGCCTGGAACAACCTCACCTCTGAATATGGAATTCTTTGATAGCAGAGTCTGACCACAAGTTCGTTTCCCCCTGCCTTACTTCTGTGGTCCAGGCTCTGTAAGGCAGGACTGTATCTGCTATGAGCTGAGCTCTGCCTGCTGTCACTGTTGCTGGCTGCTGTGGAGAGAGTGCCCTCCCCTGTGTTGTGGAGATGCTGTACAAAGGAGCAAAGTGCTGCCTGTTTTTCTACATCCTCATGATCTTGTTTGGATCAGAACATGTGATCCATTACGTTTTTACAGAATAATCTACAAAAATAGGTTAACTTGGCCTTTCTTCCTAGTCTGACCTGATCTGAGAGCTCTGCTGAAATAGCATCGCAGCAGCAAGCCTGTTTTTGCTGTCAGGTAACCAGTGGTTGGTCTTGAGGTTAAGAATGGGACCAGGGTCGCCTGTATGAAAGACGAGAAATCTCTCACTGAATCATCACTGCCTCTAGGGTTTGTGTACTATCATTGATAAAGAAGAGATGCATGTATTTGCTGGATCTAGTGAAATGGAATTCCACCATACCTTCTCTATCTCATCTAGAGCTCTATTCTTTCAGCCTTTCACTCTGCCTTAATTAATCAGTCGACAATTATTTACCATGTAACATATACCCCGAGTTGGTGACTCAGAGACAAAGGATGTAGTTTATTCTTTATTCTTTAATAGAGGCAGGTGGCAGAAGAGAAATAGTTACTGTTCTAGGAAGAACAGTACTCTAATTGCACAAGAAAGGGTAGGCTTTGCAAGCAGCTGTACAGATCATAGGAAGTTCTTGTGGGCTAGTGGGTAAGGACTTGTGCTGCTAACCCAAAGACACATGGTTCAAATTCAGTAGGTTCTATTCAGGAGAAAGATGGACAGTCTCCTCCCATGTGATTTACAGCAGCTGAAAACCTGGCTGGAGGGTCAATTACACATCAGTTCCACTGTTCTGACTTAATAGCACATAACAACAACAACCCAGACTACTTTAAAATGTCGCTTATTCCAAGGGTTTTTATAATTTTTGCTTTATTGCATTTTAGTTGAAATTATATTCTTCCCAATATTTAGTGGTGTTGGTTACAATTGGTTACAATTTTCATAAAATGTCAGCATTCTTATTTTGCTTATTTTGCAGTAGTTTTTGACATTCAATTGAGTTAGGAATCATTCATTCATACCAGTCCCTCCTGGCCTTCTTTGCTTTGGGGCTAATGCTGACTGTTTGGTCTCTTATGATTGATTGTTTTATGTAGTATGTGCCTCATGGATGATATCTTTTATTTTATAGACTTATCTGTTAAGGAGTCTTTCCTTGGAGGCTAGGATTTTGAAGCGCCGCCTCACTTACTTTGGGCATGTGGCCAGGAGAGATCAGTCCATGGAAAAGGACATCATGCTCAGAAGGGTGGACGGATAGCGCAGGAGAGGGAGACCCCGAATGAGATGCATTGATACAGTAACTGGGGTGATGGGGGTTGGTGTGCCAGAGTTAGTGAGACTGGCTCAGGACAGGGAGGGGTTCAGAACTGCTGTGCATAGGGTCGCTATACATTGCAGGCAATTCAATGGCACATAACAATAACATACTATGACAGGTTTGGAAGCAGGAGTGGCATCCACTTCCTAAACAACATTCCTCTGGAAACTCTATGAACTTTGATAAATGTCGAGAGTTGTAGAAGGGCTTCAGGCCTTTTGTTCACAGGGTTGCTATGAGTCATCCTTGACTTCAACAAAAACAACAATCTGTTAGGGCAGCCAGAGTGCTCTTCGGAAGCACAGAGTTTTTCCTTTCAAGGAAAGGAGTGAATTGGGTGGGGGAGAGGTTGGGCAGGGAAAAAAGTACAACAATGAATGACTGGAAACCCTAAGTCTCTGTAAGCTTTCATTAAAATTAATACCTTTTTTAAAATGAAAAAAACCCCTTATAATTTCATATCTAATAAATAATAGTTTTTCTTGTGAAAAAAAAAAAAGCAAGCATGGTGAGACTTGGTCTCATATACTTTGGACAAGTTATCTATCAGGAGTGGCCAGTTCCTGGAGAAGGAAGGATCATGCTTGGGAAAGTAGCAAGTCAGTGAAAAAGAGAAAGACCTTCAAGGAGGTGAATTGGCATAATGACTGCAGCAATGGGTTTATATACAAGACTGTGAGAATGGTGCCAGCTGGGTCAGGGTTTTGATCTATTGCACATAGGCTCACTATGTGTTGGAGTCAATTCAACTGCACTTAGCAATAATGATGATGTCAGTGGAAACCTCCAGTTTGAGGAATCTCAAATTCAGCTTTTGACTGTATTTTCCACTTTGCAGTCCTTAATTTATCAAAGGCTCCTCCACGTCAGTGCTCATCTTTTACTCCTACTACTTTCCTAATCATCACAAGGCTACATGTCATTTCTCGAATGGCTGTAAGTTTTTAAAGAATATGTTTTTATTATTATAAAGGTCAGAAAATCAGTACACTGTTATGTTGTTGCTGTTGATTGCCATTGAGTCAAGCTTATAAAGACACTCTGAACAAAAGACCTGAATCCTTTCTATAACTATCATAGTTTCCCAAATCCACAGAGTTTCCAGGTGCATGTTGTTTAGGAAGTGGATGCCACTCCTGCTTCCAAACCTGTCTTAATCTGGGAACTCCACCAAACACTGTCCACCATGGGTAATCATTATGGCATTTGAACTCCAGCCTGAGGGCCCAACTGACTTCTAAATACAAAGGTCCTCAATGAGGTGGTGTTGATTTATAAACAAAAGGCTTAAATTAAAAAACAACCAAACATTCCACACACCCTCAACCAAAACAAAAGAGTCTGTTTTTCACAGACCAATTGCTTCACCCAGTCTCCAGATTGGAAAAAAGGGCCTGGCTTTTATGCAAAGGCCCTGCACTGAGGTGATGTTGACTCTAAACAATAGGCTTAAGTAAAAAAACAAACAAACACAGGAAAATTTAAAAATACAAATAAACAAATGGAAGAAATTGAAGGTATCCATAATTTCAGTATGCAGAGATGAGAATACATATCATATGTTATTAAAACACAGTTTTCCTTTTAAATTATTTTTGTGGGAAGCAGCTGTGTGCCCATTATCTCCTCTTTGCCCCTGAAAACCCAGTGTACATACTTTCTGGTCTACCCCCTGCCCTGGGAGATTCACCTCTAAGAAATAAATGAACACATCACATTCCCTCACTTTTGGCTTCTCATAGAGGTTGGCTAGTGGGAGCAGGAAAGGAGAATCAAGTCTGAAAATGCTTTGCTTAACTCATTCACTGTGGACTTCCCTCAGGTTGTTGCATCATCCTAAAACCAAAGTGCATTATGCTCTGTAAGAAAGCTTATTCTTCCTCCTGGATTCCAATAATCGCCCTCTGTCTCATACTATCAGGGGAGTTCTGGTGGCCTACAGGTAAGAAGCTGCGCTGCAACCTGAAGGCATGTGGTTCAAATCCACCAGGTGATGCATGGGAAAAGAATAAGTAGTTTCATCCCAAATGATTATCTGTCTCTGAAAACCTGCTTCAGGGTCAGCTATGGGTAGGTTCCGACTTGAAAGCACACCACAACAATAACAACAACATCATGTCATTAGTGTTTGAGAGGGACCCAAGTGACCCAGCTGCACGGCATTCAGACAGGATCCAACTGGCATACAGGCAGTTTGGGGGATTTCCTTTTTATAGGGGTCTTGGGAAGGACTAAGAGGGTATTTCTCAGAATTTGATGTGTTAATTAAGTTAGGTTTTAGCACCTTTTTTCCAAGCTCAGACTCTTATCAGGATCCATTGTCTGGTCAGGTCTTTGATATGACCAGCTTAGATGTTATCAAGTTTCTCAGGAAGTGATCAAGCTTGGGGTTGGGGGGGCAACTGCCATATTCTTCCTTCAGTTAGGTTTGGGGTAGGAGGGCTTAATAGCAGCAATTATTTTCAGCCTGGAGTATACCATTCTCCTAAGTGATTGTCCTTAGCCTATCCATTAAAAAGCCCAAACCCAAACACAACACAAGTCACTGCTCTTGAATTGATCTTGACTCACTGAGGAAGAATTGATGCCTTTGAGTTGTGCTGCTGGAGAACAGTATTGAACATTCCATGGACCACCAAGAGAACAAACAGGTCTGTTCTGGAGGGAATGACACTGGGTTTCTCCTTGGAAGCAAGGATTTTAAAACTCCACCTCACATATTTTAATCATGTTTGAGGAAAGGACAGTTTTTGGAGAAGGACATCATGCTTGGAAAGGTCGAAGGTCAGTGCAAGAGAGGAAGACCTTGGATGAGATGGATTGACATAGTGACTGTAGCAATGGGGTCAACTGTGAGATAGGGTAGGGTTCAAAGTCATTGTTCATAAGGTGCTATGGGTTGTAATTGACTAGACAGCACCTAACAACAAGAGCAACAGCAACAACATGGCGAACCTATCAGACAAACTGGAACTGCCCCATAGGGCTTCCAAGACTGTGCATCTCTAGGGGAGCAGATTCATCCTTTTCTTGTGAAGCAGCTGCTAATCTTGAACTGCTGAACTTCTGGGTAGCAACCAAACATTTGAACCACTCTGCCATCACAAGTTTGTAAATTGTCCCTTCATTAAACTCTCCTTAATTATTTTGATTTGCACCATCTGTTTCTTGCAGGCACTGTGGCTGTTGGACAGTGACAATTAAATAGTAAATCACACAGGTAATACACAAATATATTCCCACTGTAAAAAAGCAAAACATAAAGTGCAAAAAAAATCAGGTTAACCCTAAATCTCCTAACTGTAATCTCTGCTTCAGAGGCAACTATTATTTTCAAAATAGTGATTATTCTAGATCTTAATTTCTTTTCATTTACTTATAGATAAATGTATGTGTGTGTGTTTACTTAAGTGACCCCATACTGTATATATTGTTCCTTATCTTGCTAGTAAAATTTTTCTATGCTGGGGATTGTTTTTACATCAGAATATAGATTTTTTTTTCAGAATATAGATTCAAAACACATTTTTTCATTGTGCATTGATTTGCATACAAAGTTTGTATACATTGTGTTTCACACTATTCTTCATTCACATTGTTTTATACAATCATTGTCATTAATTTATGTTTTATAAAATCAATCATCATTAAAGTATGCCCTTCATTACTCTGTTTTTCAGTCCCGCCAAATCTTTCCCATTTCCTTTCCCTCCTTTCCCTCTATCCACCAAATTGTGCAACTCTATGACCCCCCCCACACCCCCTCATTCCTCTATTCCCCACCCCTTCCCCCCTTGGATCCCTGTTCACATTTTATTAGTTGTCCTTCTGTTTTTACAATAATGGTTCTATGAAGTACTTATCCTTATGAGACTGAGTGAGTTTGCTTAGCATAATGCCCTCCAGTCTCTCCTAAATTATGTACTAATTTTCTAAATCATTGCTCTTGAGTACTGTGTAGAATTCCATCATGTGAATGTACCACAATTTCTCAGTCCATTCTATCGTAGTTGGACATTGGGCTGTTTCCATGTTCTTGTGATTGAAAACACATTTTTTTAAAAAAAACAGAATGCTGATTATCAATCCATATTATGAAACTTCAACTGTTTATTTAACCAGTCCCCTCTGGATTGATGGTTAGAATGTTACTAATAGTCTAGTAATATAAAGAACATCATTCTTAAATTTCTTTTTTTATTAATTTAACGAAAGTTTACAGAAACTTTGGATTTATATTCATTCATTGTTGCCCTTTTCTCCCTGACCAACCTCTCCCCCACATTCTTAAATTTCTTAAACATCTCTTTAAATGTAAATGGACAATTATTCTAGAAGACAGACAATGAGCAATAAAATGCTGTGCTGAAAGGTAAACACATCTTTGTGGTTTTGTTTTCATAGATACTATTGAAATGCCTTTTCCCAAGCACAAGTCTCTTTACAGGTGTAGATAAGCATATATGCATAATGAGATGGCGTGGAATATCTGTAAAAGGGAGACTTTTATTTAATAGTTGCATAAGAGTTCTTTCTCTGGTACTAGAGACTTGACTTTGAGATTCTGTTTCTTTAGAAAGAGATACCTAGGGGCTTTATGGTTAAAATACTTGGCTGTCAACCAAAAGGTCAGTAGTTTGAATCTACCAGCTGTCAGAAGAAAGATGACACAATGCTTGTGTAAAAATTCATAGCCTTGGATATGCCATGGGACAGTTCTACCCTGTCATACAGGGTCACTAGGAATTGAAATCAACCACTGACAGCAGCGGGTCTTTTAGGGGTTTGGCTTCTCTGGGAAATCCACCACCAACCTCAGGTGTGGATGTGAGTCTCAGGTTGACAATTCAGGTCCCTTTTCAGATGTGCACTATCTTATCACTGTGTTCATAATCATTTCATTTCTATTTCTAGTCCTCATACTGTGTGGTACCTGAAAAGTCTCACTCATATTCGGGTAACTTGGACATTCCGTATGTGTCTCAGTTAGCACGAAGTCCCTACTATGCCCCCTGGGTGGATGGATGGCTTTGTTGTGGGGGAGGTGAGAGGGAAACTTACTGGGTGCTGAGGTGCTGGTGGAGTGGGATGGGGTCTGACTCAGCTCTATCTCTCAGGCCTTTTTATTCTCACAGGATCTGGCCAGGACCTACCTCTCCCATCTGGTCTTTGTCAAGCCCTATAGTCATTGTTGCACCAAGTTCTTTCTCAGTCACTGCTGACCTCATAGGAACCTTGGAGAGAACACTTGTCCATGCTTCCCTGACAGGTTGGAGCATAGAGATTTGTTGCAACCTGTCTTCTGTTCCCTGCCCAGCATAACCTGCTTGTCATGATGCATAGGGCTGATGGAAAGCCCCCGGCTTGCTTGGCTTACCCTCCCACCCTAAATTTTCTACACTTTGACCTTTCCTTAAGGAAGGAAGAACAGGCATCCTCTGTGCATAAAAAGCCTATGCTCAGATTCCTTCAACACATCTACACCTTCTGCTGTTGTTGTTAAGTGCTGTCGAGTCATAGGCAACTCGTAGCGACCCTGAGAACAAAAGACCTGAATAATTGTATAACTTTCATCGTTTCTCCAAGTTCATAGAGTTTCTGGAGGCAAGCTATTTTGGAAGTGGATGCCACTCCCGCTTCCAAACTTGTTTTAATCAGGAAGCTCCACCAAACACTGTCCACCATGGGTGACCGTTATCGCATTTGACTCATCAGTGTCACAGTATTCAGCATCACAGCAACCACGAGTTATCTCTGTACAACAATGCACAGACCAGTGCTATACCACCTAGAAAAATGTTTGACCAAAAACAATTAAAACCAGGCTGGGGCAATAGAGAGGGGTGTAGATTAGGTTGTTTCAGTATCTAATACCACAAGAGGGAGCTCCGGTGGCCTAGTGCCAAGAAGCAGCGCTGTAATCCCGAAGGCATGTGGCTCGAATCCATTAGCTGTTTCTCAGGAGAAGGAATGGGCAGTTTTCTCCTGAGGAATCAACAGCCTCTGAAAACCCGCCAGAGGGTCAGCTACGGGTCGGTTCTCACTCAATGGTACACAACAATTCCACATGAGGGTGGCATTTTTGAATCAAAATTTACTTTTTAAAGTTTAAGATGCTAAGAGTACAAATTCAGGGCCTTGTCTCTCGGGAAAGGTATTTTCTTTGTGTATTGTGGGTAACTTGATCATACTAATGCAAAACTTACACTTGAATCAAGAGGCAGTTTTCAGAACAGATCAAGAAAACACTGCATGGTTCAAAATTGGGAAGGGCGTACGCCAGGGATGTGTCCTGTCTCCATACCTTTTCAACCTGTATGCAGAACAGATTATCTGGGAAGCTGGGCTCTATGAGGAGAAATGTGGCATCAGGATTG
The DNA here is from genome assembly GCF_000299155.1 of Elephantulus edwardii. Classification (NCBI taxonomy): domain Eukaryota; kingdom Metazoa; phylum Chordata; class Mammalia; order Macroscelidea; family Macroscelididae; genus Elephantulus; species Elephantulus edwardii. Next base: position 14,336,154 of record NW_006399804.1, on the reverse strand, counting down.
GTGAAAGATCCATAAACAATCTGCATTATTCAGATGACACAACCCTGCTTGCTGAAATTGAGGATGACCTGAAGCGCTTGCTGCTGAGGGTCAGGGACTGCCGCCTTCAATATGAATTGAGGCTCAATGTCAAGAAGACAAAGATTCTCACCACTGGAGCAGTTGGCAGCATCAGGATGGATGGTGAAGAGATTGAGATTGTTCACAGCTTTAGTTTGCTTGGCTCCACAATCAACACTCTTGGCACCAGCAGCCAGGAAATTAAAAGACATATTGCGATGGGAAAGTCTGCTGTTAGGGACCTCTCTAAAGTACTCAAGAGCAACGGTGTGTCTCTGGAGACAAAGGTGCGTCTGGTACAGGCCATGGTCTTTGCAATTAAAAAAAATATGGTTATGCATCAGAGCGCTGGACGATGATCAAGGAGGATAGAATGAGAATTGATGCTTTTGAGCTTTATTGTTGGAGAAGAGTGCTGAAGGTGCCATGGACTGCTAAGAGAACAAACAGATTCATCCTGGAGAGGGTTAAAGTGGGCTGCTCCTTGGAGGCAAGGATTCTGAGGCTCTGTCTGACCTACTTTGATCATGTTGTAAGGAGAGACCGGTCCTTGGAGAGGGCCATCATGCTTGGGAGGGTGGAGGGCAGGCGCAGGAGAGGAAAGCCCTCTGTGAGATGGATTGATTTGGTGACTGGGGCAATCAGGATGAGTGTGTAGGAGGCAATGAGATTGGCACAGGACAGAGCAGAGTTTACAGCTGTTGTACATAGGGTCACTATGAGCCACAAGCGACTTGATGGCACATAACAACATAACAACAACATTGTGGCGAAAGAAGCTTGTCTTATTTTCTTAACAAGTAGAATCTCATTAAAGATCTCCTTGTGAGGTCTATTTCCCCTCTTTTGGTACTTGTTTAGCTTCCTTCCATCTGCTGTCTGTGTTTGTCATTTTGGTGGTGGACTGTAGAGTCAGAAGGGATCCATAGCTGACCCTCTGGCAGGTTTTCTGAGGAAGTTAATCGCACTGAAGGAGATTACCCATCCTCCCCCAGAGCAGCTGGTGGCCTCAAACTGTGTGCCTTCAGGATTGCAGCTCAGCTTCTTGCCATTAGGACACCAGTGCTACTCTTTTGCTCACTCTGGAGCAATTGATTTAGTGCTGTCAAGCTTTGGCACTGGAAAATCCTTGGTAAAAGACCAAAGATGGATACGTTCCAGGCTGAAACCTGAGTATTGGAGCAATTGATTTAGAATGAAGATCCTTGGCGGCACAGTACATTACGTGATGGGCCTCTGAAGGCAGGAAGATGGGGCAGTCTCCCCTGGTACGGGTTTAAGTATCAGAAGCCTGGTGGAGGGTCACTGTGAGTAGTAACAAACTCCAGGTTGTTGTTGTGTACTATTGACCGACCCATAGCTGACACTCTGGAGGGTTTTTCAGAGGCAGTTAATTGCATGGGAGGAGACTGCCCATCCTTCTCCCAAGGAGCAGCTGGTGAATTCAAACCGCATGCCTTTGGGATTGCAGCATAGATTCTTACCACTAAGTCACCAGAGCTCCTTATAGGAGTGGGTAATATTGATCTATCCTTATTAGCATAATAAAGACCCCTATTCCCAAATGAAAGCGAATCCTGGTGGGCTATAAGTAAGAAACTGCTCCACAAGCCTGAAAGCATGCATTCCCCAAAGAGAGTATGTTCACAGGAATGCTGTTGGTGTTGGTGTTGACTCTAATTCACTGCGACCCTATGAACAACAGAGCTGAGCCTTGCCCTGTTCTGTATTATCCTCAATATTTTCATATGCTTGATTCCATTGTTACAGTCACGGTGTCAACCCACCTTGTTGAGGGTCTTCCTCTCTTTCTCTGACCCTCTACCTCTCTCTGCATGATGTCTTTTTCAAATGACTGGTTCCTGCTGACAACATGGATAGGGGTTAGGAGTTACCACTTATTTTAGGGGGCACACTGCAGCCCATGATAAAGGTAAGCTGTCGTCCCAGTTTTCCTAGGGTTCTCTGGTTTATGTTGGTGGTCCAAGCATAATTATTTATAGCATTCCCTTCACTTTCAAAAATATTCCTAGTTTGGACATTAAATTATATAGTCACCCTCCCACACAGAATTTCATTTACTTGCTTCCTTTTTAGTTCTCTCCTCTCTTCCAACCTAGGGGATCTGTATCTCATTTCAGGTTAGAAAGCCTACATTTTAATATCACCTCGTATTCTTTCTAATCGGGGGTTTATGGCATGAAATTAATGCTGCAACTCTTTCAAGGACAGCCTTTTGATACTCAGAAGCCCAGATGTTTGAAACTCTAAAAAGCATTTCCTTTGCTTTTCTGAAGTAATAACCCTACCCTAGAATATACAATAGATGCCTCATAGTCTATGTAGACTGTTTTGATTTTTTTTTTTTTAAAAAGACCACAGGGTAAAAAAAAAAAATTACCAGTAATGAAAAACACATTTCCTGGTATTTTAAAAGCTTACCCTACCATTCTCCCTTCCCTCTTGTAATTCTTTCTGCCCTTACAAAGAAAATTCCCATCCTACATAGGTGTTCTCTGCTACCCCACACCCCAGGAAGTGAGGACTGGACCTTGACCCTAGACTGGGCTTTCTAGGGTAATAAGTTCCATGTGCAGGGATTCGATGGATTAAATACCACTCCTCCAATCCCCCAAAGAGGCACTGCAGTGCTAGCCCCCATACCTGTGGAGGCAATCCTGTTTGAACATAAAGTTTTCTTTGTTACATTAATTAAATCAGACCTGAGTAAGATGCATTCTAAATCTAATTACTTCTGAGTCACAAAAGAACAAATCAGATTTAGAAGTGTGTATGTGTGTGTGCACATACACACAGATGTCATGTGAGAATCAAAGGCACCAAGTAAACATAATGCTACCATTTTGGAAGGAAAGGCCTTAGTTTTAACCCTTCGCTTTCAAAACTAGGAGAAAATATATTTCTGTTCTTTAAAGCCATGGAAGCACACAGTAACAAAGACAATGATCTAGGATCATCTACGATAACTTTGCTTCACAAAGAGTTAGATGGACGCTAATGAACTAAGTATGTCGTTGTTGATTGCCTTCAAGTCAAGCACGACTGTAGTGACACTATGAACAAAAGGCCTGAAGCCCCTCTACAACTATCGACATTTATCAAAGTTCTTAGAGCTTCCAGAGGCCTGTTGTTTAGGAAGTGGATGCCACTCCTGCTTCCAAACCTGTCATACTATGTTATTGTTGTTATGTGCCATTGAGTCATTAATGGAAGTTACATTTTTGTATAGTAGAATTGTGTCCTTAAACTTGATTCTGCTATTTGAAGGGACTTTTATGTTGTGATGGAGATGGCTAATAATTTCCTTTTGCTTACTATGTGCCAACGTCTGTTACAAGGGTTCTTACATATAATATTATGTTTCAGATACTATCATATACCTGATTTTATAGAAGAAAACTTAGTTTCAGAGAGATGAAATAATATCCCAGTGTCAAAGTACATATTGACGCTACTGGACTGATGACGAACCCTAGAATGGAATTTGAGTCAGATCATTTCAGGACGTGAGAAAACGAGTGTGCGCAGATGAAGCAAGCATCTGAGAAATCTCTGCTAATTTAGTATTATTAGTGTACTCTGATGAGATTGCATTTTTTTAAAAAAACTACTATTATTCACGAGAACAGATAGAATAGCTAGAAAAAGGAAGATATTTAGGGGGACAAAGAAAGGAGAACTTAAACAACTCTTCTGTTAGTTCTTAAGTGGACTGAGCTTTGTCCTGATAAAGGAAGAACAAATTCATGTGCCTCACAGATTTATCTCCAAGCAGAGGGATCCCAGAAAACAGGCATCCTCTTAACCAGTCATGATTATCTGGAGCTATTGTACATAGGGTCGCTATGAGTCGCAGGTGACTCGACGGCACATAACAACAACTCCAAAGGCACTGGGCTTGGGGTCTGGGGAGGATCCCAGTTTCCATGGCCAGAGGGCAAAGCTACCCATTGCAAAGGAAGGGCATTTTTTGACAGCCTCTAGATATTTTAGGAAGAGCGAATACCTTCTACACTTTTCTTCATTTTGTTCATGGGCAGTGGAACTTTTGGCATTGGCCTGTAACAAGGAAGTGAAGGTGACTGTGGAAGGGCTTCTGCAAACCAGAGGGCACCTAACAGCTTACAAGTGGTGTGCACAGCCTGGACTTTTTTTTTAGTGTGTGTTACATCAACAGCCCAGAGGGAAATTAAGAGAGGAAGAAGGCAGCCTTGACTGTAGGGCTTCCATTGGCCTGCACTACATGTTTTCTTCTCGTTGTCCTAGTGCAATATTCAGAGTCTCTTCTGACATCCTTCTTGGTTTTTCTTCCTTCTCTGTCTCTGTAATTTCCATTCTTTCCCTTTTCCATTCTTTTGGATGATATTCTTGGTATTCTCCACAGCTCATCTGGTGTTCAAGGCCTCAAACTTGTTCCTGATTTTATTTTTTTTTTATGTTTTGGGGTTTTTTTAAAAAAAATAATTTTAATGAACATTTACAGAGCCTGAGATGTTTTTAAAATTCAAGTGGGATAGACTCAAGGTCAAATTTTGGTTCCTGTGGATTTGATTTAACTTTCTTTAGCTTTAGTTTGAACTTGCATATGTGTAGTTGAAGGTCTGTTCCACCTGGCCTAGTTTTCGCAACTTTTCCGTTGATTCTTTCCACAGATGTAATTGATCTGATTCCTGGGCGTACCATCAGGTAAAATCCTTGTGTATAGTCTGTGTTTGTTTCTTATAAAAAGTATTTGTATTTATAATGAAGAAATAATTGATTGTGCAGATTTTGAATCTCTTTCTCGTATACTTTGAGCATGTGGCCAGGAGGGACTAGTCCTTTTGAGAAGGAGATCATGCTCAGAAGGGTGGAGGGACACCACAGAAGAAGAAAATCCCAAATAAGATAGGTCAACAAGATAACTGAGGCGATAAGATTGTGTAGTAATCAGTGAGACTGGCTTAGGAGAGAGCAGGGTTCAGAGCTGTTGTACATAGGCTTGCTATGAGTCGCAGGTGACTCGATGACACACAACAACAACAACAACAAATTTCCTCCAAGGAAACACAGCTACTGGAGCTTTTTGCACAAACTAGTAATGTAATAACCAGTTGCCGTAGAGGGTGAGCCCAGGTGTGTCAGGGTAGACTGCTGCATAGGGTTTTCAGTGGCTGATTTTTCAGAAGTAGATCTCCAGGTCTTTCTTTTGAAGCACCATTGGGAAGATTCAAACCACCAACTTCCCTGCAGGTAGCTGAGTGCTTAACTAGATTGAATCACCTGCTAGTTACCTAACTTGCTAATATCAGCCCAGATACAGGTGAGGTGATCTAAGGGAGAGATAATGGGGTGTAAGGCAGCTGTACCCTCCACATCGGCTCCAATCATTGTGGCTTGGAAGCAGCAGAATATAAGCTGTTACAAGGGTTATCAGGCCCATGGCACGAACCTGGGAAACCTTGCAGAGTCCTTGTATAGCTCTTGAGATATGGCAGTATTCCAGTACTCCATGTGGCTGAGCAATGAGGATGACAAAGAGATGCCGTAACAGGCAATAGTCTGACGGCCAGAGATGGGTCCGAGGAAGTCCTTGAAGATAGAGGAGAGGGCAGTCAGCATTCGGCATCTCTACCCAGATTTTAGATGTAATTTAATGCTCTGAAGAGATTCCTGACAGCTGAGTTTTATAATGTGACTCATCCTTTGATTTCTTGTCTGCTGCTATTAAAGGGTGTTGATTGTAGATCCGAGCAAGACGAAACTGCTGACAACTTTAATCTCGTCTCCATCTATCATGATGTTGCCTATTGACCTGTTAGTAAGGACGTTCTTTTGTTGTTGTTGTTATGTTGAGGTGTAATCCATATTGGAGATTGTAGTCCTTGATCATCTGTAACAAGTGCTTCAAATCTTCCTCACTCTCAGCAAGCAAGGTTGTCATTGGCATAACACAGTTTGTTGATGAGTTTTCCTCTGATCTTGATGCCACATTCTTCTTCATAACTTTTGGCTTCCCCAGTGATTTTTTTTCAGCACATAGCTTGAACAGGTATGGAGAAAGTGTGCAGTCCTGACACACACCATTCTTGATTTTAAACTATGCAGTGTTCTTTTCCTTTGCTCTGTTCACATGAACAGAGCACCTCTTTCTTGGCCTAGGAATAGGTTTTACGTGAGCACAATTAAGTATTCTGGAATTTCAATTCTTCTCAATGTGAGCCGTAGTGTGGTGTGATTCACATAGTCAAATGCCATTACATTGTCAAGAAAACACAAATATATGTCCTTCTAGTATTCCCGGTTTTCTACCAAGATCTGTCTGACCTCTCCAGAGTACAAAAGAGTAATGACGTCAGCTAAAAGACTAATGTGCTCCTGGCACAAGACATGGTCTTCTCAATTGTTTGCTATCCATCAGAAAGTTAAATAATAACAGAAGAAGAATTGGTGCCTTTTGAATTCTAGTGTTGGAGAAGAGTGATGAGAATTCCATGGACTGCCCAGAGGACAAATAGGTCTATGTTGGGGAAAGTAAAGCCAGAGTTCTCCTTGCAGGCAAGGATGGTAAAACTTCTTGCCAACCTTGGGCATATTGTTAGAAGGGGCCAGTCCTTGGAGAAGGGCATAATGCCTGGAATGTGGTGTGTCAGTGTAAGAGAAGTGGCAAGATGGATTAATGCAGTGACTGTAGCAAAGGGTTCAAATGTGTCAGAAATGGCAAGGATGACAGGATAGGGCAAGCTTCAGTCCTACTGTTCACAAAATCATTATGATTTGTATTTGACTTGGTGGCATATTAACAATAGCAATTTGAAGCAGGAGAGGATCAATAAAAAACGTCAACTGATTCAGAAATCATTTGACTGGCTGAGATTTAGAGAAAATTTAATTTTGCTACATAGGGTCGCTATAAGTCGCAAGTGACTTGACAGCACATAATAACAACCTATAGAATGATCGCATGTAAGCTGATTGGTCACCTGGATTCAGTTATGAGCTGTGGGCCAGAAGTCTCTTATTTAAATCAGTCAGGGCCTGATGAGCTGGCCTTTGTATTTAAAAGTTAATTGGGCCTTGACAACATCTCCAGTTTGGGGGCTTCTGTGTGAAGCAGTTGGATTCTGGAGAGCAGGTTGTTAATTGCGTTTGAGGGAGAGCATTGTTGTAAGTGGTAACAACACTTGGCTGTCAGTTTGCTGTACTAGGATAACTTTGGGTTGCTGTGATACTGAATGCTGTGCTTTTGGTATGTCAAATGCCATAATGGTTACTCATAGTGGACAGGGTTTGGTAGAGCTCCCAGATTAAGACAGGCTTGAAAGTAAGATTGGCATCCACTTTTTAAATAATAGCCTTTGGAAACCCTATGAACACTAGAGCAATGACCATCGTTATAGAACAGAGTTCAGATCTTTTGTTCATGGGGTTGCTATGAGCCATCCTTGACTCAAAGGCACTTAACAACAACAACCTATAGAATGAAATGAGGCTGTCAGTAATCATCTCCCAAGACAAAACTTGCTTTTATAAAACATTAAGCTAAGTTATATTTCTTGGTCAAAGTACATATTGATTCTACAGACTAATGCTAAATCTTAGAATGGAACAAGTGGAACTAGGTTCAGGGCACTAAAGGACATGGGAAAACTGGTGTGGAGAGATAAGGCAAACTTCTGAGAAATTTTTGTCAACTTAGCAGTATTAGTAGACTATGGTGAGAATGCATTTGAAAAATAAGTTCCATCAAATCTGGGTACAATTTGTTCAATGGTAAGTGGAGAAAAGATAGAATTAATTGGCAGTGGTGTCATGTTACTTGGATCCAGAATCAATACCCATGGAAACAGCAGTCCAGAAAATGGTGTGTTGCATAGGGCAAATCTGCTGAAAAACAAAACAAAACAACCCACAAACCCCAAACCTGTTTAAAGTATTGAAAAACAAAAAGACTAAAATGTGCTTGACCTAAAGCATAGTATTGTCTTCTATCACCACATATGCATGCAAAAATTGGACAATGAATAAGGAAAACCAAAGAAATAATGTCTTTGAAATAGGATGTTGGTGAAGAACATTGGATAGTATGCTTTGGGCATGTTGCAAGGAGGGACAAGTCCTTGGAAAGGGACATCATGCTTGGGAGGGTGGAGGGGCAGTGCAAGAGAGGAAGACCCTGGATGAGGTGTATTGACTCAGTTACTGGGGTAAGGGGGGTATGGGTGTCTGAGACAACACGGTTGGGTCAGGATAGAGCAGGGTTCAAAGCTATTGTATATAAGGTCACAATGAGTTGCAAGCAACTTACTGACACATAACAACAACAACCACATCGACTGCCAAAAGAACAAACAAATCTGTCTTGGTGTAAGTGCAATCACTTGTTCTTTAAATTTACAATCAAATTATCTCGTGCACTTTAGACTTTTAAAAAATGTTATTGTCTTTAAGTAAAAATTTATAGAGCATAGTCTCCCATCTGAGAGTTTGTACAAAAGTATTCCATGACATTTGTTGCATGCTCCACAATATGCCGTTTCTGTCTGGGATATCTATGTTCTTTTGTCTGGATTTTTTTACCTCCTCGTGCCTTCTTATCTTTACTTGTGGGCAAATGTTGTACTCATGATCTCAACAATTGATCTAAGGAACACATTTCTCTCAGATGTTACCTATTTTGTGAATCCATCTATTGTGTAGCTGAAAGAGATTAAAAAAAAACTTTATGAGGCTGTCTATTTTATTATTTATTTTTTGGGTCTGTCTATTGTTTAGGGACCTTTGGTGGCTTTGTTCTTGTTAGTTGCTGTCAAGTCGAGTTGAATATGATTCATAGTGAACCTGTGAACAGTCATCTTGAACCCTGCCCTATCCTGTGCCATCCTCATCATCTCTGAGACACCAGAGCTCATTGCTGAAGTTGTAGTATCAATCTATCTAGTTTGCTGACCCTCCATCTTTCCAAGCCTGATGCCCCTTTCCAAGGAATAGCCTCACCTAGCTATATGCTCAAAGTATGAAAGATAAAGCTTTGTCACCCTTGCCTCCAAGGAGCACTCTAGCTGCACGTTTTCTAGTGGTTAGTGGTAAGAAATTGCACTGCCAATGCAAAGGTATGCAGTTCAAATACACCAAACTGCTCCATGGGAGAAGGATGGGCAATCACCTCCTGTGCTTGATGCTGTCTCTGAAAACCTACTGGAGAGTCAGTTATGTTTTGTTCGTTTTTTTTTTCTAACTCGATAGCACACAACAAAAAAAACTATTGTTTAGCTGAATGCTGGTTTACAGGGACGACTTCAGTTCCAGGTTGGAAGAATGTTTCATGGCCATAGTTTCAAAAGTTCCTTCAGAGTGTCAAAATTACATCTGGTCTTTTTTGTGAATTTGATTTTTGTTCTATATTTTTCTCCTGCCCTACATAATACCCTTTATTTGTTCCCTGAGTCTTTGGTTCTCTTTACTCTCCTTTGTTCGAAATAGGAAGAGACCAATAATTGTATTTTAGATGGCTCACACAGGCTGTTAGGATCCCCAGATGCTATTCACCAAAAAACCTAAAAAACATTTTTTAAATGAACAATGTTATGTCAATTGACATAGTTATTGTTGTTATATGCCATCACGTTGAGTATGACTCATAGTGAACCTATGAAGAATAGATCTGAACCTTATCCTATCCTGTGCCATCCCTCACCATCTTTGACATACTTAAGCCCATTGCTGCAGTTACTGGGTTAATCAATCTCGTTAAGAGTCACTTTCTCTTTCACTGACCTTCCACTTGTCCAAGCATAATGCTCCTTTTCAAGGAAAGCTTCACCATCTTCTCCTCAAGGGAGCACTCTGGCTTCACCTTCTCCAAGATGTAGCTATTTATTCTTTTGGCAGTCCATGGAATAATCAGTACTCTACTAACTCCACAACTCAAAAGCATCAATTTTTCTTTTGTCATCCTTATTCACTGTCCAGTTCTCAGAAGCTAGTGATTTGAAGATTAAGGCCTGAATCAGAAGCACCTTAATTTTCAAAATGACACAATCGCTCCTCAGTACTTTGGAGAGGTCCTTGACTGCACACTTCCTCAATGCAATATGTCTTTCGTTTTATTGACTGCTAGTGCCAAAGGCGTTGATTGTGGATCCAAATAATATGAAATTGGGCAAGTATTGGACACTTGGAATCAGACAAGCATATGATTCACTATTCCAGGAATGAAATATTGATGACAAATTCACAGCAATATTCATAAGCTGTATTCACAGTTTGAAAGATCATCTTAACATCTGTTGTGAAGTACAATGCTATGAATTGTGGGATACTATCCACGCTCATAGAAGGAAGACATGCTGATGCCATTTTTATGCAAATATACACACCAGTGGCTTAAGCCAGAGAGTCTTTGGCTCTCTTTACTCTCCTTTGTTCTAAATAGGGAGAGACCAATAATTGTATTTTAGCTGGTTTACACAGGCTTGCCAAACTGAGGAGGATCTGAAGCATTTGCTACAGACGGTCAAAGACTGTAGTCTTCAATATGGATTGAAGCTCAGCATCAAGAAGACAAAGATTTTCATCACTGGGTCAATTGGTAGCACCATGAAATATGGAGAATAGACTGAAGTTGTTAACAATTTCCACTTGCTCAGTTTCACAACCAATGCTCTTGGCACTAATGTTCAGGAAATCAAAAGAACTGCACGAGTGAAGTCTGTTGTCAGGGACCTCTCAAAAGTCCTAAAGAATAATGATGTCAGTCTAGGGATTAAGGTGCTATTGATCCATCTTTCCAATTACTTCCTATGCGTTAGATAGCTGGACAGTGACTAAAGATGACAGAAGAAGAATCAATATCTTTGAGTTGTGATGCTGGAGAAGAGTCTTGAACATAGTATGGACCTCCAGGAAAAAAATACATCTGTCTTGGAGAGGATGAAACCAAGTTTCTCCTCAGAGACTAGGATTTTGAAGCTCTGTCTCATATACTTTGGATACATAGCCAGGAGGGACTAGTCTTTGGGAAAGGATATCATGCTTGGAAGGATGGAGAAGGACATTATGCTTGGAAGGATGGAGGGACAGAGCAGGAGAGGAAGAGCTCTGATTAGATGGATTGACACAGTAACTGGAGGTAGTTGTGTTGGATTCAGTGAGACTGACTCAGGACATGGCAGGGTTCAGAGCTATTGTTCATAGGCTCACTATGAGTTGCAGGTGACTTGATTGCACATAACAACAAGAAGTTTCTCTGGCTTGTTCTTTATTACCTATACTAATATATAAGCAACACCTGCAATTATATATGTAGAGATATCTACTGCCGAAACTGAAGGTGAGTGTGTTCTCTTAAATCCTCTCACAACTCTTTGGCATGCCTTTCTGCCTATGTAGTTACTCACAAATTATTTTTAATATTATTGTTGCAAAATTGTCTGTTATTCTCTTGCTTTGCCTTGGGCACGTTGTGCTGACTTCCCCCAAATTGTGTATTTATTTTCTCTGTCCCAATGTTAGGAAGCTCTGGTAGTTGAGTGATAATGAATTGCACTGCTAACCTGAAGGCATACAGTTTGAATCCACTAGCCACTCTGTGAAGGAAAGATGAGCAATCTGCTTCCATGCAATTTACAGGGGAAATCCTCTGAAAATCCATTGACTGGTAAACTATGAGTTGGTTCCTATTTAATAGCACATAACATTAACACATATCTTGTATCTACTTAGTACTTTCCCTCCCTCCCACTCCTATCCCTGGTGGCTATGTATTTTTCCCCCCTGTGTTTTTTCCTTCATTTTTTTAAAATTTTAAAATAACAAGGAATTTTTTGTTTGTTTTTTTTTTAAATAATAGCAGTTTAATATAATATTCATCCTGATTGGCTTATTTCAGTTAGCATAATGACCTCTATATTTATTCATGTTGTGAAATTTCCCTACATATTTGTCATTATTCTTTACTATGCATAATATCCCATTGCATACACCTGTTACAGTCTGTTCGTTCATCCATTAATTGTCACTTACAGTGTTTCTATCTTTTTACTGTTGTGAATAATGTGTCAATGAACATGGGAGTGCATGTCTATATAGAAATGTTATTAAGAAGTACCAGTTTCTGGAGAAGGACATAATGTTTGATAAAATATAAGGTCAGAGAAAAAGATGAAGATCTTGAACAATATAGATTGACAATGACTGCAACAATAGGTCTAAACATAGCAGTGATTGTAAAGATAGTGTTTTATTTTGTTGTATGTAGGGTCATTAAAGGTTGGAATTGACTCCAGAGCCCCTAACAACAACATAATATCTTTGTTTTATGCTTTAATTGTACAATTCTCTGAAGATTCAAGATAGATTTTTTTTCCAATATACCTCATGGGCAATCACCACCCATTTGTCAGTGGAGACTCTTCACTTGGTATTCTCAATATATTTTAGCAGCTATCCCATATTGACAGACTAGGAAGAAAAGTATGGCAATTTACTTCTGCAATATCAGATGACATAACATTACAGACCACAGCAGTCTGATTCACAAGTGATCAAGAAAATACCTCAGAATTTAACAACATTTAGTTGTATTGTGCATAGGGTTACTATGAGTCATGGGTGATTAAACACTCACTAACAACATGTTTGTTCTAGTAAATTCACTAGAATTTTAAGTTCTAGGTTTACTAGGTTCTTTAGGAATACAAAAAGTACTATCTACTTTCCTTGAAGAGTCTGGGAAGCTATAATTTACCAGAAGAGAGATAACAAGTGTTCTGGTTTGCTACTATATCATGCACTTTAAGTTTAAAGATATTCCTTTTGATTTTTGGAGTAGTTGTAGGTGGAAGGTTGAAGTAGTAGAGTCTTGGCCCTGTGTTAATTCCTGTGGGAAAGAGTTCTTATTAATGTTTTGATTATTGCTTTCAGGTAGGAAACAAAAATATATGCTCTTGAGAGAGACATTGTGATTTCCATAGGAAGGCACAATATTGCAATGGGTTCAGGTGATAGTGTGTGGAAGGATCACAGCACTTTTTTGGCACTCTAGAATATTATGAAAGAGTTTGGCAGAGGCACTGCTGGCCTTGTGCAAAGATTACTAGTGAATGTTGGGCAGTAGCTATGAAATAGAGTGAATGCTTTTAAGGAAAAATACGGTAGTAGAACACTAGTCTTTTAGTCATAGGAGGTAATACTTTGATAATATGAATAGAAAACACTGAAGTCTGTAAGTGTGGTTATATTTAATGTATATGATGCACTCATGATATTAAAATATAAGAATAGCATATTTCCTTTGTTTTCTAAGTAAAATCTAATCTGACACAATGTCCATTACTTGGCTAATTTGATATCCTGGTCAATTTTTTTTTGTGGGACAATACAATACAATTCAATATGATATAGTACAATACAATACAATACAATACAATACAATACAATACAATACAATACAATACAATACAATACAAGATATACTGTTTTATAGCTACTGTCCAAAAGGCATTAGTTTCTCCTCTGGGCGCCCAAATCTCCACTCTAAAATGATGGGTAAAGAAGACACATTTTAAATAGGCTTATAATTACAATTTTGAGAAGTGCCACCCCCACTTCCACCCTTGATTCTAGGCCAAGTGTATTCTGACTATGGGAGGAATAGCAATGCTGACTCAGAGCATATGCCACATCTCTACAAGGTGTTTCTCCCAGCTGGCATGGGAACTGACTGCCAATAGATCATTCTCTCTTCTGCTGAGCCACCTGCTTCTGGGTGATGGAATACATGATAAGATCAGTAAATCCTGTAGACACTAGCTCATTGACTTACTTTTTCTCTGTATAAAGAGTTTCTTAGTGAGAAGTAATATTGTGTGAGAGACCGTAACAGTGTCTAAGCCATCCCCCAAGTGCACAGAGAAAGTGTTGGGAGCAGCATGATGACAACCAGGGAAATCAAATCCAAATCTGGAATGAGTGCATGTTACAAAAAGAACAAATCACTACCCCCTTCCCTGATGGAAGAGGTCCAATGTAATCAACCTGCCACCTGGTAGCTGGCTCCTCCCCCAATCTCCTCATTGCAGTAAATGGGCAAGAACTCCGTAGATCAGGCCAAAATCCTAGCGGTCCTCTGTAACCTTTCCCTTTCACATTCAACATCCAATCTGTCAGTAAGTCATCTCTCTTCTTTCACTGTTCAGAATCTGATCGTTTTTAATCCATACTTACCTTCACCACTTTACTCCAAGTAGTTATCACCTCATTTAGACTGTTTGAATAGCTTCTTTACCAGTCTACCTTCTTTCACTCTTTTCTGTCTAACACGCAGCAGAATACAATAGGTAGAATGCTTTTTATTATGTATATCAAACTTCGTGGAAGGAGGAGTGGCATTCACTTCCATAATAGCTTGCCTCCGGAAACCCTATGAACCTGGAGAGAGGATGAAAGGCACCCAAGCTTCCAGGACTCTCCTTCATAGGGTTGCTATGAGTCACCTGCGACTCGACGGCACTTAACAACAACATATCAAACTTCATTGATTATACAAAATTCTGTCATTGTATCTCCAGTCTCATTTCTTTAACCAAGTCCAGGTTTCCCAACTACTGATTTTTATTCTCTATTCCTAACTTTTGCATTCCAGGCCCCCATTATTATTTATACATTTTGTTTGTATGTTTGATAGATTTCTGACTGCAAAAGTTGATAGAAATCGTCTATTTCCTCCTCCTTAGCTCTGGTTGTTGGTGCATATATTTGAATGATAGTAGTATTAACAGGTTTTCCGTGAATGCATGTGGATATTATCCTGTTTCTCACTTCACTGTATTTCCTAATGGGTCTAGAAATGATCTTAAAGAGCCCATTTTCCCTCACCTTTTCATTTCCAGCATAGTACATCATATGATTATCTGATTCAAAATGTTCCATACCAATCCATCTTATTTTGCTGATGGCTAGTATGTCAATATTTATGTGTTCCATTTCTTCCTTAACAATGTCCAATTTTCCTACATTCATACTTCTCACATCCAAAATCCAACTAGTGTCTGCTTGTGACTCTTCTTTCTCCTTTGCTTTCCTGATGCAAGGGCTCAGCCTCCAGTGTCATATCTACTAGTCTAATCTAAGTGTGCTCTGCTGCTATACATGGGGTTTTTACATGCCTGTTATTTCAGATATGACTGACCAATCCTTCTTATTAGTGTTTCTTACTTGGAAACTTAGCTTCAATGCAATATCAGTGATATCATATGCAAGCAAAATATTGCTGAAGATTATTCAAAATGACTGGAACAATACATTGACAGAGGACTACCAGAAATACAAGCTGCATTTTAGAAGAGGCTATGGCACTAAGGGCACCATAGCTAATGTCAGATGGATCTTGACTGAAAGCAGAGAGTAGCAAAGGAGTGTCTATCTGTGTTTCATTGACTAGGTAAAGGCATTTGACTGCACGAATCACAACAAATTATGAATAACCTAAAAAAAAAGAAAAAAATATGATTAACCTTGAGAAGAATGGGAATTCCAAATCAGGAAAGAAGTGTGTCAGGCATGTGTCTGTCTCCTTACCTTTTCAATCTCTATGAAGAGCAGATCATTCAGGAATCTGGACTTTATGAGGACGAATGTGGCATCAGATTTGGAGGAAGATTCATTAACAACCTACATTATGCAGATATCACAACCTTACTTGATGAGACTGGGGAGGACCTGAAGTATTTGCTTCAGAACATCAAGGACTACAGCTCCAGTATGAATTGAAGCTCACCATCCAGAAAATAAGGATTCTCACCATTGGGCCAAATGGTAGCATCATGATAGATGAAGAAGAGATTGAGACTGTTAACTATTTCAACTTGTTTGGCACCAGCAGTCAAGAAATCAAAAGATGAATTTCACTGGGAAAATCTCTGTCAGGAAAATCTGCCCCAGAATAGTGAAGAGCAAGGATATAAGTCTAGAAAGTAAGGGGCACCTGAACCAAGCTTTGGTCTTCACAATTACTTGTTATGTATGAGACAATGAATAAAGATGATATAAGAAAAATTGATACCTCTGAGTTGTGGTGATGGACAAGAGAATATTTTTATACCATAGTCAGCAAGAGAACAAACAAGTCTGTCTTAGAGAGGGTGAAACGAAATTTCTCCTCTGCAAGAATTTTCAAGCTCTGTCTCATATACTTTGGGCTTGTTACCTGGAAGGACTGCTCTTTGGAGAAGGATATCATTCTTGGAAGAGTGGAGAGATGGGACAGTAGAGGAAGACCCTGGATGAGATGGACTGATACAGAGATTAGAGCAGTGGGGGCAAGTGTGTCAGAGACAGTGAGATTGGCTCGTAGTAGGTCACTGTTCAGAGCTATCGTGCATCTGGTCAATATGAATTGTAAGTGACTCAAAGGCACATAATAATAACGATAGTATCAGACTCAGTGAATTTAACAAAGAAACAGCATGGTAAAGAATCTGGAGCCTTGTTTTTTGCCAATTCTTTCAGAGCAACTTGAACTTCCTCCTTCTTCACCACAGCCTGTTTCTCATACATTGCTTCATGAAATTCTTCTGTGTCAGCCAATTCCTTCTGGTACAGTGACTCTGTATGCTCCTTCCATCTTCTTTTAATGCTTCTTGGATCA
>NW_006399804.1:14315923-14316461 GCF_000299155.1 Elephantulus edwardii | reverse complement strand
AGAATTTCATGAAGCAATGTATGAGAAACAGGCTGTGGTGAAGAAGGAGGAAGTTCAAGTTGCTCTGAAAGAATTGGCAAAAAACAAGGCTCCAGGAGTTGACGGCATACCAATTGACATATTTTAACAAACAGATGCTGCCTTAGCTAACTAAGTTGTGCCAAGAAATCTGGAGGACAGCCAGCTGGCGAACTGACTGAAAGAGATGAATATTTGTTTCCATTCCAAAGAAAGGTGACCTGACAGACTGCAGAAATTAACGAACAACATCATTAATATCACATGCAAGCAAAATTCTGCTGAAAATGGTCCAAAAACAACTGGAGTAACATGTCAACAGTGAACTGCCAGATGTGGAGGCTAGGTTTAGAAGAGGTCATGGTATGAGGGATATTATAGCTAATGTTAGATGAATCTTGGCAGAAAGCAGCGAGTCTATCTGGGCGACCCTATGCACAACAGCCCTAACCCCTGCTCTATCCTGCGCCAACCGCACCGCCTCTGACACACCCATCCCGATTACCCCAGTCACCGAATC
>NW_006399804.1:14312456-14313641 GCF_000299155.1 Elephantulus edwardii | reverse complement strand
TTCCCAGGGATTTTGTTTAATTTTCTTCAACTTCAGCTTGAACTTGCATATGAGTAGTGAGTGGTCAGTCCCACAATCAGCACTTGGCTTGGTTTTCACAGCTGATACTGAGCTTCTCCAGGGATTCTTTCCACAAATGTAATCTATTTGATTCCTATGCATACTATGAAGTGGAATCCATGTGTATAGCCTGCTTTAGTGTTTCTTATAAAATATATTTGCAATGAATAAATCATTGAATGTGCAGAATTCTATCATTCTATCTCCAGCCTCATTTCTCTCACCGAGCCCATATTTTCCAGCTACTGATCCCTGTTCTGCGTTCCAGTCTCCCATTATTATAAATGCACCTTGATTGGAGTCCATATCTCTTATCCAACCAACAAGCCTGATCTTTTTTTAACTTCGAAGTGGTTCTGAGTTTTGTTCCAGATTTCTCTCACTCTATCTTGAACCATTCAGAATATTTGGTAGCAGTTGCAAGGCATCATCCAGTTTTTCTAGTATTGAGGTTGTGTAGTTAATTAGCTGGTATTTGCACACTCTATTAGCACTTAGACTAGCAGACATGGCAATGAGACTGAGATCTCAGATATGGAAATACAAAAAAGGAGGAATAGCTGTAAGCAGACACTAGTGATTGGAATATGGAATGTTAATAAACATGAATGCAGGAAAATTGGACATTGTTAAGAAAGAAATGGAATGCATAAATATTGACATACTAGGTATTGGTGGAGTGAGATAGCTTGGCATGGGACATTTTGAATCAGATGATCACATCATCTAATATGTCGGGGATGGAAAGGTGAGAAAAAATGGGATTGGTTTCATAATTAAAAAAGCAATTTCTAGATCCATCATGAAATACAGTGTGGTGAGTGACAGGATATTATCCATACACATACAAAGAAGTCCAGTGAATACAACTATCATTCAGATATACGCACTGATAACTAGAACCAAAAAAGAGAAAATGGAAGATTTCTACTAACTTTTGCAGTCAGAAGTTGCTCAAACATGCAATCAAGGTGCATTTATAATAATGGGAGACTGGAACGCAGAACAGGGATCAGTAGCTGGAAAATATGGGCTCGGTGAGAGAAATGAGGCTGGAGATAGAATGATAGAATTCTGCACATTCAATGATTTATTCATTGCAAATATATTTTATAAGAAACACTA
>NW_006399804.1:14282885-14310638 GCF_000299155.1 Elephantulus edwardii | reverse complement strand
TTGAGCCTTAGTCCATACTGAGGCTGCAGTCCTTGACCCTTCGCAGCAAGTGCATGAGGTCCTCCTCAGTTTCAGCAAGCAGGGTTGTGTCATCTGCATAACGTTTTTCAAAGGTACCCGGGATTTCCGGTGGGAAGAGGCTCTGACAAGCATGCTCCTGGGTGGAAGGGAAGCTTGAAAGCGGGCACAAGGAAGCCAGCTCAGATAAGCGACAGAGAGGCGAATTTTATTACTATACCTTTTCAAAATACTCAGAATTTCAAGTTGTATTTAGAAGAAGTCGTGGCATCTGGGATATCATTGCTGATGTCATATGGATCCTGACTAAAAGCAAATAATACCAGAAGAATATCTATGTGTGTTTTATAAACTATGCAAAGGCTTTCACTGTGTGGATCATAACAAATTATGGCTAACAATAAAAATAATGGGAATCTTAGAACACTTGATTGTGTTCCTATTAAACCAATACTTAGACCAAAAAACTGTTGTGAGAACAGAGCAAAGGAACACTACATGTTTTTAAATTAAGAAAGGTGTGCATCAGGATTGTGTATTTTCTTTTGTTGTTGTTTTTATTTTAAATTTATTTTAATGAAAGTTTACAGAGACTTTGGGTTTCTATTCATTCATTGTTGCACTTTTCTCCATGCCCATCCCTCCCACCTAATTCACTTTTCTCTTTAAAAAGTAGAAGAAGAAAAAATTCTTTCATTGCTATTCAGTCCCTCCCCTCAAGTCCGCTCTACTATGCTACCTTCGTTCTGTACTCCTCTCCTAACAATAATATCTAATCATATATCCCTTTTAAACAGTTCTCTCCCTCATCTGTTTCAACACATTATACATTATTTATCACCTCTTTCTCAGTCTCCCCACAACCCCTATGTCAGTCTTGTTTTATAACAGTGGCATTATGCTGTATTTGTCTTTTTGTGGTTGAGGTATTTCACTCAGCATAATGTCTTCCAGGGTCACCTATTTTGTATAATATTTCATGAGTTCCTTGTTCCATGCCATGTAGTATTCCATTGTGTGAATATACCAGAGCTTCTCTATCCATTTGTTTGTTCATAGGCACTTGGGTTGTTTCCAACTATTTGCTATTGTGAACAAAGCCGAAATAAGCATAGCTGTGCATGTATCTCTTTGGGTGGCAGTTATGGTTTCTTTAGGGTGGGTGGATACTAGAAGAAATAAAAAATGAAATAAAAAAATTTCTTGAAACAAAGGACAATGAAAACACCACTTACCAAAACCTCTGGGAAACAGTGAAAGCAGTAATCAGAAGTCCATTTATAGCAATAAGCAAACACATCAAAAGGCAGGGGGGAAAATGACCATTGACTCTCTAACCCAATATCTCCAACAAATTGAAAAAGAACAGCAAGAAAACTCGACACCCTCTAAAAAATCTGAAATGATAAAAATTAGAGCAGAAATAAATGAAACAGAAAACAAGTGAAACCATCAACAAAACTAGGAGTTGGTTCTTTGAGAAGGTCAATAAAATTCACAAACCACTAGCAAAACTGACAAAAGCAAAGAAGGAAAAGACACAAATAATCTGAATAAGAGATGAAATGGGCAACATCACAATAGAACCAACTAAAATAAAAAGGCTAACATTGGAATGTTATGAAAAATTATACTCAAACAAATATGAAAACCAAGAGGAAATGGACAAATACTTAGAAGTTCACAACCTACCTAAACTGACACAAACCAAAATTGAATACCTGAACAGACCAATTACAAAAGAAGAAATTGAAAACGTAATAAAACAACTTCCAAACAAAAAGCCCTGGACCAGATGGTTTTACAAGTAAATTTTATCAAACATTCAGAGAAGCACTGTCACCAAATCTACGTAAACTAGATCAGAAAATAGAAAAAGATGGAATTCTCCCAGACTCATTCTATGAAGCAAACATATCCTTGATACCAAAGCCAGGTAAAGACTCGACCAAAATAGAAAACTATAGGCAATATCTCTTATTAACATATATGCAAAAATCCTGAATAAAATACTGGCCAATAGAATCCAACAATACATCAAAAGGATTGTGTTTTTTTTTCTCCATACCTATTAAAACTGTATGCTGAGCAAATTACTCAAGAAACTAGACTTTATTAAGAAGAATTTAGCTTCAGGATTGGAGGAAGACTCATCAGTAATTTACATTATGCAGATGTCATAACCTTGCTTGCTGGAAGTGAGGAGGACTTGAAGCATTTGCTTCAGAAGATCAAGGACGACAGCCTTCAACATGGATTGCATCTCAACATCAAGAAAACAAGAACTCTCACCACTGAACCAATAAGCAACATCATGATAGATGGGGGAAATATTGAAACTGTCAACAACTTCATCTTACCTGGATCCACAATCAACACCCTTGGTATCAGCAACCAAGAGATCAGAAGACATATTGTACTTGGGAAATCAGCAATCAGGGATGTCTCCAAATTATTGGAGGAGGAATGATGTTAGTTTGAGGACTAAGGTGCTCCTAATTCAGGCCATTGTCTTTTCAATTATTTGTTATGCATTTGAGGGTTAACTATGAATAAGAATGACAGAAGAAGAATTGATGCCTTTGAACTGTGGTAATGGAAAAGAGTACTGAATATCCCAATACTGACTTGGAGAAGGTGCAGCCAGAGTGCTTGATAGAGGCAAAAGTGATAAAGCTTCACATCACATATACTGGGCATATTGTTAGGAGAGGATATTCCTTGGAGAAAGACATCATGCTTGGAAAGATGGAAGAGCAGTGAAAGAGAGAAAGACCCTCAACCGGGTGGATTGACAAAGTGACTGCATCAATGAAATAGAGTGTATCAGAGATTGTAGGATGGCACAGACTAAGACAGGATTCAGATCTACTGTTCATAGAGTTACTGTGAGTCATACTTGACCGCACTAACAACAACAATGATCTATAAGTAAAAATATCCTTTCTTCTCACTATCTCTAGTGAGTACTAGTACCAAAGCTCTGATGGCCCATTCAGTAGGGAGTTGCACTACCAACCAAAAGTTGGAAGGTTCAAATCCACCATGTGCTCAACTGAAGAAAGAAGGGCAATTTCTCATGCAATTTACAGCTTCTGAAAACTTGTTAGAGGTTAGCAGTAAATTGGTTCTGACCTGACTGCAATGAGTTTGAGTGGCTTTTTTTTTTTAGTTTTGTATTCAAAATTCTACGGCACTGAACAGCCATGACGACAACAAAACAGCAACAATGGCTTTTCCATAAAAGAACAAACAAATATATCTTGGAGAAGGTACAGCCAGAGTGCTAGTTGGAGGCAAAGATGATAAAGCTTCTTCTTGCACATTTGGGTATGTTACAAGGAGATATTATTCCTTGGAGAGGGACATCATGCTTGGAAAGGTGGAAGGTCAGTGAAACAAAGGAAGACCGTCAACCAGTGACTGCATTAATGGGCTTGAGTGTGTCAGAGATTGTGTGGATGGCACAGGATAGAACAGGTTTTAGATCTGTTGGTCATACAGTTGCTGTGCGTCGAACTCAACACTATTGCACCTAACAACATGTGTTGTACGTGGCTTTTGCAGGTAGACTAATGTAAACAATGTAGGCCTCCCCTCTATGGAAGCTCTTCTTTCTGTAAAATCTGCATACCTCTAGAAAGCATTCTGTTTGAATAACTACACATATGCTCAGTTCTGCTAGATGGGAGTTAATTCATCCCATATTATAAAGTGGAGTTGAACACCATGATTTTCAAGGTTCATTTCCAAGACTAAAGTCCATTGTTTCCATAAATATGCCTTCCAAATGTCCTTGATTTGGAAATGGCATGAATTCTCAGGCTTTGCAAAGCTGGTACAGCATTCTGTATGGTTTGCATTGTCTTTCATGACTGCACTCACAGAGATGGATGAACAAGAGCCAGTCTGAACCTTCTGGTCGTGCTCATCATTCTGTTTCCTGTATTGTGAAACCTTTTTCCCATTAAAGTTAAGTTATTCAAACGTATTTTCATGATTCCTCATCTTCTAACCAAATGCATGACTGTTTTATCTTTTGATCACAATGACATATTTAAAAATGTACTTTATTTCTGTTGCTGTTGAGAATATACACTCTAGAACAATTCTATATGGACTATTCAGAGACACTGGCTTCTCAAGCTGTTTGTGACCCTCCTCACCCTCCTTTTGCTCCTTTTCATTCCTCTTCCATGAACAAAACCTCATTGATGCTTAAGATCCCGTGTAATCTTTTGAGTTGATGTTGTCAATTTGATCACAAATAAAAGACTCTTAAGAGACCATAATGTTCAAGGTGATTTTTTTAATTTGTCTTGGTTTGCTTACAAAATTCATATACATTGTGTTCCACACTATTCTTCATTCACATTGTATTTCATACAATCATTCTTATTCATTATGATTTACAAAATTAATCATTATTGGACTATTCCCACCATTACCCTGTCTTTTCAGATCTTTCCCATTTCCTTTACTCCCTCCTTCCCCCTCCAAACGGGTAGGGGTGAAATGAAGGTGACATTTTTAAGGTAATTGTATTCTAGTATATGAAGATAGAACAATTTCTAATTTAAGTGCATGTCAAAATTTCATTATTAAAAAAATACCTTTAAAGCATTTAATTGACCATCATGTTTTGTTAAAGTCCAAAGAGAATGACAGAGAATCAGTCCCTGCCTTGTAGGTATTTATTGTTCAAGCCCAGAGATACAGTGATTTCAGAAATAACTCGTTGCTGTCAGGTTGATTCCAACTCATAGTGCCCTCTAAGACAGACTGGAACTGCTCTGTGGAGTTTTCAAGCTTGTAAATCTGTACAGAAACAAGCCGACACATCTTTCTCCCACATAACCAGTGGGTAGGTTCAAATTCCAGACATTTGGTTAGCAGGTGAGTGCTTCACCAATTCTCCCCAGTGCTTCTGAAAGCAGAACAGGCATATTGAATCAGTATATGGCAGGATGGTGAAATATTTATACCATACCATCCACACTCTGTTTGATTTCCAAATTTTTCCTAGACAAAATGACTCCATCTATACCAGAGGTGGTCTGTACACCTGTCAAGTCATACTTCGAGCAGGGAAGAAAAAGGCTGTTGTAATGAAGAGAGTTGCAGTCAAAAAGAGGTGAAGATTTTGAACTTGAACAATAAGACAGTAAGCATCTGCCATAGATTATGCATCAAGGGCAGCTCTGGGTAATTGGAAAAATTACCCTGTAAAAGTAGAACAATCTTGTTCCTACTCCAGCCCCGCCACTTGCTAGCTGTGATATTTTGAGAAAGTTATTAAACTTTTCTGAGTCGTATTATCAGGAAAATAATTCTCACAGCTTAGAGAGGTTGAGAAAAGTAAATGCTAACGCCATGCAGTTGGGTTCTCTAGAGTCAAACCTAAGCCCAGGTGCTTCAGGAGCAGAAACCCGTGCATTGGTATCTAATTACTGGCCTGTGGCTCAGGGCACAAGTCAAAGAGACCCGCATGCATCCTGTGTAAGAGCAGACCCTAAGTCAGGCCAACAGCAACAATCTTTCTTAATTCAACTGAAAGAAAATAGTTGTCAGTTTCACTCTTTATGTATCACAATGTTGTCTGTTAATGAAGTGGTGAGGATACTTGTTTTGTGATACTTGTTTTTTGAGGATACTTGTTATGTAAAATGCAATCCCTATGGAAGGATATATAGTTTGAAATCCATTTTACTTTCTGCAAACAAAGTTGTATCATCTGCATAATGCAGATTGTTGGTGAGTCTTTCTCCAATCTTAATATCAAAATTTTCTTCATATAGTCTAGCCTTGCTAATGATTTGTTCTTCATACAGATTGTGTAGGTATGGAAAAAGAATATAATCCTTATACACACCTTTTATGCTTTTAAATCATGCAGAGTTCCCTTGCTCTGTTCATATAACAGCTTCTGGATCTAGGTATGTTTTGCATGAGCAGGAGTAAGTGTTCTGGGATTCTCATTCTTCTCAAAGTTGTCCATAATTTGTAATGATCCACAGTCAAACGCCTTAACCTTGTTAACAAAGCACAGATCTTTCTGGCTTTCTTTCTTTTAGCCCAGATCTACCTGACATCAGCAATGATATTCCTCAGTCTACAGCCTCTTTTGAATCCAGCTTGAATTGCTCCTGTTATGCTGTTTTAAAATAATCTTCAGCAAGGTATTACTTGCATGTTATATTAATGATATTGTTTGATAATTTCTGCACCCTATTGGATCACCTTTTTTTTGGAAAAGATTGAAGGTGTTCAAGATTTAATTTTTACTTGGATCCATAATCAGTATTCATGACAGTAGCAGTGAAGAAATAAAAACCATATGGCTTTGGAAAAATAATCTGTCAAGGACCTAAAAAGCAAAGATACCAGTTTAAAGACTAAGTAAGGTAAACCTCATTCAAGCTATGATATTTTCAATTGTTCCTTATGATTCAGAAAGTTGGACAATGATAAGGAAGGCCAAGGAAAAATTGATGTCTTTGTACTGTGGTGTTAGAAAAGAGCATTGACTATCCCATGGACTGCCAAAAGAATAAATCCTTCTTGAGAGAAGTGCAACCAGGGTGTTCCTTGTTGTTGTTGTTGACTGCTGTCAAGTCAAGAACGACTCAGAGCGACCCTATGAACAAAAAGCCTGAAGCCTTTCTATAACTATGATCATTTATCAAAGTTTATGGAGTTTCCAGAGGCCTGTTGTTTTAGGATGTGGATGCCACTCCCGCCTC
This sequence comes from Elephantulus edwardii, assembly GCF_000299155.1. Lineage (NCBI taxonomy): Eukaryota > Metazoa > Chordata > Mammalia > Macroscelidea > Macroscelididae > Elephantulus > Elephantulus edwardii. The sequence goes on along the minus strand of NW_006399804.1, from coordinate 14,303,877 downwards.
CAAGGGTGCTACTTCGAGGCATTTAAAGGATGGTGAAACTTCATCTCATCTACTTTGGGTAGGTTGTCAGGAAGAGGCCAGTCCTTGGAAAAAGACATTATACAGGGACACTTGGTGAGTCAGCAAAAGAAAGAAGATCCTTAATGAGAAGGATTGACACAACGACTGTAGCAATGGGCTTGACAGTGCTGGAGAGTGTGAGGATGGTACAGGATTGGGCATGGTTCCGATCTGTTGTTCAAAGGGTCACAGAGTTATAATGATAATGGACTCAACAGCACCTAACAACAAAGGGACGAGGCCGCTGCAGGCAGTAAATTTGCTGCTTCACCTTTTATCTTTTTCTACTTCCATTTTTCCTCTCCGTCATCTTATTTTCAAATGTTTTCTTTCTTCTTGTGAGATATTTTCATTATAAAAGTAATTCTTGGTATATAAGAAATAGTTAAAAATATAGAATAACCAAAAAAGCTAAATCTATTTTTGAAGAGTCAGTTCCACCTCATGGCAACTTTCTATCAGGTTTCCAAGGCTGAAAAAAAAAAATACTAGCCTACCTTTTTCTGAGACTGGTCAATAGATTTGAGCCACAACCTCCTGTTTAGCAGCCCAATGTGTAACACACCACACCAGAGAGAGAATATCTAACAGTAGAATTGGCTGTTAGTTATTGCTGGGTCAAAATATTTTAGCATTTTTAAATGTATTTGTTCCTGTCTACATATTGCTTTCTGGAAAGTTTGCACCAATTTATTTTCCCATCAGCTGGGCCTGAGAACATTTGTGGCCAGGGACATTTCCTGACCTTCATAAACCAAGACATTCTTCTTGAATCCTGACCCCCTCAAATATTAAAGTGAAGTATCACTTGGCATTATCTACAATTGCTTTTGTTTTGACTACAGTAGTTTTTGGAAAATCATGGTGTATGCTTGAGAATTGCTGAAAAGAAAGAAAAATCTAAAATACGACTTGTTTTCAAGATAATGAGGTTTATTTCAAATACTAAATTTAGCAATTAAGGAAGTTGTGGTATTACGGTTTTTAGAAATGTCAAAATTTATTATTTTGTGAGGACAGCACAGGATCAGATAACATTTTATTCTTAACTGGATGGCACAGCACACCTGCATCTTGGCAAAAATAGAGAGTAAAAAAAAAAAACAATGATAATAAGTGTGCTTGTCTTTCCTTTCCTCCATAATTATCATTCCCAGACAAAATGACTATACACACACACACACACACACACACACACACACACACACATTTATGTCGTCATACCATTCAGAGACATGTTGTTCTGGAAAATTCCTCTTTAAATTTTAGCAATATTTTGTTAGGGTTCACATTAGCAAATACAGATTTTCCTCATTGTTTTTACAAGAGCACAAGCAGAACACACAGGGTCTACAGGGAGTACAGGTGACATAATCTGTGGCGAGTTTCACTGCTGACCCAAAGGCTATGTGTCTTTGTTGAACTCCAGCAGCAGCTTTGCCAGGGCAAGATGGGCAGTCTACTCTCATTGCGATTTACAGTTTTAGAGACGCCAGGGAGGGTCACTGTACGTGGGAACTAACTGGAAGGCAGGGCATTTGAATTTTTGGGTGAGTTCAGATTGAGAACATGGACAATTGGATTTGAAACTCATTTGTCACTTAAATGTTGGGTAAATTTGAGCAAATCATTTCACCTACCTCTGCCTTAACTTCTTCATCTGTAACATGTTGGAACAAAATGTTTGCCATGAGATGTAAATGAATTGATAGATCCAAAACATCTATAATAAGAGTGCTGGCCCACAGCAAATGTACAAACATGACCTATGCAATTGTTTCTTTATTAATGAAGTATTATGTATTAAATTTTAACAATGAAAAACCGTGCTCTGATGAATATTCTTGCACATATCTTTTTGAGCACTTAAAAAAAACCCCAATTTTCCCCCATAGGATGCAAGTGAGAGTATGGGGCCACTGTGGCATGTTAACACAGAATTGCAATGTTGTTAGTTACCATCAAGCTGAATACAACCCACAGCGCCCCTATGAATAACAGAAATGAACCTTGCGCTATCCTGTGCCATCCTCATGATCTCTGATATGTTCATGTTCATTGTTCCAGTCACTGTGTCAATCCATCTTGTTGAGGGTCTTTCTGTCTTTCTCTGACCCTCCACCAAGGACTGACCCCTCCTGGCAACCCAGTTGTGATTGGTATTGTCAAATTGTGCTTGCAGTATAGTGGGTTTATTATTCAAATTGACTTTTCTGGATCATCAGCTTTGATTTCTACCGCCTGGCTAGGTGGCATTATACAAATCAGGTAGGTAAGCCAGTCATGATGAGATTGGCCACATTTCCATCACCAGGTATAAATTGAGCAGCTTTAGCAGCAGAAGATGGGCATCTCACTATTAGAATGGAAGAAGCAGCAGTGAATGCAGCCAACATCCTTCGGGACTAGAGATTTCTATGCCAGTCACACTGGGACCTGCACGAAAGCAGCAGCAGCAGAGACGAACGAGAGGTCAAGGTGAGCCAGAGCTAAGGACCTTCTCCTAAGCCTGTTGGAGGTCTGAGGGCAAGGGAGAGATGTCATAATTGGCAGTACTGAGAGCTCTGTCACACGGACCTAAAGCTGAGAGGCTGAAGGTCAAAGGGCCTGCGAGCATGGCCTGACTTCCATCTTGTTTCCAATCTGAATTGTAACCTGTTCACTTCTCCAATAGCTTCATACCTGTGAATATAGTTATGTGAGTTCTGAGATGACATAACAACAGATTAGTAGACCCTGTAGCAAAGCATTAAGAAGCCTAAGAGGGACAGTTGGTGTTGGAATTCAAGTGTTAGGAGTATTCAAGGCTCATGGGGCATGTCTGACCTTACAGAATTGGATTTTGTTCTGGGGATGTTGTGAATGGGAACTGTTCCCGTTTGTGGAGTTATCAGAGTTCAGTGTAGCTGTTTCCATGTAACCAGCACATTTTTTACAGTTCTTCAAGAGTTGTACTAGTTTATAGTCTAACTAACACTGTGTATGACGATTGATTTCCAGTAGACTTTAGTCCACATCGAGTACTACCATTTTAACAAATTTGCTCATCTGATAGTTTAATATATCAATTCTTTGCCACATTGAGTTATACTATGAAGGGAGCTTTACCTTAAAGGCTCACAAGTCAACCAGACTGGGAAGAGACTATAAATCGTGTATTTAAAATTTTTATAGAAAACTTTCACCTTTATGTGATACTAAGATTTAGGAATTCTTTTTTTCCTCCATACTGCTTCCTTATGTTTTTATTTTGAACCAATAGCATATGAAAAGAAAGTTTACTTTTCTTTATTTGCTTTCATTTGAATTATACAATAATTGTTCAGGGGAAACTACATTCTAATGCTGCAAGCATGTCATTGCTATCCTTTAATTTCTGTGGTATATTTTCTAGGTATTGACCTTTTTGAAGAGCTCTGGTGGCCTAGTGGGTAATGGTTGCACTGACAACCTAGAGGAAGGTGGTTCAAATCTATCAGCTGCTCCTAAGAAGGAAGATAGACATCTTCTTCTGTCTAATTTACAGCCTCTAAAAACCTGCTGGGAGGGTCAGCTGTGAGTCTGTGCTGACTTGACAACAATGAGAAAAGGCCTTTCTAAAACTAGTCTCCAGAGGACTTAGAAATGAAAGGGTGCCTCTTTAACTGGGTTTTGTGTCTATACTAGAGTAACATGTTATAGATCTGGAGGTAAAAATAATCTTCAAGGCCATAGTCTCCTGCTTCCTGAGTTTCTCAATTAAGAATCACCAGTTGACTATTGTGAACCGCCTTTAAAATTCCTTTGTCTGTTTCACCATTTCCAGCTGTTTCATTTCCTATCTCGTACGCCCTCTACTGGTTTTTCAGAAAAACATGATTGATTAAATACTTTTGAGATTTTTCTTGCTTTAGTGGGGAGAAAGCTAAAGTTCCCTTGAACTCTATAATTACAAAAATATTAATTAAAGGCATTTGAATTTTAATAGATTCAATTAACTTGAATCCTCGAGGGTGTTTTGTGAAGAGCAGGGAAGTGTAAGAAAATCCCAGCTTCAATTCTCCTCCATTAGGTCTTACTGTTAGTTGTTTTTAGATAATTTACGATTAGTTTTTTTTTAGATTACCAGGGAGACAATACATGCGAACTAGTTTACAATGTGATATGTGTACAAGTATATAAAATTCTTTTCCTTATGCATTTCACTTCTAAACCATCAGAGCTCAGAACGATAAGATTTGTAAGTAAATATGTCAGAGACGTTCTTTCAGTTATGAAAGTGGAGGTACTACCCTTATTTCTATCCTTAATAATCATCCCCATGTATTCTGGTTTCAAGAAGAACAGTAATATATATATTGATAGCTAGTTCAGAATCTGTACCAAAATCCTGTGATGAGGCTATAATGTTATACCAGCCCTCTTAAAGAAAATGCTAGTATATTATACAGAACCATATGCAACTCAGGCTCAGTCAAAGAGATTAAGATACTGCATGACCATAAGTGGGTTGTGATTGAAGTAATGGACATGCATCGGCCTCCTAGAAATATAAGGCACCTGGTCATGAAGTTCATCTGTGACACCACGTTCTGCTGAGACTGGGTTGGTATTGGATAACTTCATATGATAATAAAATACCTTTAGGTACCTCAACTGTATGGAAAAAATTAAATAAAAGATCTGATTTATTATAGGAATATCAAGTATAAGGTAACTTCTGCCCCATGACAACATTGATTATTGATCTAGTAGCAAGCCAACAACTGCTTTGTAAAATGGAAATTGTTACTAACATAGGGCATGGCTTTGCTTTATGATCTATCCTCCAATCAAGGTTAGCTTTGGGCTTCATCCTGCTGCCTCTTATTCTGGACTTGCCTCACCGATGCTAATCTTTAGTTTACTTTGTATAAGTATTTCAGAAAGACCTCTGAATTCACATTCAGGTTTGCATCTCAGATTCACAAAGTTCCATTAACTGTTTGGTGGTGTATAATTCATAGCAACCCCATGAACAATCTAAGTCCTTGCACGCCCATGTTTATTGCTGCTTTGTTCACTATTGCAAAGAGCTGGAAACAACCCAAGTGCCCATCAACAAACGAATGGATAGAGAAGCTGTGGTATTTTCACACAATGGAATACTATGCTTCATTGAAAAACAAGGAACCAGTGAAATAGTATACAAAATGGGTGACACTGGAGGACATTATGCTGAGTAAAATATCTCAGTCAAGAAAAGACAAATACGGCATAATGCCTCTGTTATAAAACAGGACTGATGTGGCAGGTTGGGGGAAACTAAGGGGATAAATAATGTACACTGCATTGAAACAGATGAGGGAGAGAACTATATAAAAGGGATATATAATCAGGCATTATTGGCATGACAGGAGTCCAGAACAAAGGCTGCATAGTAGAGTGTACTTGTGGGAGGGATTGTACAACAATGAAAGAACATTTTTTCCAAAGGAAAAAGTGAACTGGTGGGGGGGGGGCAGGGAGGAAAATGTACCTTAATGAATGAATGGGAATCTAAGTTCTTTATAAACTTTCATTAACATTTCAGTAAAAAACCCAACAAATATAAACCTTATCCTATTCTGTGCCTTCCTCATCATCTCTGTCACACATGAGCCCATTGCTGGGGTCACTGTGTCAATCCCTCTTGTTAAGGTTCCTCCTCATTTTCACTGACCCTCCACATTTCTAACTAAGCATGATGTCTCTCTTCACGGAATAGTCTCTCCTAGTGACATATTCTATTTATGTGAGACAAAGCTTTGCCATCCTTACCTCCAAAGAGAATTCTGGATGCATTTTTTTCTCCCCAAGACATATGTGTTTGTTCTTTTGGCAGTCCATGGGATATTTAGCACTCTTCTCCAATACTATGACTCAAAAGGTGCCATTCCCCCCACCCTTCATCATTCTTATTCATTGTCCGACTCTCAGATGCATAACAAATGATGAGAAAGACCATGGCCTTGCGCTGTCTCTCCACCCTTTCGAGCATGATGTCCTTCTTCAATGACTGATCCTTCCTGCCCACATGCCCAAAGTATGTGAGACAGTTTCAAAATCCTAGCCTCCAAGGAGAAACTGTCTCCAAGACAGACTATTTTCTTGGGGGGGTCCATGGTATATTTAAGACTCTTCCCCAGCACCACAACTTGAAGGCATCAATTCTTTTGTCATCTTTAGTTGTTGTCCAGTTCTCTGATGTAAGTTATGTAAGCAAGTGATTGTGAAGAGCATGGCCTGGATTAGGTGCACCTTAGTCTCTAGACTGACATCATTGCTTTTCAGTACTCTGGAGAGGTACCTGACAGATTTTTCCCAATGCAATGCATCATTTGATCTCCTGACTGCTGGAGCCAAGAATGTTGGTTGGGGAGCCAAGCAAGCTTTAAGGTTAACAACCTCAATCTTTTCTCCATCTATTAAGCCAGTTGGCCCAGTGGTGAGAATCTTTGTCATCTTGATGTTGAGCTACTGATGATATTGAGGACTACAGTCCTTGACCTTCTGGAGCATGGGCTTCAGGTCCTCCTCTGTTTCAGCAAGCAAATTTGTGTCATCTACATAATGTATGTTGATGAGTCTTCCTCAAATCGTGATGCCAAGTGATTGTAATGGTTTTTTAAAAATAATTTCCACATTTTGTTGAATCACCTTTCTTTGGAATGGAAATAAATGCAAATCTCTTCCAGGCAGTTGTTCTGTATTTCTTGGCACAGGCTGGTGAGTATGTCAAGGGCTGCATCTGTTATTTGAGACATGTCAGTTGATATCTCATTGCTTTCTGGAACCTCTTTTTTTTTTTTTATTAAGGGCTTGTTTTCATTTTCTTCAGCTTAAATTTGAACTTGTGCATGAGTAATTGATGGTCTTTTCCCCAGTCAGTGCCTGGCCTGATTTTGAGTGCTGATATTGACCTTCTCCAGTGGTTCTTTCCATAGAAAATTTTGCTGTATGAAAGCAGATCTGTATTTGCCTCAGACTTATTTCCTATATTTGAGTAGACATATATCTTAAAAGGGCACTCAAAGAACATCCTAATTCCAGGTCTACAGGTTCCATTCATGAAAACAACGCAAGGATAGTGGACTTGCTAAATATTATATGAAACCAAAATCCACTGCCACTAAGTGGATTCTGATTCATGATGAGCTGACAGTGGGTTTCTAAGGCTGCATATCTTTATATGAGTAAACTGTCCAATTTCTCCAGAAGTTGTTGTTGTTCGGTGTCATCAAGTTGAGTATGACAATGACCCAATGAATAGCCCACTTGAACCCTACTCTATTCTGTGCCATTCTCATCACACCAGGGCCCACTGCTGAAGCCATTGTATTAATCCATCTCATTGAGGGCTTTTCTTTCCATCTCCATACCTCCACTTTCCAAACATGGCATCCTTCTCCAAGGAATAGCCTCTCATAGCAACATGGCTAAAACTATGTGAGACAAAGCTTTATCATCTTTGCTCCCAACAAGCACTCTAGTTGCACTTTCTCCAAGACCTATCTGTTTGTTCTTTTGGCAGTCGATAGAATATTCAATACTCTAGCATCACAACTCAAAGACCTCAATTCTTCTTCTGTCATCCTTATTCATTGTCCAGCTCTCTGATGCATAGCAGGTGATTGAAAAGACCTTGACCTGAATCAGGAGCACCTCAGTCATCTGATATCATTGCTTTTCAGCATTTTGGAGAGACCTCTCACAGCAGACTTACCCAATGTAATAAGTCTCCTAATTTCCCAACTGCTGGTACCAGGTGCAACTTGTTAATTCAAACCATTGACCTTTTGGTTAACAGTGCAAAATGTGACGTACTACACCACCAGGGCCCCATGAATGGTGTATGCTGTTGCTGTTTTTATGTGCCCTTGAATTAGAATTGATTATTGTATAGGAGGGAAAAATATCAAGTTCCCTGTAGACTTCTTTGAATTAGACCAAAGTGAAAATGACATGAGACAGTAAACATGTCCTACTGTCCCTACCAGGTGAAAACATGCAGCTCCTGGTTTTCTCTGCTTGTTGTTAGGTGCTGTCGAGTCAACCATGACTCATAGTGACCCTCTAAACAACAGATCAAGACCTTGCCCCAGTCTTTGTCATCCTCATAATTTCCACCTTGCTCAAGGCCATTGTTGCTGTCACTGTGTCAATCTTATTGAGGGTCACCTCTCTTCTGTTGACCCTTTACCTCTCCCAATGTGCTGCCTGTATCCAAAAACTGACCCCTCCTGCTAACATGACCAAAGTATGGTGAGACACAGTTTCACCATCCTTTAACTTCTAAGGAATACCTTGATCACACTTCCTCCAAGATAGATTCTCGGCTTAGTAAGGGAAAGTTAGAAAAAATAAAGCATTTCCCAGACAAACAGAACTATAAGTGGTGTCAGCACCTGAGCTAACATCCTCGAGTAAAGAGACCAAGTATACAATAACAGGTATGTTTAGATCCATTAACTAATCAGACTCAGGACAATCCACTGTCATATTCCAAAGCCTATTTCTCTGTTAGGACCCTTGATATCATTGTAGTAAAGCACTCCTTTGCTAGTCTTTTACTACATTGAAAGATCATTAGTACAACTCACCAGTCACTCTATCGGAGAAAGTTGTGGCCATGTGCTTCCGTGATTTACAGCCTTGCACACCCTGCTCTGGTCTTTAGAATTACTGTGCGTCAAAATGGACTTGATGGCAGTGTTTGGTTTGGGATCTTGCCTTATTTGCACAGTCCTCACAGCCAAATTTAATGGCAATAACCGTCTCTTTATTGTTCAAAACTTTGAAAAAGATGTTCATCTCTACAATTCATCAGGAATGTGTTCTTGCTTTTTGTTGACTATTTTAGTAAAGATGGGGAATTCTGAAAGCATCTACTTGGTTTTTCCTTCCATATTCTGATTCCACAGGTCAGGAGGCAGTGTGAGAATGTTCCTTGTTGCTCCAGGCTGAGAGAAAGGGGAATGGCTCTGCCTGCCTGTTGCTGGAAAAGCAAAATTTCACCCAAACACTGCCCAGTAAACTGGGACATAGTCTCACTGGTAAAGTCTTGCCACTGGCCTCCCTCTAAAAAGAAAGCTAGGAAATCAAGTATTTAAAATTACTCGTCTCTCTCTGTGGGGAGGAATCCTGGTGCCGTAGAACTGTGATGCTGTGAGGCTAACAGAAAAGTGAGTGGTTTGAATTCACTAGTTACTCTGCAAGGGGATTCTGGTGGCTTAGTGGTAAGGAACTGCACTACCAAATCTGAGGAGTGCAGTTCAAATCCACCAGTTGCTCCACTGAAGAAAGATAGACAATTTCCTCCTGTGTAATTACGGGCTCTGAAAACCCACTGGTAGGTCAGCTCTGGGTAAACAACAGGAACAAGAAGCCATGTTGCAGGGCTGGGGAAAAACAATCTCTTCCCCCATTTTTTTTTCTCTTTCACTGTCTGTCATTGTTAAAGAGTTGGAACCAACTCACAGCTGATGCTCCGCTGGGATTTTGGAGGCTCTAAATCACACAAAAAGAGACTGTCCTTTTCTCTGGGAGCAACTGGTGTATTTGAACCACTAAAGAGATGCCACCTTTGGGATAATAGCACGACTCCCTACAGACTTTGTCATCAGTCATGGTGGTTGTTGTTAGGAGTCCTCAAGCCAAGTATGACTCATAATGACCCTGTGATCAACAGATATGAATCCTGTCCTATCCTGTACCATTCTCCTCACTGCTGATACACTTGAGAACATTGCTGCAGTTACTGCATCAGTCTATCTTGTTGAGGGTCTTCCTCTCTCTTATTTTTTTAAATTTTTTATTTTATTATTTGTGTGTGTGCGTGTACCGTCAGATCTAACTGGTACAGGAGGAGATTGTCCCTCCTTCCCCGGCAGAGCATCTGGTGGATTCGAACCGTGTTCCTCTGGGATTGCAGTGCAGCTTCTTGCCACTAGGCCACCAAAGCTCCCCTCCTCTCTCTTATTGATCCTCTACATTTCCAAATAATGGTAATATTCCTTTCCAAGGAATAGTCTCTCTCAGCACCTTGTCCAAAGTATTAGAGAAAAAGCTTCGCTTTCTTTGCCTCCAAGGAGCACTCTCGTTACACTTTTTCCAAGTTATAGTTGTTTGTTCGTTAGGCAGTCTGTAGGAGAGTGACCCATGGTGGACAGGTGGTAACAGAGCTCCTAGATAAAGCAGACTAGGAAGCAGAGCTTGTCATCTACTGCTCAAATAAACCTTCAAAAACCCATGAACAACAGAGAAACGTCACCGGAGATCCCCATAAAGATTGCTTTTGAAACCAGATAGAGTTGCCACATATTCTAGTCAATTCAATGGCAAAGGGTGGGTTTTTGAGAGAGACAAAGAGAAAAGTTTTAGGAGAGAAACTTTGGTTTAACACAATTTAGCACTGGCATTTTGATTTCACCATCAATTAGCCAAACCAAACCAGAGCCTGAAAACAAAAACTTGCCAAGCATAAAAACTCTCAATGTTGGCTAGTCAATTCTGATTCAGTAATTACACAGGACAGAGCAGAACTTCCCTATAGCATTTCCAAGGCTGTTAATCTTCATCAAAGCTGACCGCCACATTTTTCTCCCTTGAAGGAACTAGTGGATTTGAACTGCTAACCTTTTAATTAGCATTAGAATGGTAAGCCATTATGTCACCAGACTCCTTTCAATTACCCCAAGGATTTACTATTTTCTGGCTTATACAAGCATTCCAGATCTGTGTACAGGGTACTAGTATCAGGAAGCTTATGCTTTGGTGGGGAAAACAAGGGCAGTTGGCATAAATTCTGCTATTCTGTTTTCCAATCCCTTTATATTCAGAAAATAATGACTTTTAATTATGCACTTTCCTAAGGGGTTGGGTAGATGTAACTTAGTATAAAGAAGTCATTATTCAGCTTACAGTTTCAAAATACAATCTTTGAAGTTATTGGCTACCATCTCAATCTAAAGGTCAAGCCCTTTTTATTTTCAAGAAATAGTGTTGAGGGAGAGAAAATTAGTACCTTAGGGAACCAGAGATACAAAATCTAGTGGATTAGAGCTGAGATGGAGACGACGGTGAAAAGGAAGAATGAGTGAGTGGACCCAGGGGTGTAACTCCAGCCTATGTCATAGAGAAGATACCAACAACATATGCCAGTACTCAGTACCCTCAAATCACATGGACTTGTTTTTCAGGAAATAAGTGAAAACAAACCAAAAACTTGAGTAGCTACTGAATCAATTGTGACCCAAGGCAACCTCATGTGTACTGGAATAGTACTGTTCTCTGCAGGGGTTTTAAATGGCTCATTTTTGGAAAGTAGACTTCCAGGTCATTCTTCTGAGGCCCTTTAGAAAGATTCGAACTCCCAGTTTTATAATTAGCATAGCAGCTCACCACATGAACAGTTCACAGAATGGCTCATGGCACAGACATTCCCTCTCCTGCTGGCAGGATGATATACAGGTCACCAAGACATACAGCTGATTCCAAGACTTCAGGAAAAGGGAAATAGATAGAACCTTAAACCTGCTTGTGTGTTGACTCAAACGGGATTCAATTATATTCCAGGAGTAACTGGATTAAATTAAAGAAGCAATAGTATGTGTTTCCTGATATGCACATGAGGCTCTGCAGTGATTTTAGTTTTATTAAAGATCTCACAGAAAGTTACATTTCCTGTTTGTAACTGCAAATAGCATAGCACCTTTACAAGTGTGCAAATTGTTGTGGTGCAGTGTTATAGATTGTGATTAAAGGAATGAATAAAAATCTAAGAACTTAGAAAGTTCATAGAACTTAGAAAGGAAACTATCTAGTTCTAAGTAGGAACTTAGAAAGGGGAAACATGGGCAGTTTACTTCTGTAAAGATTTGCAGCCTTATGAACCCATTGGCAGGTCACCACGGGTCAGAATCCACGTGGTGGCAGTGGATTTTGGTTCTCTGCACTATTCAGCGAGTCCACTAGTCTCATGCACAGGACCTGTTGACCTGGAACTCTTTGAATGCCCTATTGAGATAGGTGCTTCCCTTCTAAGGAAAAGGGAAAACGTCCACAGGGGGATATTATTTGAGATGGCTCCTGAAGCACTGTTGAGCATGCGCACGAGGGGAAGGCATTCCAAGCAGAGCCACAGAGCCGCAGAACAGGTGTGTTTCAGAAACGAGCAGGGCGGTGGCAGAAGATGGATGATTCCAGAAGGTATGTTGGAGCTTCTGGCGCGGCTTTGTTGCTTTGCTGTCACACAGGCTCTGACTCATGACAATCGTCCGCACATCAGACGCTGCCCAGTTCTGCACGACTTCATGGTACATTTGAGTTCAACATTCGTCCTCACTTGGATTTGCCTCTCAAACTAAGGGGCTCTTCACCCAGTACTACATCCGACAATATTCCATTCAGCTCAGTAGGGATTTTCCTTGGCTTATTCTCAGAAGTAGTAGATTGGCACACTTCTCTTTCTAGTCTGTCTTCTTATGGAAGTTCCACTGAAACATATTCACTCTGAGTGAAACGCAGTAACACGGCTTCCCATCTCATAGCATCATGCAACCTACCACCCAGTGATGGACTAGGAGGCAGGTGGAGGCATGCCTTTGAGAGGATTAAACAGGAGGATCGGTACAGAGCAGAAGGAGCCATGCCTTCATGCCAGAAATTATCTGATTAGATTCGCCTTCTGAAAACAGTCTGAAGGATCAAATGATGTAAGACGAATCCAGGCACTGAGTTCCATTTTGGATATACCCATGAGGTATTGAAGTGGAGCTGTCTAGAAAGTGTCAGATATGAAAACCTACAGCTGGTAGAACATGTGTTGGCTGCAAAAATAGGTTTAGTGTGCAAAAATTTAGAAGCGATTGTTGAAACATGAAGTTAGGGGAAATCACCAAGGGATAGTACGGGGGTAGGGGAAGCAAAAAACCTGGACAAAAGTTTGGAAGAACACAAATCAAAGGACAAAGAAAATAGAGCCCAAATAAGAGACCGATGGGTAATTGTTAAAGATGTGGAAAGAAAACCTGGAAAGACAGTGCTAGAAGTCTAGAGAGAAGAGTGTTTCAGGACATGCAAAATCCTGCAAAGAAATCAGTCATAAAGTGTTTTTTGTATTTACCTCTGGAGGAAAATTTGGGACCTTAGTAAAGGAAATGTTTGTAGGAATACAAGAGCCAGAAGCCAGTTCCTAATATAATAAAACGTTGAGAGTTGACTAAGTCAAAGAAACAACACTGATTTCCTTTTAAAAGATGCTTTAGACATATTATAATATAATTAATAGCAGTGATATTCATTTTATAATTACTAACATCAGTTATATTAATGCAAGATTATCTTAGTCAACATATAGTATTGCATGTCATTGAACTAATTCTACTTAACAGAGACTCTATTATGTCTGAGTAGACCTGGTCCATAGTGTTTCCTATTTGTAATCTTTTATGATCACTTGCTATGCATCTGAGAGCTGGACAATGAATAAAGATGATAGAAAAAATTGATGCCTTTGAACTGTGATGTTGGAGAAGAGTTCTGAATATCCCAAGGACTGCCAAAAGAGCAAACAAACGTGTCTTGGGGAAAGTGTAGACAGAGTGCTCCATGCAGGCAAAGATGATGATAATAAAGCTTCATCTCACATAATTTGAGCATGTTGCTAGGAGAGGCAGTTTCTGGGAGAGAGACATCATGCTTGGAAAGGGGAAGGTTGACAAAAGAGAGGAAGATCTTCACCCAAATGAATTGGTGTAGTGATGACTGCAGTGGGCTCTAATGTGTCAGGAAGTGTAGGACAGCACAGGGTTCAGATCTCTTGTTCATAGAGTTGCTATGAGTCATCCCTGGTGGTACAATGGTTAGGTGTTCATCTGATAACCAAATGGTCAGTGAAGTCCTGAGTAGCAATCAGCTCCCATAAAAGACTGTTGTCTTTATGTGACATCATGCCAAGTACAACTCAAAGTGACCTTATGAACAGCCAATCTGAACCTTGTCCTATCCTGTGCCAACTTCATCATCTCTGACACACTCAAGCCCATTGCTGAAGTAACCATGTCATTCCATCTCACTGTGGGTTCTTCCTGTCCTTTGCTGATTCTCTGTCTTTCCAAGCCTGATGTCCCTTTGCAAGGAATAACCTCGCCTAGCTATATGTCCGAAGTATTAAAGATGAAGCTTCTCTTTCTTTGCTTCCAAGAAGCACTCTGGCTGAAACTTTACCAAGACATATCGGTTTGTTCTTTTGGCATTTTATGGGACATTCAAAAGTCTTCTCCAGCACCACAACTCAAAGGCATGAATTCTTCTTCTGTCATCTTTATTCATTGTCCAGTTCTGTGATGCATAGCAAGTGATTAAGAAGACCATGGCTTGAATCAGTCACACCGTAGTATTCCAAATGGCATTATTCTTCAGCAAGCAAAATATTGCTGAAAATAATTTTTTTAAAATGGGTAGACTATTACATTGACAGAGAACTGCCAGAAGTTCAAGCTGAGGTTAGAAGAGACTGCAGCAACATGTATATCATTACTGATATCAGATGGCTCCTGACTGAAATCAGAAGAATGTCTGTGTTTTATTGACTGTGCAAAGGCATTTGACTGTGTGGAGCATAACAAATTACAGCTAACATTAGGAAGAATGGAAATACCATAACACTTACTTGTACTCATAAGAAGTTTATACCTAGATCAAGAAGAGGAAGTAAATGAGACCAATAATCTTACATAATCAACCTTTCTAGCACACAGGAAGTACGAGAAACCAAAAATAAATCCCATTTTTCTCCCTCAGAAAGGCTACAATTTGAGTTTAATTATTAAATTTGGTAAAATCCACATAAATATGTAGTTCCATTACATTTTGTGATGTTCTTTTTAGGTTCGTATGTTTCTTTTCTTTGGGTAACTAGATCAAACTATGATTAATCTTTGTCAAATTTTATTCCTAGTGGTTATTTTAAAATTCTTCATTGAAAACTCAGAATTTTAGCTAATGCTCATTCCCCATTTTCTATCTCTTTCTCTGTTCTCCAAACTGACAATTTTGTACAGAGGGTGAGCTTGTCCATTTAGTGGCAGTGGAGAAGTAAAGCACAGTGGACTCATGCAGTGCTCCTTGAAACCCCAATAGTCTCTGTTGCACAGTGATACGTCTTATTTGTTTCTTGTCCTAAAGAGTTGTCTGGTTCATGGAATAGCTGGTAGATTCGAACCACATGCCTTTGGATTGGCAGCACAATTTCTAAAAAAAAAAAAAAAAGAGATGCTTGGTTCTGTTTGAATACTGCATCTCACTGTTGTTCGTGGTTCCATCCAGCGCTCCAGTTTTGAAGTTTATCCTATGATAAACTCTTCATCCAGAAAACCTAAGCTTCTGTTGGTTCTTTAGCATTTTACATTACCTCTTTATGCTCAAAAAAGTAGCTATGAGTCTGAATTGACTCGATGGCAATGAGATTGTTTTCTTTTCAGGTACTCCCTGACCTGTGCTTAAACAGGGGAAAATAGTCACTTCAACTGTGTGGTACTATTTCCTATTACATGTTAGGTAGAGCCACACTCAGAATTTCCTTGACAGCAGCAGGTTCATGTCAATTTTCTTTTCAACAGTGCTACAGTTGTTTTTGACTTGACAGCATGAAACAAGAACAATAACATAGTGGAGACCTATCTCAGAGGTGTTACAGAGGGGAGAACAGTGGGAGAAGTGACTAACAGCACATCTGAACTAACTTTTGAACAATAAACTGATTTTTCAGGCAGAGAAAATATTGGAAGGTGGATTTTTTTTCCTCCCAGAAGAGAAGACCCTAAGCAAAGTAAGACTCAGAAGGAGACAGTATGCCTCAGCAGCAAGGTATAGTTCAGGGAAAACTTGTTAGTTACCATGGATTTTGTCCCCAACTCAAGAGGACCCCATCCATCATGGAAAGAAACGCTAACAGGTACTGCACCATCTCCACGATCAATTAGAGATTATACCCTATATATCCAGTATTATGATCAATATTAGTCTTTGGAAGTAGATAACTACACCTTTCAAACTGGTTAGACCGAGGTTTGCAAGCTCCACTGAAACCTGTCTGATATGACAGCAACACAAAAGGCTTCACTAACAGACTGCTGGGGACTTTGCATAAGGGGCATTGCCTGAGATTCGAACCTGGGTCTTCAAGTTGGAGGGTGAGAATTCTAACATGGGACTACTGTCCTCAGGGCTGAGTAAAATAGGTTGAGAAGAGGCAAGGAATGTAAGTTGGATTAAACATGCCCAACAAGCTATGATGCTTAGGAATTTGACTTACACTGAAGTCTACAAGGAATCTGAAAAAGATGTTACAAAAGGCAACGATGAATGACTGGAACTCCAAAATCTCTGTAAATGTTCATGAAAATGAATAAAATAAAATTTTTAAAAAAGATGTTACTAAAGAGGCATAATTGAATCTTGGTTTAAGAAAAGAACTTAGCAAAATGGAGGAGAAACAGAGAGTCCTTTACTTCTTAAATTTTTATTGAGCATCTATTTTCCCCCCCTTCTATCAAGTCCTAGGAGGAAGGTACCCAGCTCAACTAGACCCGTTGGTGTTTTGGGGGTCTGACTCATGGTGACCCTCCACAAGGTTTCTGAGACCATCAGTCATTGTGGAAAAAATCTGTTTATCTTTCTTAAAACATCTGGTGGATTCAAACTTCTGACCTTTCAGTTAGTAGCCCAGAATTTAACCTGCCATGCCACTGGGGCTCTTTAGGGGAAAGAGGGAATGGACACTAAAACTCTACCCCCATAGAATTTATGGGGGAACCAATAAAGAAACTATTGCATTAGCTCAGGGGAATGTGATGAAGGCTTTAACTAAACAGAAACAAATGGCAGTAGAGGACGTGAAACAAGGACAATTAACAGAGGCCAGATAACTGAATGGATGTGGGGATGGAGAGTGATGGAGTGGTCATTGGAAGAGAAGCTAACAAATTAATGTTGAATCAGGAAGCTGCCCAGAGGACATCCATTTGGGCTCCATCTGGCCACTAGGCTGTTGGAAATTTGGTTCGGTGCTCAGGAGAGAGATTGGGCTGGAGGCCTAGATTTGTGTGTTTCCATGGAGGGAGCTGTTTGCTACAGCAGAGGCTGGACTTCCTTTGGAAGAGTTTGTGGAGGAAGCAAAGGGGAGAGATCCAGGTGCCACTCAGGAGGCATCCACATCTCAGCAGCCACAGATGAAGCCAGTGAGGAAGCAGAAGTCGGTAATCAGTATTAGCAATAGAAATAGACACCTGATATCAGTAGGAAGAAGGATTGGCCATCCATTTCCAAAATAACAGGCCTTTGAACACCCTATATACAATAGAGCACTCTTAGAGTAGACTAGCAGATATGGCATCTGAGGTTGAGCTCTTGATTTTGGAAACACAAATGAGGAGAGCACATGGCCAAAAAAGGACCAGTCCTTGGAGAAGGACATCATGCTTGGAAGGGTGGAGGGACAGCACAGGAGAGGAAGACCCACAATGAGATGGATTGATTCAGTGACTAGGGTAATGGGTACAGGTGTGTTGAAGACACTGAGACTTGCTCAGAATAGGGCAGGGTTCAGAGCTATTGCACAGAGTTGCTATCAGTCGCAGTCATCTCAATGGCACATAACAACAACAACAGTGCCAATTTACCTTCCATAAATGTCTATATAATCTACTTGGCACCAAGAGAGCATAATTTGACTTTTTTAAATCTGACACAAGTCTTGGAAAGACAGGCCTTTATTAGTATTTTAAGACACAAGCCTGAAAAACTACATCAATTAATGAACAAATATAATGAATTGATTCCAACTTCTATTGCAAAAATTCTATAAGAGATGAAATAGTTGTAGTTTAATGTCAAGTCAGAACCAACCCATAGGTGACCGTCCTGGTTCTCAGAGGCAGTTAATCACAGAGGAGTTGCTCATCCTTCTCTTGTGGACCAGCTAGTGGATTTGAACCAGGTGCCTTTGGAATTGCAGCACTGTTTCTTACCACTAGGCCACCAGAGCTTCTGGGATAGAACAGAATAGAACTGCTCAGTAGAGTTTGTGTAAATCTTTATGGACACAGGCTCCCATAACTTCTTCCCATGGAACAGAGGGCGGGTTTGAAATACCAACCTTATGGTTTGTAGTCAAGTACTTAATCACTGAGCCAAGTGTCTCCTCACAGTATAGTGAACCATGACAAGATCTAGTGGTTTAAAACAACATTCATTCTTTCAGTCTGTATATCAGTGATGTAGGTGTGACTCTGCTGGGAAGGCTCATTTCTGTTCCATATGGTGTCTGCAAGACTCATGTGTGCAGCTGGGCTTCCGCTGGGAAAGCTGAGATATTGAGGGCTCTCTGAGGAATCTCAGTGGAGACACAAAACTGATGAAATGATTACTATGCTTTTGCTTGCTGCATGGGAGGGTGAGCTGCATTCTCTTAGATGGACTTTGGCTTCATCTGCCCTTTAAAACATTTTTAATAGTGAGAATATACATTAACATAAATGAGATTATTTAGGTGGTGGAAGGCTGGAGGATCAGGTAGTAACTTGGGTGGTGTTGAGTTCAGAAAACATTCTTTCATCCTTTTTTCAATGACATAAAAACACATCCGTTCATTGACTAAGGCGGTTGAGATTCTGAAGAGGTTGGACATAGAGAGATGGAGTAACTGGTAGAGCAAGATTTTGGTCTAGTCAGGAGAGGGCGGATTTCGGTGTCAGGTGGAGAAGTTAACCGTGAAGATAGAGCAGAAAGAGCAGGTGCTGTTGCAGGTAAACTGGGAGGAAAAGGGAAACAAACTGAGAGAGATTGTGCCTAATGGCCTGTAATATCTCAATGGAGAATAGAGAATAAGGCAAAGCCACAAATGAGAGTAAGTGGGGCAGTGGCCAGTTACTAATTACCAGTGGAATTGTTTGGTGTGACGGTGTCACCTGGCTGGCTCAGAATCTGCTGAGGCTGCTTAAGAATGCTTTAGGGTGTGTTGATCCCAAGCCACTGGGTGGAGTGTGTCAGAGCCGAAAGTTTCAGGCACAGCGTTTCTGTGAATTAATAACATCTCCCATGATGTCATTGTGTATAGCAAGGTTACTCAAATTGGCATTATTATTAGCATGTTGAGTTTTGCTGTGGATAGGTGTCCTGCACATTGCAAGATGGTTAGCAACAACTCTGATCCTTTGCTTTTGCTCACTAGATGTCACAAGTAACCCTGACCCAAGCAGTTGTACAGATCAAAAATATCCCCAGATATTGCCAAATGTCTTCTAGGAAATGGGAACAAAATCTCAAGTTGACAGTTACTGGTTTACAAATAGGAGTATTGAAAAACACCAGGGCAGCTGCTCAGGAATGGGCAAGCTCATTGGCTTTCTGGGAATGGCCAGAAATGTGGAGATGTGAAAGCCTTGGTTTTTATGCAGGATAATCATATGGAATCCACACCCAGACCTAAACTCTCAGGGCTGTTTGTGTGAATAGTGCAAACAGTGAAGGCATCCACCCACTTAAAGTCAAGAGGTGACCAACTAGGCAGTCTTCTCAGGCAACTTCCCACTGTCATCATCCTGGAGAGTAGAGAGATTTCTGTCTCCTATTCAAAACTTATTGTCCACTATTCAAAACCTATTGTCCCCTTAACTCTTTTAGATACGGTTTTGAACATTTTTACAAAACATATCAAAATAGAATATAAAATTATATTCAGGCTTTTCTGCTCCTGTTGGACAGTGTCAGGTTGATTCTGACTCCTAGTGACTCTATGTACAATAGCATGCTTCTTACTCTCGCACCGTCTTCACAATTGTTGCAATGTTTGAGTCTCGTAGTGCAGCCACATGTCAGTCTATCTCATTGAGAATATTCCTCTTTTTTATTAATACTTTACTAAACAAAATGTTCTTTTCCAGGCAATGGATTGTCCTAAAATTTTGCCACTTTCACGTTTTGAAATGTTCCCCCCCCATTTTATAATAATTTGCATACAAAACTTGCATACTTTGTGTTTCAGACATTACTTCACTCACATCGTGTTTCATATGATCATACCCATTGCATTTTAGAAAACCAATCATTGTTGATCTATTTGCACTATTACTCCCTCTTTTCAGGTCTCCACTGCATCTTTCTTAATTCTTAATTACCTCTTCCTCCTCCCAACAAACTCCGTGATCCCATGATTTCCTGCTGTCACCGCCGCCCTCAGCCCTCCTCTTTCCTCCCCTTCCCCATTTGGGCTTTTTATACACATTTCATAAAACACTCAGCAAAAAAAAGGAATAGAAGGGAATTTCTTCAACATGCTAAAAAGTAGATATGCAAAACCAAACATCAACATCATTCTGGATGGAGAAAGTCTAAAAGCAAAAGCATTTCCTTTGCAAACAGGCACCAGACAAGAATGCCCACTTTGACCACTCCTATTCTATATTGTATTGAAAGTATTTGCTAGGGAAATACAACAAGAGAAGGATATAAGAGGCATCCAGATCAGCAAAGATATAGTAAAACTGTCACTATATGTAGGCATTATGATAGTGTATACAGAAAACCCCAAGGACTTAACAAGAAACTTGTTAGACCTAACAGACCAATTTAGTAGAGTGGCAGGATACAAAATTAAAAAAAAAATGTGGTTTATCTCTACAGTAACAGATAAGGAAACTAAGAAATTAATACCATATACAACAGCCAACCACAAATTGAGATACTTGGGAATAAACTTGAGACACAAAACATCTCTATAAAGAAAACTGCAAAACATTACTGCAAGAAACAAAAAGATACCTAAATAAATAGAAAAATGTTCATGGATGTTGTTACTGTCTTGTGCCACAGAGTCACCTGTGACTCATAGTGACCCTATGTACATTAGCTCTGAACCATGGCCTATCCTGAG
>NW_006399804.1:14272151-14278678 GCF_000299155.1 Elephantulus edwardii | reverse complement strand
GGACCTTTTAAAGATTAAGTCCCTGTGTGCACCAAAAGCTTTTTCCAATAGGGTGAAAAGAAAACCTACTGATGAAAAACCAAAACGTATGGCAATGTCATCACAGACAAACGTCTCATAATGAAAATTTAGAGAATATTATAGGGGCTCCACAAAAAAGACTGATAACCCAATTAAAAATGAGTAAAAATTGTGGAAAGACTTTTCACAGAATAAGGTATTTGCATGGCAAACAGACACAGAGAAATACTAAAAATGACTGGCAATAAGAGATTCAAATCTAAATCACAATGAAATACTATTTCACTCCATTAGCACAGGCAAAGTTGAACCAAGACAGGAAACAATAAATATTGGAGTGGTTATAGAGAGATTGTAACTCTCATATGGTATTGTTGGGATTGTAAAATGGCACAACCACTCTGGAAGGCAGCTTTTCCTCAAAAAGCTAAACACAGACATTCCATACAACTTGTCTATTCTGCTGGTAGAAGTATTCCCTGAGAAAAATGGAACTGAAATACAAATAGATTTCTACACCAATGTTCACAGCAGTATTATTCACAGTATCAAGAAAATGGAAACAGCCCAAATGTCCAATAACAATTGAATGGATTAAGAAATTGCACATTGACACAATTGAATTCTATTCAGCACTAGGAGCTTGGAAGAGACTAGAGACCATTCATTATGCTGAGGGAACTAATTCAATCTCATAAGGACAAATATTGAAAAAGACCAATACTGTAAAAATAGAAGGATAACTAGTATGGTGACTAGGAAGGGGTGTTGGATTTTGCAAAGGCTTTTTGACAGGATCATATATTTCTTGTTATTTGCTTTGTCAATGTGATTAATTGCATTGATTGTTTTCCTTATGTTGACCCATCCTTGCATACCTATTATGAATCCCACTTGGTCATGATGAATTCTTTTTTTCTGATGTACTATTGGATACCATTGGCCAGGATTTTGTTAAGGATTTTTTGCATTTGTATTAATGAGAGATACTGGTCCGTAGTTTTCCTTTTTGGCAATATCTTTGCCTGATTTTGACATTAGGGTTATCCTTGCTTCATACGTAACTCTGGGAGTGTTCCTTCTTTTAGTTTTTTTGAAATAAGAATTGGTGATAGATCTTCTTGAATGTTTGGTAGAATTCAGCTGTTAAGCCTTCTATGCTAGGGCTTTTTTTGTGGAGATTACCTGCTCAATTACTTCTTTTTTGATGGGTTTGTTCAAGTGTTCCAAATCTGCTTGCATCAATTTGGGTAGGGTGTGGGTTTCAAGGAATCTGTCCATTTCCTCTAGGATTTCAAATTTATTGGAGTATAGCTTTTGAAAATATTACAATATTACCGATTTTATTTCATCTGGTTCTGTTGTGATGTCATTTTTTATTTGAGTTATTTGTATCTTCTCTTTCTTTTGTTAAGTTGCCCAATAATTTATTTTATTGACCCTTTTGAAGAACCAGTTACTGGTCTTGATGGTTTCAATTGTTTTTCTGTTTTCTATCTCATTGGTTTCAGCTCTTGTCCTTATAATTTCCTTTCTTCTAGAGGCTGAGGGCTTAGATTGTTGTTTTTCTACTTGATGATGATGTTGAATTAGGTCATTGATTTTACTACTTTCCTCTCTTTTATGTGTTTGCTTATTGCTATGAACTCTCCCCTGACAGTAGCCTTAGCTATATTCCAGAGGCTTTCGTATGTTGTATTTTCATTAGAAACATTTTAATTTTTTTTTTGTGTGTGTGGACTGCCAAGTTAAAAAAAATCCGTCTGTCTTAGAAGGAGTGAAATCAAGTCTTTCCTTGGAGGCTAGGATTTTGAAGCTCCATCTCACATATTTTGGGCACGTGGCCAGGAGAGACAGGTCCTTGGAGCAGGACATCATGTTTGGAAGGGTGGAGGCACAGTGCAGGAGAGGAAGACCTCGGATGAGATGGATTGATACAGTATCTGGGGCAATGGGGATTGGTGTGTTGCAAGTAGTGAGATTGGCTTAGGGCAGGGAAGAGTTCAGAGCTGCTGTACATAAGGTTGCAATACACCACAGGGACTCAACTGGCACATAGCAATGACACCACACTATATTGGTTGTTTTTTATTTAAGCCTCTTGTTTAGAGTTAACAAGGCCTCAGGGAGGGACTTTGTATTTAAAAGTCAATTGTTATTATTTTGGAGGAACATTCTTCTAAGCGGTACAGCATTCTTCTGTCAATATGCTGTACTTAGGTAACCTGTGGTTGCTGTGATACTGAACCTTGTGCCATTGGGATGTCAAACACGATAGTGGTTACCCATAGTGGACAGTGTTTGGTAGTGGTCCCAGGTTTGGAAGCAGAAGTGGCATCCACTTCCTAAACATGCCTCTGGAAACTCTATGAACTTTGATAAATGATCATCGTTATAGAAAGACTTCAGGCCTTTTTTGTTCATAGGGTTGCTATAAATTGTACTTGACTCGGTAGCAATCAACAATAGTCATGCTCTAGCAGAGTATTATTTAGGTTTCACATGGGTGGTTTTGTAAGCTGTACCTCTTGTCATTAATTACTACTTTTATGGCTTTGTGGTCAAAAAAGATACTCTTTGTATTATTTGTTTTCAATTAGTTGAGGTTGGCTCTGTGTCCCAATATATGATCCTTTTTAGAGCTTATCTATGTGCAGAGAAAGTAAATTGACTTTCAGTTGGGTGCAGTACCCTGAATACATCCACAAGATTGAGTTGGCTGATTGTATAGGTTAGATCTTTTGCATCTTCAAGTTTTTTTTTCTAGTTGACTTTGGTGAGAATGGTGTGTTAGTCTCTCTCCTGCCACTTTTGTGGTGCTATTTCCCCCCCAATTCTGTTAACCATTGTGTATGTATTTTGCAGGTTTAGTGCATAGAAGGTGACCAAGATTATGTCTTCTTGGCTTATTGAGGTTTTAATCATTATATAGTACCTTTCTTTATCTTTTATGGTGGTTTTCATGCTGAAGCCTTTGTAACAGAGATTAGTATTGCCACTCTTGCTTTTTTTGTGGGTTCCATCTGATTAGTATGTTTTTCCACCCTTTGATTTTTAGTCTTTTTCCTCATTTCTTAGATATGTCTCTTGTAGGCAACATATTGATGAGATTTGGGTGGTGTTGTTTTTTCATTCTGTTAGTCTTTATTTCTTGACTGGTGCATTTAATCAGTTCACATTAAGTGTAATTATTGACAGGCCAAGTTTTATCACTGACATTTTGCTGTGTTTCTTTTTCTGTTGTTTCTGGTTATTGTGGTCCATCCACTTTCCTTTGGTGTTTCTGTGTAAAGGACTTCCTTTAGAATTTCTTGTAGAGTTTGTCTTGTTTTACAGATTCCTCTAGTTCCTACTTTTCTGCAAAAAGCCTATTTTCTCCTTCATATTTGATGGACAGTTTGCTGGGTACAGCATCCTTGGCTAACAATTGTTTTCTTTCAATTTTCTGTATATACTCTCCCATTGTCTTCTTGTTTGTATAGTTTCTGCCAAGAAATCAGAACTTAGTCTGATTGGTCCCCTTTTGTAGGTGAGTCTTTGTTTTTCTTGCATTGCTTTTAGTAATCTATGTTTATCTGTGATTTTAGATAATTTGACTATGCTATGTCTTGATGTTTTTCTTTTGAAGTCAAGTCTATTTGGGGTTCACTGAGCTTCTTGAATGCAGATTTCCTCATTCTTCACAATGCCTGGGAAGATTTCTTTTAGTACTTTAACCATAATTTTCTGAGTGTTCTCCCTAACCCTCTCATGTTCTGGAATTCTGATCATTCATATCTTTCTTTTGATGTTATCCTGCATGATTCTAATGTTTTTCTTTTGTCTTCTTTTTTATTTTCCTTCTAGTATGTTCTCACTGAGGTTTTTTCTCTTCCAGTTCACTGACTCTCTCTTCCATATCTTCTATTCTGCTTTTTTTGTCCCTCTATCATGTTGCAAGCTTCTGCCAGCTTGGTCTTGATTATTTGGATTGTGTTTTCATGTGTTTCTGTTATTTCCAGAATTGTGTTTGCTGTACCCTCTCTTGTGATAATTTTTTTTTTAGTTCTTGTACCTCTTTATCAGTGGTTTAAATTCTTCTCATCTTTTGTAATTTCTTCCCTGGTTGTTCATTTTCCTCTGTGTTGATATATTTCTTCTGGTTCTCTGTCTCTGGAATGTTCATTTTATTTATTGCTTCCATTCTTTCTTCCATCAATTTGCACTTTCTTCTGTAGATGTTCATATAACTCCTTATAAGTTTTTATGAATCCCTGTCTTTGTGATATTTGCTTTATCTATGGCTTCTATTATTTTTTCCATAATTTGTACCGTCTTCTGAAGCTGTTTTTATGATTCCTCATCAATATATTTCCTTCTGCTTTCCTGTCTTTGGGATAATTATTATATGCTCTGGTTTTTTCTGGAGAAGGCTAATTTTGGTGTGTTTCGCTCCCCCCTTCCCCCCTACACACACAATATTTCAAGCTGCCTGCTGCTTTCTTGATACTATGTGAAGTTGTTCTTGTATGTGTTAGGTCATTTTCAGTGTGTCTGTATAGGTTGTTGACAGTTCTTTATTGTTATGATGTTGTTTTATTTGCAGGCTTAAAATGTTCTGTTTATGGGAATGGGAATGGGCATCTTGTTCTTTTGGAAATATTTTCTGGGCCTGTGGAGCTGGAAAGATTACCTTTCCTGAAGTCCTTCAGATCATCTCTGGTCTGCAGGACAGCCCTGTGGGAATCTTGCCTTATTGTGGCCCCTTATCCTGAAGTTTATTATCCTCTTTTGTCTCCAGCATGGCATTATCAGGTTCTCAACCTGGAGTAGTTTCTGTCCAGGTGGTGACATAAGCTCCCTCCCTAGCACTTCAGTGTGCTGGCTTTGATAGTGAGTCTTCTTGCTGATTGAGCCCCTCTCTGAAATTATATTGTCCTCTTTGGTCTGTGGCCTAACCCTTGTGGTAGCCTTCTGTTCTTGAGCAGTTTCACGCCAATACATTTGCAAGGCCCTTATTTCCCAGTACCTCAATATGCTGGCTCTGGGAGGGAGTATCTCACTTGATTGCAAGCCCCTCTCCTGGAGTCTATTCTCCTCTTTTATCTGTGGATTGGCCTCCACAGTGGCCAGTTATCTGGCCTGCAGCAGTTTCCCTCCAAGGGAATTGCAACCCCTTTTCCTGAAATCTATTGTCTTGTTAGGTTTGCAGAGAAGGGCTACCAAGTTCCGAACTGGAACATCTTTTATCCAGGAGGGTGGCAGGAAGTTCTTGCCTTAAGCACCTCAATGTGCTGGCTGTGGAAGTGAATCTCTTCTCTGATTGCAGCCCCCTCTCCTGAAGTCTCCTGTCTTCTTTATTCTGGGGACTAGTGTCCTCCCTGCACCAATTTCCCTCCCAGGAAGTTGAAGGCCACTCATTCCATAGGACCTCAATGTGCTTGCTCTAGGAGTGAGTCTTTTACCCAATTGCAGCTCCCTCTCTTGTTGTCTTCTAAGGTCTCCAGAGTGAGGTGACCATGTTTCCAAACTTCTGTTGTCATCTTCACTTCTAAGACACATTCTGATGGTGTTTCTTCCAAAGTACTTTCTTTGTTCTTCTGGCAGCTGATGGTATATTCAGCATGTTTTGTCAATATCTGAACATTCTTCAGAATTGCTCTTTGGTTTTCCTTGTTCATTGTCTAGCTAACACATACATATGAGGCTGTTAAGTCAGGCGCACTTTAGTTCTCAAAATGGCATCTTTGCTTTTTAACGCTTTAAAATGTCTTTTTCAGATTTGCCCAATGGCATACATCATTTGGCTTCCTGACCACTGCTTCAATGGGCCTTGATGGTAAGTATGAGTAAAGGGAATTTTGATACTTTTATCTTTTTATACATCTGATGTTGGTTATCTGTCCATTTGTAAAGAGTTTTCTCTTTGTTTATAAGTAATCCATATGAAAACTGTAGCCTTTGATTTTTGTCAGTAAATACTTTAGACATTCTTCACTTTAGTAAGCAAAGTTGTGTCATTTATGTATTTCAGATGCTTAATGAATCTTACTCCAGTCCAGATAAATTTACAGCTCTCAGTTTATTTGCTAAGCTTAAAAGTTGAATAAATGATACATCTCTGATGCACACCTTTCCTGTTTTTAAACTATGCAATATCCCCTTGTTTTGCTTCAAAAACTGTCTATATGTACAGGTTCTACATGAATACAATTAAGTATTCTGGATTTCTCATTCTTTGCAATAATTTGCTATGGTCCAAACAGTCAAATGTTAAAACATAGAAAAACATCTTTATAGTATTTTCTGTTTCCAGCTATGATCCATCTGACATCAACAATGCTATCCCTCATTCCATGACTTCTGAATATGGCTTGACTTTCTGGCAGTTCCTTGTTAATATATTCTGGGGATATTGTTGTTGTTAGATGCCATCAAGTCGCTTGAGACTCATAGCGACCTATGTATAACAGCCCTAAACTCTGCTCTGTCTTGTGCCAATCGCAGTGTCTCTGACACTCCCATCC
>NW_006399804.1:14266973-14270561 GCF_000299155.1 Elephantulus edwardii | reverse complement strand
TTTCATTGTAATATTTTACTTCGTAGATGCCACAAAATTAAGCCCAAGAAATATATTTTTTGTAAGCTGGTGATTTTGTAACAGAAATACTACAAGTGGGTGGCTTTAAAGAACAGAAATATATTTTTTCATAGTTTTAGCAGCTAGCAGCCCAAATCAAACTCTCCTTGTTGATAGACACAGGTATTCTTTGGAGCACTGTCTTCAGCTGGGGTCTGTTTACCCTATGTGTGTGTATGTGTATCTCTATGCCTTACTTACTCTTTTTATAACTTTGAAGTAGACAGAATTTTATCTATAAGTATAGGAGTTATGAATCAGGAGGAGATTGTCCTTCCTTCTCCAGCAGAGCAACTCGCGGCCTTGAACTGCATGCCTTTGGGAATTGCAGCACAGCTTCTTGCCACTAGGCCACCAGAGCTCCTTATATTAGGAGACATATTTTGATCCATACTAGTATATATTTTATTTTTTAGTTTTATTAATTTTAATGGAAATTTGCAGACACTTTTGATTTCCATTCATTCATTGTTGCACTTTTCTCCCTCCCCTCTCCCCCTGTACACTCTTCTCTTTGAAAAGTAAAGGAAAAATCCTTTTGTTGTTTTACAATCCCTCCCCTGAGGTCCACGCCACTATGCAGTCTTCGTTCTGGACTCCTGTCATGATTATAATACCTACTCACCTATGCCTTTTAAATCGTTTTCTCCCTCATCTGTTTCAACGTAGTATATATTATTTACCCCATCTTTCTCAGTCTCCCCCCAACCCTGATGTCAGTCCTGTTTTATAAAAGTGGCACTATGCAGTATTTGTTCTTTTGTGACTGAGACATTTCACTCATAATGTCTTCTAGAGTCACCCATTCTGAATACTAGTATATATTTTAATTTTAATAAAATTCTGTCACAAAACATTACTCTTCTGGGGTCTTCTGAGTATCCTCTTCTCCTCCTTTATGTGAAAATTATTGGTATTTATTATTTCTAGGTCTTCTGTCGTGGTTGGATATCAAAGAAATAAAACATGTCAAAGAAATAAAACAATAAAGAGTGGTAACTAGTAATAGAACCATACAGCCAACCTTTTGAAAGCACAAAAAAGAGAATATTTGGGACAGAGAAAGAGTTCGAGGACAGAAAGATATTTTATGCTGGTTAACTCTTACAGGATGCTTAGAAGTTCAGGAAAGGCATTTCAGGCAGCAGAGGAGACCATGGGGAAAACAATGAGGCTTGATCACAGGTTGTGTTTGGGAGCCTTTGAAAATGTAGATGTGGCTGAAGTATAAGAGCAGAGGGACAAAACATGAGCCTGACATGAAGTTAAGAAGGGACCTACGATAATGTAAATCACATTAAGACATTTGGCTGATTCTATAAATACAGTTCTTTTAGGCACAAGAATTTCTCATGTAGTGTGTTTTGCTCTGTTTTTGAGCTTCTTTGGTGGTTTATCCATTTTGCTACCTTTTAGTTCAAGATTCACCCTTTGCCTCCAGGTGAATGAATATATGTGAGCTGTTCATCTAAACTCTTTGCTCAGAAAAATTACTTCATGACTTTTTTTTCCCTACTCCATTTCTGCAAAGCAGACCTACAATTTTTATAAAATCACCTCCTGGAGTTTTTGCAACGCGTTACCTTCTAATTTCTGCTTTTCAGAATCAACAGGTCATAAGAGCTCCTAGCTTTTGTCCAGGTTCATTGTCCTCTATTGGCTAGTATATACAACCGGGGTAACTTCCTACCACCTACTAAGATAATATATACCAACCCATTCAGAAGGTTTTAAGTATTCACAGTCCAATTTCTGTTTATGATTCATTCTTAAGAATTTTCATGTCTGAAACTTAATAAAGATTCCTTCTCCTAGCACCAATCAGTCTGGCATTAAAGAATTGATCAGACGAATTCTTAGGGGTCATTTTATAGCCACTGACTGACAACAAGACACTGTACGAAGCAAACAGATTTGGAGGTTTCAGGAGTGGATAGGGGAAAACACAAAGAGCAAGAAAGAGTTGTGCAAAAGTCCACTTTCCCCACATCTTAACATGCCCCAGGCAGACCTGGCTCCTCACAGACCTACCCTCTATAAAAATTGATCTGGGAATAGGCACACATCCAATTTCCCATTCTGAACTCTGAACGATGCTCCTTGGACTCTTTTTGTATGTCTTCATTATCACTAAGACACACCTAACTTGTGCTGTATATAGGTGATTAGCAGAGTTAGAAGTGCTGGAGAGGGAAAGTATTGGGGGTGCACAAAGAAGCAGCAATGGTATCTTGACGTTCTTTATCTTTATTTTTTTTAGTTGAAATTTTAATGAAGGTTTATAGAGAATGTGAATTTAGCAGTTCTGGTTTCTTTAGAGTATAGTTCCAGTAGTGGAATTGCGAGGTCAAATGGGATTTCGATTTGCAATACTTTGAGAGAGCATCATACAGCCTTTCATAGTGGCTGCATCATTTTACGTTCCCACCAACAGTGATTAAGGGTTCCAGTTTCTCCACAACCTCGCCAGCATTTGCTGTTTGCTGCCCTGTTGAGTTTTACTATTCTTACTGGGGTAAGATGATATCTCATAGTTGTTTTATCATTATTTTTTTATTTTTAAATTTTCTTTTACTTTTTAATTAATTTTAATAAAAGTGTACATAGTCATAGGGTTTCCATTCATTCATTGTTGCACTTTTCTCCCTGACTACCCCCTCCCCATTATTTTTTAAGTAAAATTTTTATTTTATACTGGTTTACTTACAAAGTTCATATATATTGTTTTTCACACTGGATCTTTTCCATTTCCTTTCCCCACCCCTCCCTCTACTCATCAAATTGTGCGACCTCATGATTACCTTTCTACCCATCTTCACCCCTTTGCTCACCCCTTCCCCTTCTGGATACTCATACACGTTTTACTAGTTATCTTTCTATTTCTACAATAATGGTTGTATACAATATTTGTCCTTATGAGACTGAGTTAGTTCACTTAACGTAATGCTCTCCAGTTCCTCTCAAAATATATAGTGATTTTCGAAATCATCGCTCCTGCATGCTGCATAGCATTCCATTGTGTGAATGTGCCATAATTTCTCAATTCACTAGATTGTAGTTGGACATTTGGGCTGTATTTTTGTAATTATTTTCATTCAATCACTTAAACGTTTTGTTTTGTAATAAAAATGACAATCGTATAATGCCATTATTTACTACGCCTTTTGGAAACCTTGCTGTATTCTCTTTTTTTCTTCAAATTACCCATCTACTCACTAATCTCTGCTTTTACCATTTCATTTGATGGCTCCTCTTACTCTTGCCTGCTTTTTGACCCAATACAAGCCACTCCAAGGCTCGCTGTCCTGACCCTTCTATCCTTTATAGTTCCTTTGTAATCTTTAGAATATTTCTTTCTCAAAAAGAGGAGTCGAGACTGGAAAGAGGGATAAAACAGGTGAAAAGTCAAGATGGATTCATGTAATAGAATCTGCAAATATGGACGCTTATAAAATGCTGTCATGAGTGAAATATCCCAGTCACAAAAGGACAAATATTACATGATGCCACTGTTGTAGAATGGGACTG
>NW_006399804.1:14260790-14266406 GCF_000299155.1 Elephantulus edwardii | reverse complement strand
CAACAATGAATGAGTGGAAGCCCAAAATCTCTGTAAATGTTTATGAAAATTAATAAAATATAATTATAGAAAAAAAAATAAAATCTTAACAGATTACTCTCTCAAAAAAAATGCTGTCAGTACTCAAGTATATCTTTGTGTTTATTGGTTTTCTTAATTTTCCATTCTTTAAGAAGATAGGGTGCTTAGAAAGATGCCTCCAGACACTTAAGTTAATGAAGATAAAAATTCTCAAATTTCTTTGGTACTGAGTCAGAATTGACTTATAAAATGAAGGACAGGGTCTGAACACGGACAGTGTTGTTTGTTGCCCACTAGGGTCAGGAAAAACTCACTTGCCCTCAGCTTGACTCTGTTCTAGCCTGATCTGCTGTGGATATGGTCAACTGCAGAGAAATAGGGAGTCTCTATAGTGTCCAGCCTTATTCTTTCCTCCCAAACCCTACTCTCCCTTATCATAGGCAGCCTCCTCATCAATCGTTCCTGAGCCAAACTTATTGTCCCTGACACACCTAGCCCCATTACCCTGGTCACTGAGTCAATCCATTTAATTCAGGGTATTCCTTTCTTGAACTGTCCTTCAATCCTCCCAAGCACAGTATCTCTTTCCAAGGACTGGTCCATCCTGCAACATGCCCAAAATATGTCAGATAGAGCTTCAGAATCCTTACCTCCAAGAAGAAGCCTGGTTTTACCCTCTCTAGGATGAACCTGTTTGTTCCTCTAGCAGTCTATGGTATATTCAATACTCTTCTCCAGCACCGCAGCTCAAAGGCATGAATTCTCCTTCTGTCATCCCTAGTCATTATCATCTTTCTGATGCATAGCATGTAATAGCAAAGACCCTGGCCTGGATCAGGCATGCCTTAGTCTCCAGACTGAATCGTTGCTTTTCAGTACTCTGGAAATATCCCTGACAACAGACTTTTCCAGTGCAATTTATCTTTTGATTTCCTGGCTGCTGGTATCAAGAGTGTTGATTGTGAGGCCAAACTAACGCTGTTAACATTCTCAATCTCCTCACCATCTATCATGGTGCTGCCAGTTGGCCCAGTGGTCAGAATCTTTATTTTCTTGATGTTGAGCTTCAATCCATGTTGAAGGCTGAAGTCCTTGACCATCTGCCCCAAGCGCTTCAAGTCCCCCTCAGTTTCAGCAAGAACCGTTGTGTCATCTGCTTACCGCAGATTGTTGATGAGTCTACCTCCAATCCTTATGCCACACTCCTTCTCATCGAGCCCAGCCTTCCAAATGGTCTGTTCTGTAAATGGATTAAAAAGATATGGATACAGGATGCATTCCTGGTGTACACTCTTTCCGGTTTTAAACCACGCAGAGTTTCATTTCTCTGTTCTGATGACTGCACTAGGCCAATAGATAATCTTTATTCACGGTCTTTGATGAAATTGCTTATTTGGCTGGGTCTTTTAAAAATATAGATATAAAAAGAAGAAATTATTGAAAAAATAATAGATTTTACTAACTAAAAATTTAAACATCCCCCCCACCCGTCAATTACTCCAACACAAAAAAATTGACAGATGAGAAAACTAGGAGAAAAGTATTTGCTGTATTTCAAAGGGAGTCTTAGATGGCACAAATGGTGAAGCACTCGAACGCAACCACAGATGCCTTGGGAGACAAATCTAAGGATGGACTTCTGGAAGGGAATAGCCTTGAAAACCAGTCAGAGCCGTTCAACCCTGCACACGTGAACTCACTCAACCAGGAGGCAGAAAAAAATGGAACAGCAAACAGCAACAAATGTCAGAGAACCAATAGGACAGATTAATGGTATTAATAAGATGCATACCTATTAGTTATATATGAGTATTGTGATGGTGTGGTACTATCAAGTCAGAACTGATGCATAGCTGACTTTTCAGAGGGTTTTCAGAGGAAGTAAGTCGCATAGAAAATTGTTCCTCTTTCTCCCATGGAGCGGCTGGTGAATTTGAACTGCATACCTTTCTTTGTATTGGAATGCAATTCCTTACCATTAAGCCACTAAAGCTCGCTTTCTAGTATATAACAAAGGATATTAAAATGTATGGCAACAGAAAGAAAAGGGATATAAAGGCAATTCACAAAATACGAAGTAGCAAAACTAGATGATCTTTCATGTTAACAATAATAGTAATAAAAACACCCATTAAATTAAATAAAAGAAATACTGGGGAAATTAATACATTCATAGATGTTACAAGAGAGAGTATAAACTAGCAAAAGGTTTTAGAACACAGTTTAGAAATTGGTGTAAAAATTTTAAATATGCAAGCTTTTTGATTTCAGCAATTCCAACCTTTGAACATAATGAAGGATACATATACAAAAAGGTACTCATGTGTTTCATATATCATATTAAAATACTAAAACAAAAACAAAATATAAATCTAAAGGCTCAATCTTTAGAAATGTGTTTGTTATAATTGCTAAATTTTTAAATTTTAACTCTTACAGATGAATAATTGATGACTTGGAGAAATGTCCATAATAGAGTGTTAAGGGTAAAAAGTAGTTTCTAAAATATATAGTGTGATACCAGTTATTGTGAATAGATACTTGATATGTGTCTTAAGAAATTACATTGTACCCAACATTCATATAAATTGGCTCTGGTAATAAGATTAGAGAGAGTGCAGGTTTTGCCTTTGTGTTTCTTCTGTTTTCTCCTCTCCAAAATTCTAAAAAGCAAGGATGTCAGTTTAAAGACTAAGGTGCACCTGATCCAAGCCATGGTATTTTTACAATTGCTTCCTGTGTATCTGAAAACTGGGCACCAGGCCTTTTTTCCTGAAGTGTCACTGGGTTTGTTTAAATAGTTAACCTTTAGGTTAGCAGGTGAACACTTAACTATTATTGCATTATGGCTCCTTAATAAATGATGTTGTCCCACCAACTGTGTATAAGAGCTCCTATCTCACCACATCCTCCCCAACATTTATTACTTGCTGCCCTGTCAAACTTTGCCACTGCTACTGGAGCGAGATAGTATCTCATTGTGGTTTTAATTTGCATCTCTCATATTGCCGGTGGTTTTGAACATTTCTTCATGTGTCTGTTGGCCATCTGAATATCTTCCTCTGTGAAAATTCTTTCCATGTCTTTTACCCATTTTTTAATTGTTATCAGACTTATCTTGTGGAGGCCTGTAGGATTTTCTTGTAGGAGTCTGCAAACTTTGTATATAGAACCTTTGTCTGAAATGGTATTGCCAAATGTTTTATCCCAATCAGGTTTTATTTTAACTTTGTTGAAACATGTTTTTGATGCACAAAGGGATTTAATCATTAGAAGGTCCCATTCATCAGTTTTATACTCTCCAGATTGTGCATATCTGGCTGTATTTGGCATTCTCTTTACACCATACTTGGCCATCTAAGCTTCATCCCAGTTTATCTCTTATGAACTTTATGGTTTACCCCCAGGTCTCTGATCCACCTTAAGTTGATGGAATACTATGCAGCATGCAGGAGCAATGATTTTTTATGCTAAGTGAATTAACTCTGGCCCATAAGGACAAATACCATATAAGACTATTATTGTGGAAATAGATAACTAGTTAAATGTGTATGAATATCTAAAGTGGGGATGGGGAGCAGAAGGGCGAGGATGGGCAAGGTGGTGGTGGTAGCAATCATAGGATCACACAATTTGATGGGTGAATGGAGAGGTGGGTAAAAGAAATGGAATGATTCAGAGTGAGAAACAATGTATATGAACTTTGTAAGTAAACCAGTATAAAATACAAATATTATTAAAAGATGCAGTTGTTAGGTGCCATTTGGAGTCACAATTCATAGCAACCCAATGAACAACAGACCTGAACCCTATCCTACACTATGTCATCCTTACCATCCCTGACAAACTTGAGCCCATTGCTGCAGTCACTATCAATATGGCTTTTTAAGGGTCTTTCTTTTGCTGACCCTCTACCTTTCCAAGTGTGATGTCCTTTTCTAAAAAATAGCCCCTCTCACATGCCCAAGGTATATGAGATGAAACTTCACCAGCATTGCCTCTAAAGAGCATTCTGGTTGCGCTTTCTTTAAGATCTATTTGTTCTTTTGGCAATCTATGGGCTACTCTTCACCAATATAACAACTCAGGCATTCATTCTTCTTCTTTTGTCATTCTTATTAATTTCCTCGCTCTCAGATTCTTTGCAGGTGATTGGAAAGAGTAGGAGTTGAATGAGGAACATCTTTGTGAACTTTGTCTTTAAACTGACATCATTGCTCTTCAGGACTTGGCGAGGTCCCCAACAGCAGACTTTTCCAGTCCTTAGAGTAGAACATCACGTTTGGGAGCGTGGATGGACGGTTCAGGAGAGAAAGACCCTCGATGAGATGGATCAATTCTGTGACTGGGGTGGTAGGAAAGAGTGTGTCAGGGACAAAAAGTTGGCACAGGATAGAACGGCGTTTAGGGCTCTTGTACATAGAGTCACTATGAGTTGCAAACAACTCAATGGCACATAATAACAACAACGTACGTCTCCTGACTCCTGGACTAAGGGTATTGGTTGTGGATTCAAGTAAGAAGAAATCATTAACAATTTAAGTCTTTTCCCCCATCTATCATGATGTTACATATTGGCCTAGTGAGGAGGATTTTTGTTTTCTTCATTCTGAAATGTGATCCATATTGAAGGTATGGTAGTCCTTGATCTGCAGAAGCATCTCAAGTCTTCCCTGTTTTCAGAAAGGTTGTGCCATATGCACAATGCTTAACAAATAATATCTATTTATTTGGAAAAATCACATTATATCCTTGCTTTATATCAGAATGAAATTCAAAGGTATTGGACCTAAATGTAAAATAACAAAAATCACAAAAACATAACTAGGGGAAAATTGAAAGCATTATAGGAATTTCAGAAGTGTAAGAACAAATGATACTTTTGTTTACACAACATCTTTTTTTATAAATTTTTAAATTTTATACTGGTTTACTTAGAAAGCTCATATACATTGTTTTTCACACTGGATCTTTCTCTTTTCCTTTACTTATTTCTCCTGTCACCCATAAAATTTTGTGACCCTATGATCAAGACTCCCTCCCATTCACCCCACCCATCCTTACCCTTCTGCTCCCCCCACCCCGCTTTGGATCCTCATACATGTTCTACAATAATGATCTTATACAATATTTGTCCTATGGGACTGAATTAGTTCACTTAGCATAACGGTCTTAAAGTCCTCCCTAGTTAGGTCATAATTTACAAAATCATTACTCCTGCATGCTGTATAGTATTCCATTGAGTGAATGTACCATAATTTCTCAGTCTATTCCATTTTGGTTGGACATTTAGGCTGTTTTCATGTTCATATGATGGTAAACAATGCTGTTACAAACATTGGTTTATGAATTTCTGTTTGTGCCTCAGTTCTCATTTTATCAGGATATATTCCAAGCAATCAAGAGCAATCAAGAGCTAGGATGTATGGAATGTTTATGTTCAACAAACTGCCTTCCTTAGTAGTAAAAAAAAAATTCAAAGTTCAAACATGTTGTTGTTTGTTGTGTGCCTTCAAGTCACTCGTGACTCATAGTGACCCTATGTACAACAGCCTTAAACTCTGCTCTGTCCTGTACCAATCACACTGTCTCTGA
>NW_006399804.1:14258887-14260342 GCF_000299155.1 Elephantulus edwardii | reverse complement strand
TGCCGAGAGTGTTGACTGTGGAGCCAAGCAAACTAAAGCTGTGAACAATCTCAATCTCTTCACCATCCATCCTGATGCTGCCAACTGGTCCAGTGGTGAGAATCTTTGTCTTCTTGACATTGAGCCTCAATCAAACATAATAAATTTAAAAATAACTTTAATATGTATAAGACATATCACTTCTATGCATTTAAATGAATTTGAATGAGAAATGCTGGCAAAGAATAGAAATAGATTTATCATAATGTGAAAATTATTTATTTCTCTAAAGATCAAAAGAAACACAAGTATAATGACATTTCTATCAGATTTGTTATGATAACTATTTAGAATAAAACCCATTGTTGACAACTATGTAGTGAAATTAAAAGGATCACATACTAACTTTTGGTGGTACAATTAACTGCAGTTTGTAACAATTTTTGTCACTCTTCTTTGCATTTTATTTAAAGTTGAATTCAGTCCAGAGCCGTACCTTTTGTTTTTTTGGTTTTCTCTACAACCTATTTTTCTCCTGTTCAACTTCCTATTCTGGTTTAGGAACAATTTGTTCCTTTTCAGATTGTTAATCTCGTAGGTTGTGTCAAGTTTATGAGTCAATTTGGCCATGAGCCCTGTATGTGGGTTGCTGCGTCTTAGGAATTCATTCATGTGGATATGCTCAATGACTGGAGAATTCGCATCAAATCCTGTAGGTTCATTGTTATTTCCTGCATTTTTAAGAATGTGCTCCAAGAATTCAGCATTCTTTTTGGATCTCTGACCTTGTACCTAACCTTGCGGTTCATACGGGGCCCACCTACCAACTCCAATATTGTAGCATAGTAATGACATACATCGCTTCTGTAAAGAGACATCTTTCAGATTGTAAAAAGAGCAAAGACCATGTGGGTATGGCCATGTCTGACCTTTACCAATTTCACAAAGAGAAACTGTCTTTGTCAACAGCATCAATAACACAAAACAAATCCCCATGGGGTTAGACATGTCTTCCACACTACTATACCTCTTTCTACATATCTCAACACCAATCTTACTGCTTTGCTGGGCCCAAGATCCTTTGAAAAACCTTACAAACCATTTTGGGGAAGTCAAAAGTCTAGAACACAGATTAATAATAGAATATAGTTAAAACAGCTCCAGAAATGTGCATGCAGGCACCTCAACCTCAAGTATTATGCACTTTTGTATATACAGATAGACCTGCAACTATTTGTATATATATGTACAATGAAAGATCTGAACCTACCAGACACTCCAAGAGAGAATGATGAGACAACCTGCTTTCATTAAGGTTCACTGCCTTGAATACCTCATGAGACAGTTCTACTCTGCCTTATAGGGCCAGTATGAATTGAAATTGACCCAATGGCAGTGACTTTTGGTTTAATATGTACATGTATACCTTCCTATCTCTCTCTTGCTGTATGTATATACACAGATACACACACACAC
>NW_006399804.1:14251623-14258683 GCF_000299155.1 Elephantulus edwardii | reverse complement strand
TCTCATATACAGAGAAGAGTATCTTCTCAAATATTGGATTGTTACAAGTGATTTTATTTCTTTACAGTTTCTGTTTCTTTAAAGAGAAACATGTTCATTGATCTACATTTTTAAAAGGGGACTTAATTTTTTTTTTATTTTGAAATAAGAGCACATAAACATTTACTGGGTGACAACAGCTTTCCAGAGAACTGATCCTTTTTTCCACAGGCCAGAGAGCTGAGAGGATTTGGGTCAGGGATTGCCGCTGTATGATGTCATGGTGGTCTCACCAGCAAAGCCTCATCCTAACCAGGTGTATTTCATGCTGAATTGACTAATGTGTAAAAGGAATCAGTTTAAATTTTACATGGTTTGTGAAAAGGAGCTATTACTACTTGTATAACCTTCAAGCTATTACTAGCTGTACAACCTTCACAGGAGAACTTCAAAAGAAAGTCTTTGGCATAGTGTATCTGATAATTTCCATACTAGTTAGGATAAATGAACTTTGGTTTTATCTGCTGACTGAAAAGTCACAGGGCCAAATCTATTGAGATGGACTCCCGAAGAAAGGTCTAGTGAGCTACTCAGAAAAACCAGCCATTGAAAACCCACTGAAAGGGAGTTGTGGTAGAGTAATCATAGGGACTTGTGCTGCTAACCCCAAAACCATCTTTCTTTTTTTTTCCTTTTTTTTTAATTAAATTTTATTAGTTTTAATGAACATTTACAGAGATTTTGGGTTTTCACTCATTCATTGTTGCACTGTTTTCTCTGCCCTCATCCCCAGTTCGTTCTTCTCCCCCCGCCAATGTCTGTTTTAATTGTCCAATTGCCACAGTGCTTGTCAAAGCCAGTTCTGATTAATCTCCTTTGTCAGTGTGTCCCTTGCCATTCCCTATCACTCCTCTCTGAGAGAGACTTCACCCTGATTCATAAGGAAAAGGGGATGGCGTATTCTCTTAGCTACTTCCTGCTGAAAAGGGACACTGTGGGTTTCAGGGTGAAGGTCTTCTCTCACTACTCTAAAGGGCCCCTTTGGCAGTAGGAAACACATAGACTATTATGGAGATTGATTTTGGTATTTAGATGCACTGTTATCAATTGTGCTTAGCCGTACATGTTCATATCCTTGAAGATGTATCATGGAAGCGTTGCAGCCTAGAAGATACAAATTTAACTAACAAGTTAAAAGTGCATGAGTCAAAAATGGAAAAGCAATAATATTCTGAGTAGAGGTTCTAATAGTGGCACAAATCAAGTTACAGAGGTAAGGTGCAAAACCATCTTTCTTTGGCAGTTTGAATACACCATTGTATTCTCAATCTTTGAAAGAAAGATGGACAATCTTCTCATGTGATTTGCAACTTCAGAAACCTGCTGGAAGGCCATCTGT
The DNA here is from genome assembly GCF_000299155.1 of Elephantulus edwardii. Lineage (NCBI taxonomy): Eukaryota > Metazoa > Chordata > Mammalia > Macroscelidea > Macroscelididae > Elephantulus > Elephantulus edwardii. The sequence continues at coordinate 14,257,305 of NW_006399804.1, read as the reverse complement.
AAGTTGGTTTCAATTTAATGGCAGAAAGAGTTTTGACAGAGAAAACCGTGTAAGACAATTCTACTCTTGACATCCATGAGTTAGAATCAACTTGGTATTGACCGGTATAACAGGGAATTTTGGTGCCTGGTCTAGTGGGCATGCATTTGTGCTGACAATGCAAAGGAAGGTGCATGGCTTGAATATACCAGCAGCTCTGGGGTGAGGACAAATGAGCATTCTCCTCCTATAAGACTTATAGCTTCAGAAAATCTACTGAAGGGTCTTATAGTAGTCATATCTGACTCAATGGCAATGAGGGAAAATACTAGAAAACTTTTAGTTCTTTTAGTGACTTAATATAATAAGTGACTTAATGAAAATCTTTGTGACTAAATAGTATAAAGTTTTCTTTCTCTCTCTTATTACTATATTCGAGGGGAATAGAGATCTTTATGAAGTCATTCAGAGAGCCTGGCTTTCCAGTGGTTAGCTCAGACATAGAATCTCTGTATCCCATGAGCAGTCCCCAAAAGAAGAAAGAGAAAGTGGAGGTGGGGAGAAGTGGAAAGCCAAGAGTAGAAGCGTACGGTACAGGAACCCTCAGAAATGCTGCTTTCCTGTGTGCACAGGAAGATTAGCTAATTTAGTGAAGTCACAGAATTGTTCCTATAAACTGCCCACGGAAGAAAGTTCCTGAATCTGGCAGATGCCAGTGTGTTAGTTACTTTCCTATGATTCAAGGATAGATCTTTAGTTTCATCATGTCTTGGGTAAAATGTTCCTTAGGAAAATCTATCCCCTGTGCTCTAAATAACCTTTAAAAAAAAAAGGAGTCAAATGGCTCCAGAATTTCTATCTTCAGAAAGGATGTGATATTCTGTAAATTTTTGTTCTGAAAACAGAATTTCTGGTCCTGAAAGGCCATAGATATGGCAGGAAACTTTAGGAATATTTTATCATTTTACTGTCTCATGAGTTTCTGATTTTCTTTATACAAAGATCACACAGGGCCATCTAACTCTGTGAAATGGTGCATCAGAGTGGGCTGGTCTATTGTTATGTGCTGTCGAGTTGGAACCATCTCATAGCTGATCCTTCAGCTGGTTTTCAGAGACTATAAATCAACTGGGAGGCGATTACTCTTCTTTCCCCCTGGAAACTGGTGGATTCAAACTTCTGTCTTTGGGTTGGTAGCACAAACTCTTACCAGAAAGCCACCAAAACTCACTGGAACAGTCTGTTGTTGTTAGATGTCACTGAGTCAAGTACAACTCATCTTGACACTATGAACAACAGATCATAATTCCTGTGCCATCTTCACATTTCCTGACATATTAGAGTCCATTGCACAGTCACCATGTCAATCCACCGGTTTGCAGGTCTTCTTTGCCAACCCTCTACTCTTCCAAACATCATGTCCCTCTCCATGGAATAGCCTCTCCTAGGAACATGCTCAAAGTATGTGAGGTGAAGCCTCATCATCCTTGATGATGAAAGAGCCCTCTTGGCTGCACCTTCTCCAACATATATGTGTTTGTTCTCTTGGTTGTCCATGAGATGTTCAGTGCTCTTCGCCAGCACCGTAAGTCAAAGGATAAAGTCTTCTTCTGTCATCCCTATTCATTATCCTGCTCTCAGATACATAGCAAGTGATCAGAAAGAAAATCTAGAAAGTCTTAAAAAAAACCCCAAAACCCACGGCATGAGTTAGAGCTAAAACCAGAACCCAAGATCAAGAAGTCGGAGAAATAGCCTGAAATATAGTCTAGTATCTAAGGTGAAGCATAAACTAGTCAGGATATGGTCTGGTGGCTTAGTAATAAGGAATTGTGCTGTCAATCCAAAGGCACACAGTTCTAATCTACCAGTTGCTGTATGAAAGGATAGGCAATCTCCTCCTACACAATTTACTGCTTCTGAAAACTTGATGGAGCGTCAACTATAGGTTGGTTGTGACTTGATGATATACAACATGAATCTTTTTAAGCAGGAGCTTCTCATGCACTAGGATGTTCAGGGAGTACAGGAGGTCCTGACTTTGTTAAGGAAAGGTGACTGGATCTAGACTGGTGGGAGAGATGAGGATGGCAGAGGAGTTAAACAACTCTAAGGCTAGCAGTAGCAACAGGTGATGTACCCTCCCTCTTAGTTCTGGGAGCTTTCCCGATTATAGAAAAAGAAATCTAGGTCTTTTATCCTTCATATGTTAATTTCTCCTCTCCTGTCATCTAGGGAAGTGTCCTAAATATTGAATGGAGAAGAATTAACAAGCTCCATGAGAATTACTTTGTCTGTCCACCTAATTTACTCATAAAAGCTCAGATATTTAACCTCTGTGAGCCTCAGAGTTGAGGCTGGTGGAGGAAAGAGAGCTGAATCAAATACTTATTTAGTTTTCTCCCCAGAGTTTTATTGATTTTTAAAAAAAAGTGAACTAGGTTCTCACGTAATTTTTTTTTACAAATAGTTCCATGATATTGATTATAATTTTAATGACATATTAACATTCTTTTTATTTCCATTCTCCTTGTTCTGTTTCTGTTAATATAGATTCCTTACCCTAATTATTATTTTTAGGTAAATGTTGACTATTTGGTTATTTTGTTAATTGTTAAAGGGACAAGTTACTCACTTTAATAATCAATAATAAGTGCTATTTATTTCATCATTCAACTTATTGTTTGACTTGAAGGTGACCTATTGGAGTGATTTCAGTTCTAGGTTAAAAAGATATTTTAGGATGATAATCTCTGAGGTTTCTCCAGTCTTTATAAATCCAGTAAATCTGGTCTTTTTTTTTTCTTTTTCCTGATCATATAAGGAAAATATCATGGGCTCATCTTGGGGCTCGATGGGGGATCTGGAAACACCCTAAACCCTGGCTGCACTCAACCTCTGACTCTCAACTTCACCACTACCAGCTGCTCTGCAAATCTGGCCTTTTTAACGAACTTGTTTTGTTCTACATTTTTTTTTCTCCCATTGTAACTGTGACCTTCTATTGTGTCTCTGGTTAGAATGGTAGCTAGTGGTAGTCAGGCACTATCTAGTTCTTCTGGTCTAAGTTTAGAAGAGTCCATCATGTGTTTGGACTATGAATCCTCTGGGCTACCTTTTCTCTTGAAACTTTGCTGACCCTTAATCTCCTTTACTCCAGACTTGTTGAGACAACAATTGTATCTTCGTTGACTACTGTTGTTGTTGTTGTTGTTGTTGTTAAGTGCCATCAAGTCGTAGGTGACTCATAGCGACCCTATGAATGAAAGTCCTGGACACCTGTATAACTTCCCTCCTTTCTCCAGGTTCATAGGGTTTCCAGAAGCAAGCTATTAGAAAATTTTTAAGAACCCAATCACTGCTCACCAAGGTAGGGTTTAAGACACCATTCTGTAAGAACTATGATCAATTGACTAAGTGCAGTATTGTGGTCCTAAGCCCTTCAACCAAGTTGAACAGTTCTATGAGTTGCTTTAATATATCTAAGAGGTGTCTGTAACAGAGCCTGCTATGAGCTTTATTATGTGTTGGATTTATATGCAGTACATAGAAATATCAATTTACCTATGCATATTTTAAAAAAACCCTAAAATTTATTGCTATCAAATTGGACCCTCTGGGAGATTTTCACAAGCTGTAAATTCCCTGGGAGGAGATTGCCGATCTTTCTCCTGAGGAGCTGCTGGTGGATTCCTTTTGTGGCAATGTAATTCCTTACTCATTAGGTCACCAGAGATCACATGCTCTATATGTATAAATAAACATACCTACACATGAAGCATTCATTCACCAGTTGATTCTCAGGAAAGAGATGAAGAATCTCTTACCTTGCAATTTACAGCCTCTGACAGCTCATTGGTAGGTCAGCTATGAGTTGATACCAACTCAATGGTACACAACAACAGCAATATATTAGAGAACCCTGGTGGCTTAGTGATAAGGAGTTACACTGCTAATCCAATGGCATGTGGTTTGAATCCACCAACTGCTCTGATGGAGAAAGATAGGTAGTCTTCTGTGTGATGTACAGCTTCGGAAAATCTGCTAGAAGGATAGCTATGAGTTAGTTGTAGGTTGATGGCAATGAGGGGTTTTTTTTGTAGCTTTTTGTTTGTTTGTTTATAGACTTATTTGCATACTTTAATACCTATGCAACCACATACATATTTTTATTACATATTCATTACTCTTACCACAAAGCTGAAGTTTTAGCATTTACTGAAGTTGTCCTCCTGTCTTATGTACTTCTACTTTTCTTTTCTTTTCTTGCTTTAGTCAAGCTTTGCGGACTGTATTTATAGACCAGAAGTTCTGCTGAGATTAGTAGACTAAAAGGTGGAAGTCAACAATGTCCCAAATGTTTGATCTGCTCTACCACTTCATGATTTCTGACATCAACTGTTCCTCTTTCATTCAGTTCTCCTGTTCTTCTTTGTCCCTTGTGTTCTATGGTTTCTGGAAGATTTCTCAGAAACTCAAAGCCATCAGGGAAACGACTCGTGTGACTATAGGTGATGCAGGCCAGTGTTGTCGGGATTGGTGAGCCACCATGGACCAGGATCTGGTAGTCTGTCAGTGACAGCTCGGGTGGATGCTGTTTCCCACCAAAGAGAGTGAGCATTGAGCTTCTATGAGTTTATGTAGGCCTCCAGTAAGGTAGGGTTTGTATCTCACCCTGATCATATCTCCTTAATATAATAGCTACTTCATCATAAAATAAAAAGTTAATCAATGGTTAGGAACAACAAATCTTTGACACCGTATGGTCCTTTTCATCACCAAATAAAGTGTCCATCTTTCTTTACCCTCTATCTCTGTAAACAGCAGAGAATGTTTCTTTCTTTGGAATAATTCCTAACTTTTTATTATAATGGAACCATACAATATTTGTGCTTTTTAAAAAGTCTTTTTTAAAAATTGGCTTACATACAATCATTCATATACCTCGTGTTTCACACAATTATTCATTTACATTATATTTTATGTAATTAAATAGTAATTGTTCTATGTCATGTAATTTTATACAGTTGCTCTATGCCTATTATTATCCTGTCTTTTCAAGTCTCCATTGAATCTTTCCTTCTTCTCCACTTGTGTGTCTTCCAGGTTCGTCCATGTTATATTTTGTGAAGTTCCCATTATTTTTTTATAGTTGCATATGTTTTGATTTGTCCATGACCCCTTTAATGTAGGATGTAAGGCTTTCTAATGTGATCCATATAGTTGATATCATGGATTGAATTATATCTACCTTAAATATATGCTAACCTGACAGGGTTATGTTTCTCAGTATTTTGATTGTAATGATGTAATGTAGCAGTTATATAATGATCAAAACCTCTAGGTTCTGATATTGGAGGCAGGAGCGGCATCCAATTCCTAAATAGCATTCCTCTGGAAACTTTATGAACTTTAATAAATGCCAATATTTATAGAAAGGCTTCAGGCCTTTTGTTCATAGGGTCCCTATGAGTTGTGCTCAACTCAAAGGCAATCAACAACAACAGGTCTGATAAACAGTTCAATGGCAAGAGAATTAAGGGTGGATTGCAACAAGCTTAATTCCAACGTATTTCTGATCCAGTGTAAGGGGAGTTACCCTGGAGTACAGGCTATGACACCTTTTATCACAAGATAAAAGTATGGTCTCTTCTGGGTATATTCCCAGTAGTGGTATTGCGGGGTCAAATGGTATCTCTATTT
>NW_006399804.1:14236228-14249998 GCF_000299155.1 Elephantulus edwardii | reverse complement strand
AGGGAGGAGTGATAGGGAATGGCAAGGGACACACTGACAAAGGAGATTAATCAGAACTGGCTTTGACAAGCACTGTGGCAACTGGACAATTAAAACAGACATGGGTGGCGGGGGAGAAGAACGAACTGGGGATGAGGGCGGAGAAAACAGTGCAACAATGAATGAGTGAAAACCCAAAATCTCTGTAAATGTTCATTAAAACTAATGAAATGTAATAAAAAAATTTAAAAAAAAGATAAAAGTATGTACTTTTGACCAAGGTCTCTGTGTTGGAAATATCTTTGATCCAGGAGAAGACTAAAGCCAAGACACATGGAAAAGCTTAGGGTGGTAGTGAGTTTATGGTAATGAAGGAGAAACAATTCCAAAAAGGAAGATGAGAATGGTTACACTACATGAAGAATGTAATCAATGTGACTGAACCAAACATATAGAAATTGTTCAACTGGTGTATGTTCTGTGGTGTCTCTTTTCAATAACAAAGTAAACTACAGAATTTCAAAACAAACTTTTCCACAAAGACAATGGTTCTCATTCTGGATTTATAGGCACACCACAGAAAGAATTCGCTAAATAACATAATGGATCTAGTGAAAAATGCAAATATGTTGCCTTCTGCTCAGAATTATTAAGAATTTCAAGGTGGCGGCATTGGAGCATTTACTCAACAAGGGCTCTTCAGAGTGTTGGGTCAGTCAGTCAGTCAGTCAGTCAGTCAGTCAGTCAGTCTCAACTGCCTTGGAAATGGAACCCACTCAGAGCTGACCCTCCAGAGGCTGTAAATCTCACAGGAGGAGATCGCTCATGTTTCTACTGTGGAACAGCTGGAGGATTCGAACTGAATGTCTTTGGGTTGACAATGTGACTCCTTATCCACCAGATTGCCAGAGACCCTCTGTAACTGCATGTAGCCGGTCTTTCTCACACATTGTCTTTACAGTTTGCAAATTCAAACCAAATTTCTCAGGAGGAACATAATTTTTTTTGCTCTAGTATTTATCTAATTTAATGATTCAAGCCCTTTCCCCTCACCTAGAGTTGTAGAGGCTTTTTGTGCTACAAATCATTTAGGTCAAGGTGACCTCAGAGAAATATTTTCAAGACTGTTTGATGTCCCTTACAAAGTAAGTTTCTTTAAGTAAACGGACATAGCATAAATATACAGATAATTTTATGAATATAATGTTAGAATTTATAATCTGCCTTTACAGAACAGAGGATTTTCCCTTATACTACTTCTGAGAACAATTGCAATCCTGGGTTGTGATATAAATAACCCTGAAACTCATCCACAGGAAAGAAGACACTTTGGAGTGCTGTGACTGTCTGACTGCTGTTGATGCGTCTTTGCAAATAAGCTCGTTTGCTCTCACAAACCCAGCCCAGTGTTTGTTTTATTCCAAGTCAAGGACCCTATTGGATAACACACCCAGGCAAAAATGTTGGGATGATGCCTCACTCCACCACCTACCAATTTTACCTGGAAATGCCTTCCTCTTCTTGTCTTCAGCTTTATCCTGATTCAGCCTCGTCATTGTCTCTCTTTTGCTCACTATACGTAGCCACATTTTGTTATTGTTAAACAAAAAAAAAACCCACTGCTGTTGAGTTGATTCCAACACAAAGACCCTAAAGTGGAACTATAGGGACTATCTCATAGGGTTTCCAAACCTGTACATAAAGCTTTGGAAGCAGACAACCACATCATTCTCCCAGAGTGGATGGGATAGTCCGGCACTATCACAAAATCTAGGCTTTCTGTGATTCTAGAGAAATTGCAGATGCACCGGCTAAGATGTTTGTGCAAATAGTGATAACCAGTGGTTATTGAGTTCATTGTGACATTTATGGTGACCCTGTGTTTGTCAGAGTACAGCTGTGCTCCATAGGCTTTTCAGCGGCAGGTTTTTCAGAAGTAGACTGCCAGGCTGTTCTTCCAAGGAACCTCTGGAGATTTGAATCTCCAACCTTTGAGTTAGCATCTTATGAACTACACCACCCAGAATGTAGTGACAAGGATTCTAGTCCCTGCAGTAATGTCCTAACAGATCCGTGCAAGGCCAAGCCACCAAGGAACACACAGAGAGTCATGAGGAGCATATGGAAAGAGCAGGAAAAGAAGGAAAGAGCAGGTCAACTGGAAAAACTTTTCTTAGTCACACTGCCATACGAAGGATTTCCACTGGTTCCTTAAAAAAAAAAAACAACTCATTGCCATCATGTCAGAACTAATTTACAATTGACTCTTGAATGAGTTTCCTCAGTCATAAATCACTGAGGAGGAGGAGAATTGGCATTCTTTCTCTTAGGAGCTGCTGATGCATTCAAATTGCCAGAAAGATGTGGCTTTTGGGTTAGTATCACGTGTCCCTAAAGACTAAACCACCAGAGCATGGTACTAGTTCCTTGTTACTGTGTATTATTAAGTCAAAACCAATTCATGGGTGACCCTCCAGTAGGTTTTCAGAAGTAGTTCATCACATAGGAGGAGACTGCCCATCGTTCAGCTGGGGAGCAGTTGGTAGATACAAACTGTGTGCCTTTGGGTTGGCAGTGCAATTCCTTACTACTTATACACCCAAGCTCCCTTAAAGAGATAAATAAAAGGAAAATGCAGGAAAAGAATTGAAGTGTTGGTAAAGAATACTGCAAATTAACTTCTAAAAGAGTGGACAAATGTGTCTTGGGTGAAGTATTTTCCGAATGCTAGTTCCTTAGCAGGGAGGGATGGAAGTCACTGTCTCATAATGTAGACTTCTCCTTGCTTGTATCCTGTATAGCAAAAATTATATTAGCTGTTACTGTACAATACAACATAATATTTATCTTTTGCTGCCCATACATATTCTTTTTTTGTAGTTTTAAGAATTTCTTTTATTCTTTGTTTTTGTCCGTAATATTTGCAATAGAACACACATAATTTCAATAGCTTCTGTGTGTAAAATTCAGTGATATTGATTGGCTTGTTCAATTTGTTTAACTCTTTTCACCTCCTTTTCTGAATTATCCTACTTCTTTTTTTTTCTCCCCAAGTATTTTTATTAGGTTTTTTTTTAATAATTTTTTTTATTTTTTATTTTTACAGAGGTTTTGGATTTCCATTCATTCATTGCTGCAATTTTCTCCCTTCCATACATATTCTTAAGATATTGCTTTCTGGCCTTGATGGGTCCTGATTACAGGTTGCCATGAGGAATTTGAAGACCACCATAAATAATTCCCCTAGCTGATTGCTGCTTTAATAAGGCTTATTTCCACCAAAGATGGCCATTATATCATTGTTATATCATTGTTAGGTGCCATCTAGTCACTATCAACTCTTCATGATCTTAGATGTCACAGAACGAAACACTGCCAGTCCTGTATCGTCCTTAAAATTGTGTCTAGGTTTGAGCCCATTATTGCAGCCTCTGTGTTAATCCATCTTGCTGAAGGTCTTTTTCGTTTTCATTGTCCCTCTCCTTTGCTTGTGTGATATCCTTCATCAGGAACTGTCCCCTCTTGGCAACATGTCCAAGTAAAGTGAAATGAAGTCTCCTCTCCCGGCTTCCAAGGAGCATTCTGGCAGCTCTTTATCTAAGAGAGATTTGTTCGCTCTTCTGGAAGTCCATGCCATGTGCAACATTCTTCACTGACACTTTAATTATTTTCCCCCTTTTCCTTTTATTTATCTGAGTGATTGTATTTTTCTATTCATACAGATGCTGTTTTATAACATTGTGATTAAAATGTAATTAGGTAATTAGTACACAATTTATTTTATAATATTAATAATTGATTAATATTATTAAATACAATGTTTACTCAATAATTCATTCCCTTTCCTCCCATCCAATTTATATATTAATTGAATTAGATAATTAGTATATATTTTATAATATTAATTATCTTTGATTAATTTAATTGTTGTTGTTATTGATTGCTGTCAAGTCGAGCATGACTCATAGCAACCCTATGAACAAAAGGCCTAAGCCTTTCTATAAATATCATCTTTTATCAAAGTTCATAGAGTTTCCATAGGCATGTTGTTTAGGAAGTGGATGCCACTCCTGCTTCCAAAAACTGTAACTAAGTATAATGTTTAATCAACCCCTTATTGTATATTGTCTTCCTTCACTCAATTTATATATTAAATTTTTTGCTTAGTTTTTTATTTTAGTGAAGGTTTGGAAGTCATATTGATTTTCAATCACTCATAGATTTTTTTTTAAATATATATATCCTAACCAGCACCATAGTTCAAAGGCATCAGTTCTTTTTTGGCCAGCCTTATTCATTGAGAAACTTTCACATACCACATGTTACCTATGTAGAACTCAGAAGAGCTACATCATTCTCATGTACAATGTGACCCAAATTAAAATTCAATCTGCTAAAAGAAAAATGTTGAAAAGATTGAAAAATTTTGAATCTCACAAAATTCCCCATATAAACTGAAAAATTGTTAAAGAAAATAACAGTAAGCTAAGTTTTAATCATTCTGTGACAACAATAAATCGTGCAATAAATTCATTGTAAGAACTGGTGTTGATAGTTCTAGTTCACCTTTGGGCTGTCTTATACATGCACTCAACAACTCAAACTCATTGTTGTCACATTGGAACCAACTCAGAGCTGATCCTCCAGTGAATATTCTGAGGTTGTAAATGGCCAGAAGGTGATTGCCCATCTTCTGCAGCCGTAAATGGCATGGGAGATGAGTGCCCACCTTTCTTACTTGGAGCAATTGGTAGATTAGAACCGCCAGAGAGGTGCCACATTTGAGGTAGCAGCACAACTCCCCAGGAATGACAATACCAGAACTAAGCCCCTCTCTATACCTGCCACTTTTCTATTTAAAACCAAATCATAGTTGACCCTCACAAAATTACTCCAAGTAGCGTGAAGTCATAAAAATCCACTGCAGAAATAAGACTGACAAGGATGTACATTGTTGTACAGGTTTCAAGACAGCTATCAAAACAGAGGGAGAAACCTGACCTGTAAAGATCTATATAGCCTTGGAAATCTGAAGGGATACTTTTACTTTGACCTATGAGGTCACTATATCGGAATTGACTAGACGGCAGTGGGATTCAACTAGATATGGAAAGCCAGCAAGAGAATTATGCTAATCATTTCGTTAAGAGCTCATGTTTCCAAATAGGAAGCTCTAACTTCAGACTTGGTGAGCTTTCTAAGGTGCCTAATACACTGTAGGCACTCAACAAAAATTAAATTAACATATGAAGGCATTGAAAGGAAAAATGCATTTTTAGACATAAGAGAACACAGCTGTGTTTGGGATCTGTTGACTGTCTCAAGTTATTTTGAAAGCATTTTGTTTTGGTAACACATTTGGCAAGTTCTCTTCCTCTTCATTTTTATACTCATGTGTATTTAAGGGAGAATTTAATCCATATGTTCCTGATTCTATTCTACTTGACTCATCCCAGCATTACTTTATAAAAGCTATTTGAATGCCAAGAATCTTGCAAATTTCTTAACAAACGCTGAAGGTTTTGTATTTTCCCCCTTCCCAAGAACTAAAAAATTGACTTTTGTTCATCCAAAATTCTGAGACCTCTTTTCTTTTCTCTTTAAAGGAAACATGTGGACTTTCACTTATCACTGAATTTAACTCTATTTAACTACAGTTTGGGTTGATGAGTGGCAAAAATGAGGACATGAATAAAACTGCAGTAAAGGCTGGTGAGGGAGCTCTGGTGGCCTCATGGGTGAGGAGTTGTACTGCCAACCCAGAGGCAGACTTTTGAAATCCACTGGCTGGGCAAGCCTCTGAAAACCTGCTGGAGAGTCAGCTATGGATTGGTTCCAATGTGATGGCACATAACAACAACAACAACAACAACAACTGCATGTCATCTACTTTCTATTTCCTTTTTTATGAAAAAAAAAAAAATTAACACCATTACCTCATCATTTCAGGTCCCTGCTGGATCTTTCCCATTTCCTTTACCCCCTCCCTCCACCCACCACATTGTGTAACCCTGTGGTTTCACCCGTACTCATCCTCACACCTCTGCTTCTATCCCTTCCCCCTTTGGATCCTCATACACATTTTACTACTTTTTACAATATGATCTTATGCAGTATTTATCCTCAGGAGACTGAGTTCACTCAGCACAATCTCTCCAGTCCCTCCCAAGTTATATAATTTTCAAAATCATTGTTCCTGAGTGCTGTGTAATATTCCATTGTGTAAACATACCATAATTTCTCAATCCATTCCATTGTGATTGGACCCTTGGATGCCATCTGCTTTCATAGCAGCAGAAGTGTATCTAAGGTGCAGCAGGTGTGGGTTGTGCCCGGGACGCCGCCTGAAGGGGTTGCCATTGAGAAGAAAGCTTGCCTCAGCATGTCTTTAATGATCCTCATGAGTCCTAATTCCAGAAACAACCCTGTGAATTTTCTAATGTGAAATTGTAATCATAGCATTTTACCTGCTAAAGTAGTCTTGACTGTAACAGTTCAAATCTCAGAAATGAAAATTGTGGCAAATATTTAGTGGGATACCATCAGGTGAAATCTATTTGCATAGTCTACATTTGTTTCTTATAAAAGGTATTTGCAATGAATATATCATTGATTGTACAGAATTTTATTTTCAGCCTCTTTTCTGTCACCAAGTCCATGTTTTCTGACTACTGAACCTTCTTCCCTGTTCCTAACATACCATGGATCACTAGGAGAACAAATAGGTCTCTCTTGGAGAGGGTGAAACCAAGTTTCTCCTTGGAGAAAAGGATTTTGAGGCTCCATCTCACATACTTTGGGCATGTGGCCAGGAGGGACCAGTCATTGGAGAAGGGTGTCATGATTTATTCATTGCAAATAACTTTTATAAAAAACAAATGCAGACTATGCAAATGGATTTCACCTGATGGTATGCACAGGCATCAGTTCTATTACATCTGTGGAAAGAATCTCTGGAGAAGCACAATATCAGCTGTGAAAAGTAGGCCAGGAGCTGACTGTGGAACAGACCAATTACTCATATTCAAGTTCAAACTAAAGTTGAAGGTTAAATTTACAAGAACCAAAATTTGACCCTGAGTCTATCCTGCCTAAATATAAAAACTATCTCAGGAATAGCTGGACAGAGGGACAGAGTAGAAGAGGAAGACCCCAGATGAGATGGATTGATTGACACGGTAACTGGGGCAATGAAAATAGGTATGTCAGAGTCAGTGAGACTGGCTCAGGACAGGGCAGGTTCAGAGCTATTGAATGTAGGGTTATTATGAGTTACAGGTGACTTGATGTGGGCCAATAACAGGTGGGGTGTCATTACGTGTCCCTTTGTCTGAAGGATCAGCCTGAGGGGGACAGAGAAATAGAACAGATGAAGGTGGAGAGGATGAGTAACACTAAATAGAAATCAACCTCCAAGGACGAAACTTGGAGGGATGAGTTGGGTGAAGAAAGTCTGACCTTGTTCTCATTCAGTCTCCTGAAGTACTGGGGAGGGGCCTCCTTGATCAAGCCTAACCATGATGTCATACAACCAAGTCAGAGTCCTAGGTGTCTGGGCAAGGTGGAGGAAGATGTAGAGTGGATCTGAGGGCCCTATGGAAGGTCCTAGGCACAAGAGGTATTTCCAGTTTTTGGAAAAGGCTTTACTGTCCTGTACCCTGTGAGTCAACATGCTCCAAAGAGGTGAGGAAATAAACAAACAAAACCCAAACTCATTGATATAGAGTTGATTCTGGCTCATAGCAACATGAGAAGACAGAGAAGAAGTGTCTCACATGGTTTCCAAGACTATAAGCGGTAGCCAAGTACTTAACCACTGTGCCACCAGGGCTCCTTAGAGAGGTGGGAAGAAGAGTGTTAAGTCCTCCCCAAGGGAGAACACATGTGGAAGTAGGAGGTAGCTGGAGCACTCCAGGCAGCCCAGGGGACACGGTTAGGGTCAGAAAAAGTCCAGGAAACACAGTGGGATAATTGATAGGGCTTGTGAGGGCTTGCCAGGTGTAAGGGAACGCCCCACTTAGGTTGGCACCCACTCTCTAGGCAGGTGTGTCCTCAGGAGCTCTGAGCCGTTTGGCAGTGAGGCCACACACAGTATTCTGAGTCATTATTAGGCAAAGAAGGAGCCCTGGTGGTGCAACTGTTAGATGTTCAGCTGCTAACCTGGAGGTCAGAAATCCAAACCCACCTACCAGCTCCATATGAGAAAGATTGACAATCTGCTCCTGGAAAGACTACAGTCTAGAAAACCCTTTGGAAGCTGTTTACCCTGTTACTCAGGGTCACTCTGAATCAAAATTGACTCACAGAACCTTGGCAAAAACATTGTGAGGCTATTTTCATTGATAAGCTAGAGAGCTTAGGTTTGAAATGTACCAAAGGAAAAAAAAAACACACCAAAACATATGAAATGCAGTTTCCAAGCTGATGCCTGAATTTAGGGAAAAGTTTTTGGAGATTTAGGTGTAACTAACTCAAGAGCATGAGGATCTCTGGGGTTGGGATGTGTAAGTATGAGGCTGGTGACCAAAATGTCAGCAGTTTAAACCTACCAGTCTGTGGTAAACAGATATGGCAGTCTGTGTCCTTATATCACCTTGGAAACTCTTCAGGACAGTGCTATCCCATCTTACAGGATCACTGTAAGTCAGAATGCACCCGGTTGTTGTGGGTTGGTTTGGTTTGGTTTGGTTTGGCTTGGAACAAGGGATGTATGTGTCCATGGTTAGAATGTCACAAGGAAGGAAATACTATTCTAAGCATCTTCAAGATTCTGGCTGTGTATGGCAGAAAAACAGGAAAAAAATAGGAAGGTTTTGTTCTGGAAAAAAGGTGGTTTGTGTTGTTTTTTTTTTTTTTGGTTTTTTTTTACATCTACATGGAACTCACAATTAGTAGCACAATCTTAGAAAGCTGTAAAGTCAAGAGGTAAAAGAGCATGTAATGACAACAGTGTGTTTATCTGACTTCCAACTTTCCCTCATGGCTCTTCATTCTTTCAGCTATGTGTTGGTTCTGACTCTGATATGATACAGAACAACAAATATATATGTATTAGAGGCTGATTGATGGGTGAAGTGTTAGACTCTGAAAAGGGGGCTCTCTTGTTTTAGTAGAGGGTCTGATGTGGATTCTGTGGTAGTTTTTTATTTAATCCTCTTGTTTAGAGTCAACAGGACCTGGTAAAGGGCCTTTGCATTAAAAAGTCGGTTGAGCCTGAGTGACTGCTAGTGTTGTTATATCTTGGAGGAACATTTTTTCTAAGTGGTGCAACACTGGTCTGTAAATTTGCTGTACTGAGGTAACTTGGGGTTGTTGTGATGAGGAACCCTGTGCCATTGGTGCATCAAATGCCATAATGGTTATCCATGGTGGACAGTGTTTGGTGGAGCTCTCAGAATAAGACAGGTTTGGAAGCAGGGATGGCATCCACTTCCTAAACAACATGTCTCTGGAAACTCTATGATCTTAGAGAAATAATGCTAGTTATAGAACAGGGTTCAGGTCTTTTGTCCATAGGGTCACTATGAGTTGTGCTCAACTTGATGGCAATCAGCAACAACAACAACCCAACAGAAGTGACAGAAGTCTTCTGTTTAACTTAATCCACAACGTATATAGCATCTCACTGCATTTTGACTGAAACTCAGACTCCTTCCTCTGACGTCAAGCCCCTACATGAGCTCTCTTTTGACTACTCCATCTCTATCTCCTGCATGCTTTCTTTTCTCTTGAAATCTATCGATCTCCCCAAAGTGAGCACACTCTCAACAAACAGCCTTGAGACTTTTGCATTTATAGGTTTTTTTATGGACCACCTTTGTTACTAGCCTTCACATAGCTAACGCCTTCTCTAAACTCTTTATTGAAAAAAGTAGTAAAAAACCCCCCACTAAAACAAAACTATAAATAGCTTCCCATTTCTTTCCATTCTATCACTCATTTGCTTGATTTGTTGTTTATTTTCTGCCTTTCCCACCGCCTTGTAAGCCCCATGAAGTCAGGGATGAGTTACACTTTTTTTTTTCCTTTAAACTGGTGAGCAACTATTTCTCACGCCTGGCATGAATAGATTGATGCATTAATTGGGGAGATGGATGGATGACTAGGTTTCCAAAATCTTGACTTTGCTTTCTCTCAGCGCACATTTGAAGACCATGTTCTTTGACATAGGATTTGTTTGTGTTTTGCTCTGTTAGACACGGCTAAACATTCCTTGGCATTTCACAGCTGGAAGAAACCAAAACAGAGACAAAGCAAGAAGTCACTGACCATGAAGGAGAGGTCCCATTTATTCATTCCTGAATAACTACTCCAGAAATAACAGCACTCACTCTCTCTAGATTATTTTTTTTAAGATTTACCTCACAAAAGAAAAACAAAAACAAAAGCAAGCCACATTTCCTTGTAAGAGAGACTCTATGTGACTTTATGTGTGTGTGCGTGTTTGTTCTTGCAGGCTCCGTGAGCCCAAATAATGGAAGGATTTGAGGCTTACAGAAATTTTGCCTGCTGCTTTTGTATAAACAGAATTTTCTTCTTTGTAAAAAGAAAAAAAAAGTTCCAGGCAAACCTGGAAAATCTGTTTTTGCCTTGAAACCTCTTAGAACACTTTCACGAGGATTTATGATGTCTGAGAAATTTTATACCTCGAGACACATAAAGGCAAGGTGAAGAAAAATTTGGAATCATTGCAAAGAATTCTACCTCTATATACCACTCACCTCTAGGAAAATATATATATGAGAGAGATTTCTTTGTACTAGACTATTCTGTTTGCATCAAGGTGGTCCTAGAGTGAGGGCTGTGCTATGTGTGTGACAAAGTAGCAGCACTGATCAGGAGATGGCAGCAAGGAAAGGACTTACATACAATTAAGGCCAAAAGGTCCTGCTGGAAAAATGCAAGGTGGGTAAGAGTACAGCTGGGGGACAGACGCATTGTTGGTAAGAGCCCTGCTGAGCAACAGATGCATTGTGGGTGAGAGCCTGGATGGAAGTGGAGTTCTGTGCATATGAGAACTCTGTTGGAAGATGGATGTATTCTAGATAAGAGCTTGACTTTGATATTTGTAAGCATGAAAATTCAAGTTCTAACCTACTATAGAGGCTTGTTTATTATTCTCTTTGAATCTATTTCCTGAATTGTAAAATGAGAATGAAAAAAAAATTTCAGTACTCTTACTAGAAGCTAAGAAACCCTAGTGGTGTGGTGATAAAGCATTCAGACTCTGACTGCAGTCAGTGGCTTGAACCCAACTTAAAGATGTGATAATCTGCTCACTACAGATTACAGTTTTGGGGAACCCTGCAGGACAGTTCTCCTTTGTTCTGTTAAAGTCCCTAGGAGTTGGAATCAACATTATATGGTGGATTATTGTAAGGATTCCAAAACAAAAAATCAATGTTCATAAACTTGTTAGTATAATATGCCTTATAGCTAATCCTTAGTATAAAGTAAGTGCTCAATAAACATTAATTATAATTAGATGTTGAACACAGATTTTTTGGGGGGGAATGTTGGGGAAGAAGGGAGGGCCTCTGGCCAGGACAGATTGTCTAGCTCCGGATAAGTGCAAGCCTCCCAACGGCCTTTAATACAGGATAGAGAAATCTCCCCTGTGTTTGGTTGTACCAGCTTGAGAAAGCTCGTCACCTGGGAAGACAGCTGCACGTCTGTTGAGTTGGGAGTAGTCTGCACGAGGCCTAGGTTCTTCTAGCCAATCTGCATGTCCCACGTCTGCAAGCCCACCCTATCCTGTCTTTCTGTTTATTTGTTCATATAGAAGTGCCCTGTAACCCCCTGCCCTCCCAGTAAAGTTGAGCTGGATTGAGTCTCTGAACAGCTCCTGGAGTGGTGTGTCTCCATTGCGCTTACTCCCATCAGGGTGTCGCTGTTCATTGTCAATTAATGGACCATAACAAGCTTTATCTAACAAAAATATGAGCCATATATGTTATATTTTAATAGTAAAATCACTCGATAATCATGCAAATGGTGAAACAGAATTATAATGGGGGAGGAATAAATTCTAGTAGCAATGTTAAAAAGCAAGCAAACTTATTTTTTAATAATATACTTTATTTAATTTTTGGGTGGGAGGTGAGAAAAATTTCTATTTAGAATTAGCCCGGTGGACCTAGTTGAGATGATCCAAATTTTGTTGGCAACATCCAAAGCATCATAGTCAGGAACAAGTCGAACATAGCCTTCTTCTTCTCTCCATCAGGCCTAATCAAAATGTTGACCTTAGTCACATCAATGTCATAGAGCTTCTTTACAGCTTTTTTAATTTGGTGCTTGTTGGCCTTCACATCCACAACGAACACAAGTGTGTTATCTTCTATCTTCTTCATGGCATAGTGGTCAAGCTTGTTTCTCCTGGGGGCGCTCTTCCAGGGGTATTTGGGCTGCCTCTGGAGTCTCAGCATCTTAGGCAGCTGGAAAGTGGGGATCTTCTTCTTCTTCTTCTTTTTTTTTTTTTGGCTGTGGACGCCCTTCAGGACTGCCTTCTTGGCCTTTGATGCCTTTGCTTTGGCTTCAGTTTTGGGAGGGGCAGGGGCTTCCTTCTTCACTCTAGGTGCCATCTTTGTAGAAAAGCAATATACTTTCTTTAATTTAATATGGCTAAAATACAATTGTTTTACTATATAGGCAGTAAAACAGTAAGGAGCTTAAACTCTTTTTTCCAGATTACATCTTGGAAAACCAGTGAATATTTCTGTTTTGATGTTCATCTCAATTCAGAGTTGCTACTGTTTCAAGTATTTAACAGCCCCGTATGACAAAGAATTTATTGGCTAGCACAGTTCTGTCCCGGAAGCCCACAATAGGGCCTCCCCCACCCCCAAACATCCCTCCAAGCCCTGTGGCTAATAACCCTTTTTTTTTCTTTACAGAAAAGCAACAGATAAAACAATGATAACAAAGATGAAGTAATTTTTTGTAGTTTGGCTCATTTTCCTCATGCTCCGCATTCTGTTCCCTGGAAACTGTCAGTGCAGTAAAACTGAAACTAGAATTGCTCGCTTTCAGAATCTGCTAGATTTTGGAGGATTGGGCTAGCAGTCAAGAGTATTAGAATGCTTTTGTTTACTCAAGAATCTAATAGAGGCAAAATGGGACTGTCAGCTACCAAGATAAAGGACACTTCTTTTGGACACCCCTTTCTTTGTGTTATTTATTATCTCATCTTGGAGATTATCCAAAGATGCAAGGCTCTGGGACTGCCTGCAAATCTAAAGATTGAAGTTCTTACTCACCTAATGACATCACAGAAGAAAGACCTGGCAAACTGCCTTTCCAAACATTGTTGTTATATGCCATCGAGTCGCCTGAGACTCATAGTGACCCTATGTACAGCAGGCCTAAACCCTGCTCTATCCCTTGCCAATCTTACTGTCTCTGACACACCTATTCTTAGTACCCCAGTCACTGACTCAATTCATCTCATTGAGGGTCTTTCTATCCTGCATCCCAGTCCAAGAACTGACCCCACCTTGCAACAAGCCCAAATCATGTCAGATGAAGCTTCAGAATCCTTGCCTCCAAGGAGCAGCCTGGCTTTACCTTCTCCAGAATGAGCTTGTTTGTTCTCCTTTCAGTCCAGGGTATATTCAATACTCTTCTTCAGCACCAAAGTTCAAAGGCATCAACTCTCCTTCTATTATCCCTAGTCATTGTCCACCTCTCTGATGCATAGCGAGTAATTGCAAAGACCATGGCCTGGAACAGGTGCACCTTAGTCTCCAGAATTACTTTATAGCCAAGAATAAAGCAATTCTCTTCTGTAGC
>NW_006399804.1:14235188-14235824 GCF_000299155.1 Elephantulus edwardii | reverse complement strand
GCATAATGCTCTCCAGTCCCTCTCAAGTTACGTGTGATTTTCAAAATCGTTGCTCTTGTGTGCTGCATAGTATCCCATCATGTGAATGTACCATAATTTCTCAATCAATTCTATTGTGGTTGGTCATTTGGGCTGTTTCTATTTTCTTGGTGATAGTGAATAACACTGCCACGAACACTGGTGTTTAAGTCTCTGTGTTTGTATGTGGTTTTTCTCCAGTGCCACTTTCTTTCCCTTGAATACTAGTGTGCAGCCAGCAGATGGCAGTCTAATACTTTGTATGGTGAATTTTAGCTGCTTAACTCCCATGGAAAGTAGAAATAAATAGTAGTCTCATATGTTTGTTGAAAAAAGGCAGTGGTCGTTGTTTGATCTTTGCCTCAAGTTTACGGAATGATTACAAGTTTGTGGTGAATATGTTACAGTTAAAGGTGAACTAGATACTCCAATATAAATCTGTCTTCACTTAATTTGAAACCTGAATTGCATTTTGGATTGTTTTCCACATTTACTTTTTCAGCACCAAAGCAAAGTTACCTAATTTGAATCAGAGGATTGAAATATACATGGCTGTGTTTGTTGCAGCTTTGTTCACAATAGCAAGGAGTTGGAAACAACCTAAGTGCCCATCAACAA
>NW_006399804.1:14225447-14233861 GCF_000299155.1 Elephantulus edwardii | reverse complement strand
ATATTCACATCAGGCAGTGCCTGAAATTTCATGCTGTCAGTTTGTAGGTCCTTCATTTTGCATAGTTAAATGATTTTGTGAGAATGTGGGTTCTCAGGAGAATCCATGAGAATGAAAATCAACAAATATCAAAGATAAAGTATCTAATTGCATCAATTTATGCCAATGGAGCTGATTCCAACTCAGCAATCCTGTAGGACTAAGAACTGCCCCATAGGATTTCAAAGACTATAATCTTTAAAGACGACCACGTTTTACTTTCTTACTGGTGATTTCAAACTACTGGCCTTTTGGTTAACAGCCAAGTGCTCTAACTATGGCAGTACTAGTCATCCACTCTGATTGCATAGCTAAGGAAATCTTTGAAGTTAACACTAACTGTGGGCCATGTTTCCCTCTGGGGACAGTATTTAGACTTCATTCAATTTGCTAGAACAGTTTGTTGTCTCATAGCTGAATCCTTCAGCAGGTTCTCAGACTGTAAATAGCATGGACAGAGATTGCCCATCTCCCCTCCTCAGCTCTCCCAGCTGAGCCTCTAACGTATTTGAATTAGCAGCACAACTTCCTGTTGGATAAGTAGATGATTAAAATGTGTTATTTTTTTTTTTGTCAAACTGACATGTATATAATACACATCTCCATCTTTTAAGAGACTTTTCATAATAAAGTTGTGAAAATTAGTGAGTAAAAACATTTTCAGGAATGAAAAAGTGAAGGGTTGTGATTTATTACAGTATTCATTCATTAACTTCTCACTTGTATGTTCAATATGTGCTGGCCATCATGAGAAGAGTAAGATGGTAATTTCTCACGAGCTTACAGTATAATAGAGCTTTCTCTAGAGGATGTGACATTTAAACTGTTAAGAGATTGGCGCTAGTTTTCCAAGGGTTTGGGCAGGTGTTCTGAACATAAAGAAAGAAAACTCCAACATAATAAAAGGCTCAAAGGGGAAAAAAAAGACCAAGGATGAAAATTTTGGGCCCAAACGATGAAATTTCAGAAGTGCTCCTAGGTACCTTCTAAGATGTACTGACAACACAAGGGTGGTTAGAGACATGCATCTGGCCAGGAGAGAGAATGAAGTGGTAGAGTCTCACGGTGAAAGTTCAGCGTGAAGAGTAAAGTGTTTCAAATCACATCATGTTCAAGACACACTGTCCTTAAGTGTGGTTGAGTTACCTAATTGACAGAGATTCAAGTCAGTGAACAGAACACGTGCTGGGACAGCCTCAGTTAGGCAGATACGAAAGTCAAGAGGACTGGGTAAGATCCGGTCCTACAAAGAAACTCTAGCCGGTGTACAGACACAAGGTTATCATTACTGTTGGGCACAGTCACACAGAAGGACACAGGGAAACAAAGAAGAAACACATAAGTTAATTCGGTTAATAGAGCAGGAAAATTAGCAACGCTATGACTTGCTGCAGGTACTCTGTCATCTAACATTGACTAACAGTGAAGGATCCAGGGCAGGGGAGTATAGAGGAGCACCAAGCATGTAAGGGAGTACTCTAGAGTGTAGAGTATAGGGAATGCTGAGAAGCAAAGAAAGGTACTCATGAGTTTAGGGAACTACTCAGACATATAGTACTCGAGTATGGAAAAAGGGGAACACTGAGTAGCATAGCAGAATACTCAGGAGTATGGAGGAGTACTCAGGCATAGAAGGGAGTACTCAGGAGGATAGATGTGCACTCAGTATCAGTTCTCAGGACCCTGGAGATGTGCCTAGGTCAGCGGACCTCGTTCACCAGGAAGCATGAGCTAATTCTAAGCCAGTTAGAAGTTGGGCTCAGGCTGTTACTTTCCTTCTGTTAGGATAACTTTGGGATCTAGAAAGCTGCATGCAGCGAGGAGAGATCAAGCCAGAGAAAATGAAATGAGGCTGACAGGACCATAGGAGTCACAGAGGGGGAAAAGGAGGAAAAAAGGTAAGGCCAGGCTGTGGAAAAATGTAATGCTAGGATACAGAACGGGAGCTAAAGTCCATGAATAACAGGAAACAGAAAACTCGAATAAGGAAGTAAGATAAAGAAATAGTTGCCTTCAAAGATGAACCTGTCCTACAGGTTGGTTATGTAGACACGAGTCAAAAGGTAGATGAGAGATAATAATGAGCAGCCCTAAGATGGTGAAGTAGGATGGAAAATTTAGATGTATAACCTATTTTTTGTTATGTTAGGTAGTTATTGTTGTTATGTGCTGTTGAGTCGCTTGCGACTCATAGTGACCCTATGTACAACAGCCCTAACCTCTGCTCTGTCCTGTGCCAATCGCACTGTCTCTGACACACCCATCCCAATTACCCCAGTCACTGAATCAATCCATCTCATAGAGGGCCTTCCCCTCCTGCGCTTTCCCTCCACCCTACCAAGCATGATGTCCTTCTCCAAGGACCGGTCTCTCCTTACAACATGTCCAAAGTATGTTAGATGAAGCCTCAGAATCCTTGCCTCCAAGGAGCCAACCCTAAAATTCCATTTTCCATGGTTCAAGCTATTCTAGACATTGAAAAGTAAATTACAGAATATATTTTCTTTATCTTAAACATTACACTCAGAACAGGAAATTTGGAAAAGAAGAAGTAGAATGTGAAAAATAAAACTGCTTTAGTCTTCCCGCTCCCAAAATAATCACTATCAATCTTTTACTATATTTTTTCTTGTCTTTCTCTACCAAGCTATTTGTAGATTTCTTTTCCATAGCTGTGATTGTGTTGCAAAAGGCCTTTTATCAGTTTTTCATTTAAACCTGTTCATATATCGATAGTTCTGAGTAGCAGCAGGTTGTCCTTCTAGTGACTAGTAAGTCAGTTCAAGTAGGCAAGGAGAAAAGTGCAACAATGAATGAATGGAAATCCAAAGTCTCTGTAAACTTTCATAAAAATTAATAATAATAAAAAAAGAAAAAATAAGTCAAATACATCATTTTTCTTTAGTTTTTAGTATTCTTGCCTTTTATTATCAATGTATTTAAAATTACATTTTTTATTAGTCTTGTGTTTTTTTTGGGTGGGGGACATTTCTGCAATATTACATATATTAATACATCTATTTTTAAAAAACACATGTCATTGCCTAACTTTCCATCAACTTTCCAACAACTTTTGACATTGATACAAACTTCATGTAGACCAGGTCTTGGCTGCTATATGCCAGTGTTCTGAACAGTAAATCATAACATTGAACATTTGTGAGTGAACATTTGAAAATGGTAACACTAGCAAATTATGTGCTACAATGTTGTATGTGCTAGATACTAACAATAAGATATACAGACAGTATAGTGACATTCTTCATAACTTGAATATGTTGTAAGTTGGAGACTGCTTGAAGTCTAGTGAGAATTGCTGCAGTATAGTGGTTATGAATATTGACTCTAGAGGTAGACTGCCTGAGTTCAAACCCAAGTATCTGCCATTTTCTATGTGAGTATAATATTTCTTTGCCTCAGTTTTGATAGTGATAAAATTGTAATAATAGTAACAATCACCTAAATTTGTTGTGGGGATTAAATTACTTTCATATGGAACACTCTTAGCATCTGTTGTTGTTGTAGTTATGTGCCGTCGAGTTGTTTGCGACTCATAGCGACCCTGTTGCCTCTGACACACCCATCCCGATTACCTCAGTCACTGAATCAATCCACCTCATAGAGGGTCTTCCCCTCCTGCGCCGTCCCTCCACTCTACCCAGCATGATGTCCCTCTCTAAAGACCTGTCTCTCCTTACAACATGTCCAAAGTATGTCAGGCGAAGCCCCAGAATCCTTGCCTCCAAGGAGCAGCCTGGTTTAACCCTCTCTAGGATGAATCTGTTTGTTTTCCTGGCAGTCCATGATACATTCAATACTCTTCTCCAGCACCACAGCTCAAAGGCGTCAATTCTCCTTCTATCCTCCCTAGTCATGTTCAAGCTGCTTTGAAGGAAATAGCAAAAAATAAGGCCCCCCGGAATAGATGGTATACCAATTGACATTTTTCAGCTAACAGATGCTGCTGTGGATGTGCTCACCAATTTGTGCCAAGAAATCTGGAGAACAACCACTTGGCCAATTGACTGGAAGAGGTCTCTATTTGTTCCCATCCCAAAGAAGGCGACCCAACTGAGTGTGGAAACTACAGAACAATATCATTGATTTCACATGCAAGCAAGATTCTACTGAAGATTATCCAAAAACGACTGGAACAGTACATCAGCAGAGAACTGCCAGAAGTCCAGGGTGGGTTGAGAAGGGATCGTGGTACTAGGGATATTGTAGCTGATGTTAGATGGATCTTAGCTGAAAGCAGGGAATACCAGAAGAATGTCTATCTGTGTTTCATTGATTATGCAAAGGCATTTGACTGTGTGGATCATAACAAACTGTGGCTGACTGAGAAGAATGGGAATCCCAGAACATTTAATCGTGCTAATGCAAAACCTATACTTGGCCAAGAGGCAGTCGTCAGAACAGAGCAGGGTAACACTGCATGGTTCAAAATTGGGAAGGGTGTACTCCAGGGATGTGTCCTATCTCCGTACCTTTTCAACCTGTATGCAGAGCAAATTATCCGAGAGGCAGGGCTCTATGAGGAGAAGCGTGGTGTTAGGATTGGTGGATGATCTATCAACAATCTGCGTTATGCAGATGACACAACTTTGCTCGCTGAAACTGAGGAGGACCTCATGCACTTACTGCAGAGGGTCAAGGACTGTAGCCTTCAGTATGGACTGAGGCTCAATGTCAAGAAGACAGAAATTCTCACCACCGGACCAATCGGTAGCATCAGGATGGATGGCGAAGAGATTGAGAGTGTTCACAGCTTCAGTTTGCTCGGCTCCACGGTCAACACTCTTGGCACCAGTAGCCAGGAAATAAAGAAACATATTGCGATGGGAAAGTCTGCGGTTAGAGACCTCTCTAAAGTACTCAAGAGCAACGGTGTCTCTCTGGAGACTAAGGTGTGCCTGATACAGGCCATGATTTTTGCAGTCACTTGTTTTTGCAATCACTTGTTATGCACTTATGTTTTTTGCTCTTAGCATCTAGTATATAGAAATTATTCTCTAAGTATGTCATATGCCAAATGTGATAATGGTTACTCATGGTGGGCAGTGTTTGGTAGAGCTTCCCGATTAACACAAGCTTGGAAGCAGGAGTAGCATCCACTTCTGAAATGGCTTGCCTCCAGAAACTATATAAACTGTGCTCAGGTCTTCTGTTCATAGGGTCGTTATGGGTCATCTATGACTCAAAGGTGCTTAACAATAACAATAACAACAACAACAACAGAGAGAGAGCTACGTTGGCCTAGTGGACAGAAAGTTATGCTACCAAGCCCAAGGTGGGTGATTTTAATCTGTGGCCCTCAGGACAGGTTTAAATTGGTTTTTTTATCAAACATTCTTCTAAGTGGGATAGTACTGGTGCATTTGCTGTACAGAGGTAACTCGTGGTTGCTGTGATACTAAACACTGTGACACTGATGTGCCAAATGCAATAATGGTTACCCATGGTGGACAGTGTTTGCTGGAGCTCCCCAGTTAAAACAAGGGCTAGATAAGTGTAGAGAGTTGTTGAATGACATTTCTAATAACTTAGTAAAATAAAAGACTTCTTAGAGAATAATTTATATCTGCTAGATGCAGATTCATCCTGCTGTTGATTGCTGTCAAGTCGAGCATGACTCATAGCAACTCTTTGGACAAAAGACCTAATGGCTTTCTATAGCTATTGTGTTTCTCCAAGTTCATAGAGTTTCCAGAGGCATGTGGTTTAGGAAGTGGATGCCGCTCCTGCTTCCCAACCTGCTTTACTACTGGGAGCTCTACCAAACACTGTCCACAATGGGAACCCATTATGGTAATTTATATCCCCATGGCACAAGGTTCAGCATCATAGCAAACCCAGGTTACCGCATACAGCACATTGAGTGATGCGCAAAGTGGAAGAATGTTGCTCCAGATATAATAGCACTAGTCTCATTTAGCAGTGGTTTAGTGTTGTCAAGTCAAATATGACTCAGAGTAAACATTGCACAAAAAGACCTGAACACTGTTTTATAATTAACATCATTTCTGCACATTTCTAAGAGACTTTGCGGTGAAATCAGGCTGCTCCTTGGAAGCAAGGATTCTGAAGCCTCATCTGACATACTTTGGACATGTTGCAAGGAGGGACCAGTCCTTGGAGAAGGACATTATGCTTGGAAGTGTGGAGGGACAGTGCAAGAGAGGAAGAGCCTTGATGAGATGGATTGATTCAGTGACTGGGGTAATGAGGGTAGGTGTGTCAGAGACAATACGGTTGACACAAGATAGAGCACGTTTCAGGCTTATTGAACATGGAGTCACTATGAGTCGCAAGTGACTCAACAACACATAACAACAACAATGTTAGAAAACGGGTGAAATATTTTGAGGGTTTCCCTCTGAACATAAGTAGGAAAGTTCACAAACAATGAAGATGTCACTAAGTATTATATATTAGCAGAGGGTTTTGTTTGTAAAGTAGAAAAGACAAAAAGTATCTCTGAATAGATCAAGTTTACGTTGTAAGTTCCCACCTAAAAAAAATTCAGCTAGTAATGTCTAAGGGGAGCTTGGAGATACACCATGAGAGTTCAAAAGAAAAGTTATGAGTGGGTGTGTGAATTTGGGGGGACATTTGCCAGAAGGTGGCAGTGATTAATGTTAGAATGAGATCACTAAAGGAAAGGCAATGGTTAAAGCTCAAACTTTGGAGAATGTCGTATTTAGAGAGAAGGAAGTAGGACTAAGAAAGGGGGAAAAAAGGTTAAAAAAATCCTAAGAGGAAGTAAGACACATCAGAGAAGTAACAGAGTGTAGCATTTTGTCATGGAAGCCAAACAACCTTGCATGTGCTGAGTCCCAGTTTAGTGTAGTGCCTTTGGGGAGATGACGCTCTGCCACAGCCCTCAGAGGGAGATGACGCCCTGCCACAGCTCGCAGAGTTAGGACACACCATCCAGATCTTCCCAGCAGGGTCAGAGCCTGGAGAGACAGACTAGGATGTATGAAATGAAAAGCCAGTTTGCTTTGCAAAGGTTCATTCTAATGATAATAGTAGTAATGGTGGCATAAGAAGCTATGCTGCAATCCCAGTGGCATGCAATTCAAGTCCACCTCCTGCTCTGTGGGAGAAGGATGGGCCAGTCTCTTCTTGGGCAATGTTATTGTTGTTGTTAGGTGCTGTTGAGCCGAGTAAGACTCATAGCGACCCTATGAGCAATGAATTAGAATTTTATCTTATCTTTTGGCATTCTCACTCTTCCTGATACCATTTACATCTCATTTAAACCATTCAGGACATGGTAGGCGGGCCTTTGTGATTAAAAGTCAGTTGGGCCCAGGACCTGAGGTCCAAGTCCTGGTGTGAAGACTGATTTGCTATTTGAGTTACAAATTGGTAGTTTTTGTGTTTGGGGAGACCATTGTTCTAATTGGCACAACACTGGTCTGTCAATTTGCTTTACTGAGATAACTTGTGGGCTGCTGTGATACTGAAAGCTATGCAATTGGTGTACAGATTTTAGTAGAGCTCACTAATTAAGACATACTAGGAAGCAGGATTGGTCACCTACTTCTTAAATAAAAGGCTTTTAAAAGCTCTATGACTACTAGAGGAACACAGAGAGTTTTATAGCATGCAGTGGTAGAGCCCGGATTGAAAATCAGTTGAAATGAGGAAAACAATGACAAACATCGTTGAATAATTGGAACATAGAATATATGTAGCTTAACTGTTGGAAAACCGTAAATTGGTACACATGGACATCAACATACTAGGTATTGGATGAGAAGGACCACTTTGGTCACTTTGAATCAGATAACCATAGGGTACGCTCTGCTGGGAATGAAAAACAGAAGAAGAATGGTATTGTATTCATAGTCAAAAGTCAATTTCAAGTTCTATTCTGAAATATAATGTTGTGAGCGATGGTTTATTTTCCATATGCATACAAGGAAGACCCGTTAACACATACATTCATCCTTGTAGAGCCAAAAAGGAAGAAATTGAGAATTTAATGAAATCTTGCAGTCTGAAATTGACTGAACATGAAATCAAATTAATAATTAATAATAAATGCAATTAATGATAATTGATGATAAATGCAAAAGTTGGAAACAGTGAAAAAGGAAAAGTAATTGGAAAACATGGGCTTGGTGATAGAAATGAGGCTAGAAATAAAATGACAGAATTTTGTATTTTCAATGATTTGTTCATTTCAAATATCTTTTTTAAAAGACACAAATGATGACTTTACACATGGATCTCACCTAATCGGCTCAGATTAGGAATTAGGAATTAGTCAATCAGGAATCAAATTGACTACATCTATGGAAGAAATAGTTGGAAAAGCTTAATATTGTCAGTCAAAACTAGGCCAGGGGTGAACTATGGGT
>NW_006399804.1:14210308-14224902 GCF_000299155.1 Elephantulus edwardii | reverse complement strand
AAGTGTATGGACACTTCAGGACAACTAGGACACACAAAAGTCCATGTATCTAGCTGCACAAATTACCCCCTTTTAGTATTTATTGGTTTAGAAAATACATCTATTATGGTCTGGATGAAAATATACAGAGAAAACTGGTTTTCTATCCAATGTCTACAATTCATAGACATTTTGTTTCATGAAATTAATTGCAGTCTCCACATTGTAACATCACTCTTCACGCTTCCTCCTTGTGCTCATCATTTCCTTTCAGCCTTCTTTCTTTCAGAGCCTTCCTGCCTCTTAACGTTATTCCTGGGAAAATGCTGTCCTTTTGATCTCACGGTTCATTTGTTCTGATGAGTGCATACCCACATGATTTTTTTGTTTGCCTTATAAGCTTGTCTATTGTTTGACTAGAAATTGAACCAAAGTGATGGATGTAATTCCAGGTCTAAAGATTGACTAAGCATCATAGACTTGAGGTTTAACCAGTCTCAAGCAGGCCAGTAAGTTTGGTCTATTTTTTATGATTCTGAGTTTTGGATCGCATTTCCCACCCCCCACACTCTCCAAGACTTCCTCTTGTAATCCCAGTCAGAAGTGATGGCCAGAAACTGTCTAGTTCTTCTGGTCTCTGGGTGGAGGAGGCAGGGAACTTCTTTATTTTAAAAGGCAAAAGAAAAGTCGGGGTTGGGGTAAGACTGAGGGAAAAAACTGGATAAATTGTGTATACTGTATTGAAACATGAGGGAAAGAACAGATTAGAGGCGATATATGATTGAGTATTATGGTTAGCACAGGAATCCAGAATTAAAGTTAGATGGAGAATTGTACTCGGGGTGGGGAGTGGGGGGAAAGGAATGGGGGAATTGTATACCAATGAAAGATTTTTTTTTCCTTTTTGGAGAGGGGAGCGAACTGGTGGGGAGGGGTGGGCAGGGAGAAAAGTGCGGCAATGAATGAATGGAAATCCAAAATCTCTGTAAATGTTTTTTAAAATGAATAAAAAATATCAGGTTAAAAAAAAGAATTTAAGAAGATGCAAGAAAAGGATACAAGTGCAGAGATGGAAAGGAATGCCCATTTTGACAAAACATCAAAAATCTACATAGTGTAGAAACTGCAGTGGAAAGGATGATGGTTCAAGGAGCTCATGTAACATATCATGATCAGGAATAGAAAGACCTGTAGTGATGAAGTTTGTCGGCTCTGGACACAGGCAATCTGTGTTTAAACCCCAGGTTGGCTACTTCCTATCAGGAAGACCTTACTAAAAGTATTCTATTCATCCCTATCTCAGCTTCTGCATCTATAAAAAAAACAGCGATAATGATACTAATATGTATGTCATAGGTTTGTTAAAAGAGCCCTGGTAGTGTAATATGTTTTATGCTGTTAACTGTAAGGCCAGTGATTTGAATCCACCAGTGGTTCTGTGGAAGAAAGAGGGTTAGTCTCCTCCCATATAGATTTATAATCTCAGAAACTGATGGAGTGAATTAGAACAGACTCAACAGCAGTGTGATGGGTGGAGGCATATTATAAGAAGCTCTGGTAGTGGAAAAGCTAAGCATTTGGCTTCTAACTGCAAGGTCAGTGGTTTGAGTTCATTCAGTGACTTTAAGGGAGAACAGACAAGGTGACCTTCAGAAAGATTGCAATCAAGAGCACTCTGTGGGGAAGTTCTGCTCTGTCGTATGGGAACACTGTGAGTTGGAATTGAATCACCAGCAACAAACAACAGGCTTGATGTGAAGCTTAAATGCATTACTAAATCTTTGTACTTAAAGGAGTCCTGGTGGCACAACATACAGAGTTGTTGACTGAAAGATTTCCAGTTCAAATCTATTAACTGCCTCTTATGAGATAATGACCAGTGTTCTGCCTATTTGCAATCTCAGAAATTTAAAGGAGGGTCATTACGAGTCAGAATTGACTTGACCATAATGGGCTTATACGTGTGTATTGACTACTTTTATTCCAGATAACTGGACATGGCTCAAGTGTGTTGGGGATGATGAGGAAAGTATAGGATTGGATAATGCTCAAGTCTGTTTTTTTCTGGGATTGTTAGGAGTTGTATTCAACTTGATGGCATCTAACAACAACAACAACAAGAAAAACACATATAGTGCAACAGAGAATATTGGGGAAGTCGAATGGCAGACAGAAGCAGTAAAAAAATCTATTTTTTTTTTCTCTGCAAGTTAGGGTTGTCTTTGGTTGGGGTTTTGCTTTTTTTTTTTTTTTTTAATCAAGAAACAATGAAACACAACTGAACCGTCACCCTAGAAACATTTTCAGTGGACCATGGAGGGACCAAGCTCATCTTATTCTTGCTTGCTGATCCACATCTGCTGGAACGTGAACAGAGAGGCCAGGGTGGAGCTGGAACTTTGGATTAGTGCAATAATTTCAAAAGAAATAACTAACAGTGTGCTAACTTTTAGGGAAGTTTGTTTAAATTGAAGCCTGAATTCAGTAAGATAGAAGAAGGGACACACGGATCAGGAATGGTACTGGGGAAGGGCAGCGGTGGGAGGTGATGGATTGCACTGGGGAGCAGGGTGGATGAGCGAGTGGAGGAAGCAGAGGGCAGGAGTTCAGACTGCAGCATTCTTGTTAGAATTTTCATGGGAGGGTTCCAGGGGACCCAAGCCAGGGAAATACATTTGTATTTGGCCTAGTCCAGTTCTGTGGCTGTTCTAATACTAATTTTGGGGGAAAAAAATAATGTAGAGAAAAATATTAAGTTTATAATCTTAATTGTTTAATCCTCATGGTCCCTTTTTGAAATGTCATTGATTACCATTCCAGCAATTAATCTCCTTTTTTGGTAAGAAGTTTCATTATTAAAGGGGTCCCACTTGAATGTTTTGTTCATTTTCATTTAAATACTGTTCTCATTTCTAATTTGCTCATTCATAAAGTGTGTGGTTACTATCTTCTTTAAGATGTCGTTAAAGTTTTTCTTCACCCCCCACACCTCTCTACAGGGTCTTTTTTTCGAAAAGTCTTTGTGTACTGTAGAGTTGGAACCAAAACATAGCTGACCCTCAGGCAGGTTTTTAGAAGCAGTTTATGATATGGTTAATCCCGTGGTGGAGGAGCTGGTGGCGAACCGCGTGCCTTTGGGATTGGAGCACAGCTTCTTGTCACTAGGCCACCAGATTAATTTAAAAACCAAATGTGTGATTTCTGACACTGAGCATTGTTGGGCTCTCCAAAGACTGGAAGGTGGGTGGGGGCAGAGGGAAGGGCAAGCTTCCAATCCTTTGTATTCTAGAAACCTGAGTTTAAAATAATGGCTTATAGTGTCAAACCCTAGACTAAAAATTCTTTCATTTGCAAACCTTGACTTCATTGAAATGACCTCGTTTGCTAATTTTTAGTCCAGCTTTGCTCTGTATTCTCTCTCACCTTTCTGTAACCTCACCATGTGCTGTGCCCAGTGCCATCCTCTGGACAGGTCTACAGTTGGTCTTCTCCTGATGATGTACAAGCTGAATAGTGCATAGTGATGAACAACAAAGACCCTGAACTTCTGTGGTGACACTTGGTTCACATATAAGCACTGCTGGTTTCTGCATTGCCCTCACCTCTAAAATAAAATGTTGATAACACCTGCTTCAAAGAGTAGTGGTGAATGCTAAGAGAGATAACCAAAAAGACTCATTAATCATGAAATATTAGTAAATTTAATATATTACATTTTTCAAAAGGTTTTAGAATTTTATTTTAAAAATGCTATTTACACACTACTCCATGGCACAGCTGTTATTCACTACTGAAGAAAATGAGAAATTAGATAGTATGTACAATTTCTGTGACTAACCACTAGTAACTAGAATTTAAGATTCCCAGTTTTCAATAGTTTGCTCTTTCTGAGGGGTAAGTAAAACACCTCTTAGCAAGCCTGGAAAACATATATTTTGAGCACTCGTATGGATTGTGTCACACCCCTCCTAAAATTTTCATTGGAATTCTAATCCTATTTAGAAATTCAAATCTAAGTATGGAATTGTAACCCTGTTTGGGAATAGGGTTTCATTTGTTGTATTAAAGAGGGAATATCAGTCCTGAACCTGGTCATGTCTTTGTGCCAGTGAAGATGACCAAAGAATCAGGAGATGCTGGCCAGAAAAGAATCTTCCACAAGAGCTGAAGGGTGACAGCTTCCCCAGGAGCCCATGCCAACAATGCTGGTCTACTGAACGCTGAGAAAATACATTTCTGTTCTTTGAAGCCACATCTTTGTGGTATTTTTGTTGTAGCTGCACTGGGTAATTAAGACAGGTACCTGCTGATACAGATGAATGATCTCATTTCCTGTTATTCTTCTGTGAAAGCAGTTTCTAACTGCTTTTTAATTCTTCTGACTTTGGGAGTTCTCAGACAATGGGAGGCTAGAAAGGAATGTATACTGCTGAGGCTCTTGTGACATTTCTCTCTCACCAGCTACTCCTTATTTTTTTGTTATTTCATTTCTATATTCCTTCAAGTCAGCTGCTACTCATAACAACCCAATGCACAAAGCATCTGAAACCTACCCTAGTCTGTGCCAACCTCACCATCTCTGACACATTTGACATACCAGTCACTGTATCAATCCATCTTGTTGAAGGTCTTCCTCTCTTAATGCCAACCTTCCAGACTTTCCAAGCATGATGTACTTCTCCAAGGACTGACCCCCTTTAACAACATGCCCAAAGTATATAAGATGCAGTTTCACTATCCTTGCTTCCAGTAAGGGAGAACTTCCAGATGTGCAAGCTGGATTTAGAAGATGCCATGGCAATAGGAACATTATAGCCAATGTTAGATGAATCTTGGCCAAAAGCGGAGAATATTAGAGAAATGTCTGTCTGTTTCATTGACTATGCAAAGGCATTTGATTGTGTAGGTCACACAAATTGTAACTAACCTTGAGGAGAATGGGAATCCCAGAACACTTGATTGTGCTCATGCAAAATATATACTCAGACAAGGAAGTAGTCATCAGAACAGAGCAAGGAAACATCTCATGGTTCAAAATCAGGAAAGGCGTGCATGAGGGATGTGTCTTGTCTCCATACATTTTCAATCTATATGCAGAACAGATAATTAGAGAGGCTGGTTTATATGAAGAGGAATGTGACAGATGACACAACCTTGCTTGCTGAAACTGAGGGCTTGAAGCTCTTGTTGCAGAAAGTAAAGGACTGTAGTCTTCAACATGGATTGAAGTTTCACAATCAACACTCTTGGCACCAGCAGTCAGGAAATCAAAAGATGAATTGCATTGGGGAAGTCTGCTGCCAGGGACCTCTCCAGAATACTAAGGAGTAATGACGTCAAGTCTGGAGAATAAGATGTGCCGATACAGGCAACGGTCTTCACGGTTGCTTGCTATACTTCAGAGAGCTGGACAATAACTAAGGATGGTAGAAAAATTGATGCATTTGAGTTATGGTGGTGGTGAAGAGTGTTGAACATACCGTGGACTGCTAGGAGGAAAAAAAAAAAATTTGTCCTAGAGAGGGTGAAACCAAGCTACTCCCTGGAGGCAAGAATTTTGAAGCTCCATCTTGTATACTTTGGGCACCTGTTCAGGAAGTACCAATCCTTGAAGAGGAACATCATGCTTGGAAGGACAGGGGGACAGCACAGGAGAGAAAGATCCAGGATGAGATGGATTGGCTCAGTCACTGGAGTAATGGGCTTAAGTCTGTCAGAGGCAGTGAGATTGGCTCAGGATAGGGTAGGGTTCAGAGCTAATGAGTCCCTCATAAGGACACTCTGTGAGTTGTGAATGACTTGATGGCACATAACAACAACAACATTTGCATAGGCCCATATCCTTGTTGCCACATGGTGTGCGTCCTTGATAATAATACAGAGAGGAGTGGCTTCTCCCGGGAAGGTTCCGCCTTGTGTAACAGATGAGGGTAATGTTTATCTTCTTCAGAATCTCCATTCTTTCTACAGATAGTTTCAGTGTGTATTCTGAAATATTGGCCATCTACTTTAACACAGTCAAAATATAGTCTTATTTTACATAGAAGTAACCTGGGTAAATAACGAGTCCTGGTGTCACAGTGGTTAAGTGCTTGGCTGTTAAACCAAGAAAGGGGAACAATTTGACCAGCCTCTGTGCAGAAGAATGTGCTAGTCTATGCCCATAAAGTCACACGGCCCTGGAGACCCTGTGAGGGAGCTCTTTGTACTGTAGGTTGCTAGGAGTTAGAATCTACTTGAAGGCATTGGTTCTTTTTTAACTTGATGAATATTAAGAGTTTTACTGTAATATTCTCTGTCAGTGGGGGACCAGACACGTATGAAGAGAAATTAGTATACCTTTTATCTTGTTAGTACAGTAGCATTCCATCTTTTCAGTCATAGGGATTTGGTCCCTAACTGATTAAAATCCCTACTAGTTAGGATTGCCTCAAAGGAAGCAAGCCTACCAGTTCATGAAATGAACGAAGTAACTTGGCCCTATTGTGGGAAGCTCATTAATTTCAAGTGGAAAATAATCAGCTCAGGAAAGGATGGGTGGGATTTTGTCTTCCTCGTTTTCCTGTAAATCAGAGGAAAGTGACTTTTGGCTGAAAGATGGCTTGGCAAGAGATTTGAGTCTCCAGATGAAAAACCTGTGTTAAGAACAGAGAGTTTGTGGACTCTTGGAAAGGAACCCCACGGGTGCCTGCCCACATTCACGTGACCCAGGTGGCTGCAGTTGGCAGTGGTCTCTGACGCTTACATTGCACAAGGATTTTCATTAGGCTCTCTCTTCAGCAAATGTTCTCAGTAATAACTACTTTGCTGACGTTGATGGTCATCAAGACCACTCCAGCTCATGGTGATTCAGCCACATATAAATGAAACTTTAGCCTGTACCATTTTCAGAGGAACTCTGGTGGCGTAAGCATTGAGTGTTGTGCTGCTAACTAAAAGTTCAGGGGGTTGAATCCACAAGCTGCTTCATGACAGGAAGATGAGCAGTCTTTTTCTGTCAAGATAGGAGACTTGGAATTAGGTGGAAGACTGCTGTAAGAGAGTCACTTCAATGGCAGGGGGCTTTATGGGCTTGGATGTCATCTTGGTTCTTAGCATGTCTGAGTCCATTGCTGTGACCAGTTATTTTGAGTACTTTCAAACCTAGGAGGTTCACTTTCAGTACTGTATCAGACAATATTCTGTGGTAATCCATTGGATTTTCTTTCTTTCTTTTTTTAAAAAACTCCTTTTTTTGCAATTAGATTCACTGTTAGAGAGCAAATGAATTTTCCACTCAACAATATGTTGTTATTAGGTGCTGTGGAGTTGAGTATGACCCGTAGCGACCCTATGAACAACAGATCTGAACCCTGTCCTATCCTGTGCCATCCTCACACTTCCTGACACACTAGAGCCCATTGTGGCAGTCACTGTGGCAGTCCACATGGTTGAGGGTCTTCCTCTTCTTCATTGACCCTCTGCGCTTCCAAGCATGATGCCACTCTGCAAGAAATAGCCA
This sequence comes from Elephantulus edwardii, assembly GCF_000299155.1. Taxonomy (NCBI): domain Eukaryota; kingdom Metazoa; phylum Chordata; class Mammalia; order Macroscelidea; family Macroscelididae; genus Elephantulus; species Elephantulus edwardii. The sequence goes on along the minus strand of NW_006399804.1, from coordinate 14,217,422 downwards.
CCTCCTAGCAATGTGCCCAAAATATGTGAGACAAAGCTTTGTCATCTTTGCCTCCAAAGAGCACTCTCACTGTACTTTTTCCAAGACATATTTGTTTGTTCCTTTGGCAGTCCAGGCGATGTCAGTAGTCTTCTTCAACACCATAGCTCAAACACATCAATAATTCTTCTGTCATCTTTATTCATTGTCTAGTTCTCAGATACATAGCAAGTGATCAGAAAAACTGTGGCCTAAACTAGATGCACCTGAGTCCTCAAACTGATGTCATTACTCCCCAATTATTTGGAGAAGTCCCTAAATGGAGACTTTCCCAGTGCAATACGTCTTCTGATTTCCTGAATGCTGGTACTAAGGGCTTGTGAATCCAAGTAAAATGAGGTTGTTGACAGTGTCAAGCTTTTCTCCATCTATCATGATGATGTCTATCAGTCCAGTGGTAAGAAGCTTTATTTTATTGATGTTGAGATGCACCCCATATTGAAGGCTGTATTCTTTGAACTTCTGCAGCAAGTTCTTCAATCCTCCTCACCTTTAGCAAGCAAGGTTGTGTTATCTGCATAACATAGGTTATTGATGAGTTTTCCTCTAAACTTGATGCCACATTCTTCTTCACAGAGTGGAGCTTCTAGAATAATTTGCTCAACATACAAATTGAATAGGAATGGAGAGAATACAACTGACACACTCTCTTTCTAACTTTAAACCATGTAGCATTCTCTTGCTCTGTTCACACAACAGCCTCTTTGTCCAAGAACAGGTTTCATATAAACACAATTTAAGTGCTCTGAGATTCCTCCTCTTCTCAGTGTCAATCCACACTTGTTATAATCCACACAGTCAAATGCCTTTGCACAGTCAATAAAGCACAAAGAGACCTTCTTTTGGAATTCTTTACTTTCAGCCAGGATCCATTAAACATCAGCAATAATATCCCTGGTGCTGTGGCCTCTTCTAAGTCTTGTTCGAACTTCTGGCAATTCCCTGTCTATGAGCTTTTTTAGCCATTTTTGAATGTACTACAATTTGTACACATTATTTATCATGACATTGATTATAACTTCCAGTTATAGCAGCAGAAGCAGGAATGGCATCCACTTCTTAAATAACATGCCCCTGGAAACTCTATGAACTTAGATAAATATCAACAGTTGTAGAAAGGCTTCAAGCCTTTTGTTCATTGGGTCGCTATGAGTTGTGCTTGACTCAAAGACAATCAACAACAACAACAACAACAACAACAACAACCTTATAGCAGCTGCTTCCCATTTCCTCCCTGGGTTTCCTGATTCCATTTTTCCTCCTTTCTTATCCCATCTTTCCTTCTGAGCTTCCTGGGCAAGTGCGTCTCTTTTGAAGTTACATGATTGATTTAAGAGATACTTGGAGATACTAAGATACATGAAGATAATCTCCATGGGGCTATTGATCACCAGCTCGAGCTGTCTATTGACTGACTGGAAATTGAGTCAGAATTCAGTTTCAGATGGAAAGGGTAGTAAAGGATCATCACCTCAGAAATTCTACCAATCTCTACTAAACCAGTAAAAAAAATATTTCAGTATAAAAGTTATTTGGATTGCTAAAAACTTATTATGAACAAAAATAAATAAAGTCAAGTTAAAATATGCAATTTTTTTCAAGAATATGAAATAGATTACAAATCTACAGTTGAATGTTGTTTTTGTTGTTGTGGGTCATTGAGTTGGAGCTGACTCATAACTGATCCTCCTATGGGTTTTCAGGGGTAGTTAATTGCATGGGAGGAGATTTGTCTGTCCTTCCCCCATGGAGCAGCTGGTGAATTAGAACTCCATGCCTTTGGGGTTGGAGAGCAGTTTGTTACCATTGGGCAACCAAAAAAATGCCCACAGTTGAATAGCAGGCAATTTTTTAGAGCAAGGATTAAATACTTGGATGCTGTAAAGTACAATGTTGCTTTTTAAAAAAGTTTACTTCTGATATAATTGACATAAACTACAAGTGTTTTAAAGAGTACAATTTAATAACTATACACACACATTCGTGAAACCATTACCACAATCAAGTTAATGAATATGTCCGTCACCCTCGATAATTTCTTGTGTCTCAAGCAATTCCATTCACAAGCAATCACTGATCTTTCTGTCATTACAGACTAGTATGTGTTGTTGTTAGTTGCCTTATAATGGATTGACAACTCATAGCAGCCCTATCAATACGAGTTCAACAGATCAAAACCTTGCCTATTCCTGCTTCAGCTACACTCAAGGCCATTGTTTCTGTCACTGTGTCAAACCATCTTATCGAAAATCTTCCCCTTTTTTAAAAGCTGACCATCTACTTTTTCCAGAATGATGGGTGAGCAGGGCAGGACGGAAAGGTGCCATGGAAGAAGTCAGTCATGGAGGAAATAAAGCAGAGAAGAAATGGAGAAAGAAAATCCATTAATAGGGAACAGAAAAGATGAGAGTACATGCCACTGTCTGGTGTCTGCTGCATCCATTAATGCTTTAAATGGATAAAAGGAATTCAACAGATGTTTTGGGTTTGTAGCGGGGTTTATTTGGTTGTGGTTTTTGTTGGGTTTTGTTTCTTTTTTAAGTCTGTGTAAATGAGACTGTGTAGGTTATTCAGAGAACAGTGTGATGTTTCTAATGTACTTCCAAGAGGTCAGTTGTGGAAATCAGAATCATTAGATTAGTGACAGGTTTCCAGCAGGCAGTCTTGTGAGATCAGCTATGCAAAGGGAAGAAAGGAAGGAGCTGGGCAATTACAGCCCATTCCTTAAGGAATCTAAAAGAGGTATGGAAGATAGCTCACAGAACACAGTCACAGGACAGCAAGCAGGTCAAGGATAAGGACTGCTTTTTTCTTACTATTGAAACTCCCAATGATTGCTACAGATGATGTACTTATGTAGGTAAAAGCGAAGCGCGGGGGTGGCACAATTTTTTAAGCATTTTGTTACTAGAAAGGTTGACTGTATCTTGGAAGAAAGTCCTGGCAATTGACCACAGAAAGGTCACATGAAAACCCTATGGAGCCTACTTCTACTCTGGAACACAGGGGCTTGCCATGCCAGAATCGGCTCTGCAGCAACTGATTGGGTGTTTCCGGTTCTGGGACTTCAAAGGATATTGCAGAGTTATGTCACCCAAGTAAGACAACAAATGATCAATGATAAGTTGAATAAATACTTGAAGTATTTCACAGTAAAAGTGGGACTACGACATTCTTTTCTATTTCTCGCCTGGGAGTATAGAGAACCTTTTGACGCTATTGAAAAGACAATTCCTTTCTCTCCATATCCGTCCTAAGAGCTGCACTAACCTTTTTAAGTTCGCTGCCAGTCATGTTGACCTCCTGTGTCAGAGTAGAATTGGGCTCCTTGGCATAGTTTTTTAAAAAATTATTTTTATTTATTTATGTATTTCTTTTTCTCCTTGGGATTTTAATGATGGATTTTTTTTTTAAGTCAGTCTTTACACTTTCTTCTGAGGCATTTCAGGGTGGGCTTTTGACTAGTAGCTGAGGATTTTAACTATTTGTATAACCAGAGATTTTAATCTAAGGACAGAAAATAATTTTCTGAAAATGGAAATTTTAAATTTTTATTCCTTTGAGTAAGTTTGGTAAGGTGTTGGGTTTTTTTTTTTTTTACATACTTTTCCTATTGCTGCTATTAAAAATTTATGACAACACCATTAACATTTAGTATCTGCATCAAAGGGAACTTTGGTGGCCTCGTGGATAAGTGGGCGTGTCACCCCAAAAGCTATTAGAATCCACCAGCTGCTCTGTGGGAGAAAGAATGGCTATCTTCTCTCATCAAATGTACAGCAAAGATGTTCTTGTAGTGTTCTATACACTTTCCTTAGCTTGAGTTTGCTAACACATTTAATTACTGTGTACTGATTTTACTAATTTGTTAAGAAAAATAGGTTGAAATTGTCCTTAAAACTACAGTTGTAACTGTGTGTATGTGAACACTTTGCCGTGCTTTAGTGAGAGTTTACACAGCAGAGTTTTGTTTCTATAATTCATGCATAGGCTGTTCTGTGATATTGGTTGTGATCCCCACGTGTCAGTGTTCACCGCCTTTCCAATCAAAGTGCCCTGTTACCATTTTCCTTGCCTCTCCCTGATTCTCATCTTTGCTTTTGGTAAAGGATGGCCCCTTGGGTCTCACAGAATTGATTGATTTTAAAAAGCATATTCCCTGAAAGTTGGACAATTGAATAAGGAATCTAGATGGAAGAATTGATGCCTTTGAGTTGTGGTATTGGAGAAGAGTACATATATGGATTGCCAAAAGACTAAACAAATATGTCTTAGATAAGGTGCAACCACAGTCCTCCTTAGAAGTAAGGATGGTGGAACAGTCTCACACACTTCAAGCAAGTTGTCAGGAGGGATCAATCTTTGGAAATGTCATCATGATGGGGAAAGTGGAGGGTCAGTGAAAGGAAACTTTTCAACAAGATGGATTGACACAGTGATTGTAGCAATGGGCTCAAGTGTGCCAGAGATGATGAGAATGGCACAACCTTACTAGAATGTCATAAAAAACCAAAAAAGAACAGAATATGCTAAAAACATGGGGCAACCCCCTCAACATTCCTCATGTATATTGTTTTAATTATAGGCAAGCATATTACGTGGTTGAAAAGTGGTCTCTAAGAGTGGTTTCATTTCCATGTTAAGGATAACTTCGGGCAACCAAATATGAATTACTATCATACAAAGTTGTGCCAAAGTGGAAAATGAGACAAAGAAAAAAAAAACCAAACCCAAACCAAAAAACATTAACCAGGAAGATAAGTAGGGAGCTCACAGATATCTAAGGGAATAGTTTTTGTAACTCATGATAGAGTAGCAACTTCTAAGGAATGTTTTGTTTAATAACAATAACAAAGGACTTCATCATTCAGGAAGACAATCTCCATATCCTTCAGTCATGATCATGTTCATCCCAATCTATTGTCTACCTCTTTAGCTGAGTCGTAAAAAGTTTTCCCTTGCACTCACCTTGAAAGTGAAGGAAAACCCTGATACACAATACACACAAAACAACTAGAACTTGCCTGGCACATCAGAATTAGTCAGTAAATACTATTATCAGCCAGTTCTTGGCTTCTGTCTGGCAGGGACTCTGTGCTCTGACTTGAACTGGCTCCGTATGATTTGTCTGCTCCCATCTTTTCTTCCAGGAAAGGAGAGAAACCAAATCCATGGATGTAGAGTCAATTCTTATGCAGAGCAACACTATGGGGAAGACTAGAACTGCCCTAAGTGGTTACAGAGGCTAGGAATGTTTACAGAAACAGGCCGCTTCATCTGGGAACCAGAAAGAGGAATCTTGTTTTCACAGTGTCAGCTCTGTGCTAAGCATTGTGGAATATTTGCTTATCTAATCTCAGAATTAACTGTAACTGACCATGGAGACTCTAGAGTTCATCTTATGAATGAAAAAACAAAGGCACATTAAGAACAGGTAGATTACCCAAGGTTGTTCTGCCAATAAGGAGGACTGGGGAGGTCGTGCACTGTGTGTTGGACTGCCAACTGAAAGGTCATTTGTTCCGTTCCATCAGATGCTCCATGGGAGACAGATGGGAAATCTCCATCCATAAATATTTCCAACCTTGAAGAATTGTTTTTAGTCTGCTACATCTTGATGGCAGTGGCTCTGGTCTGGGTAATGTAAAATAGACAATATATTGCAAAGACTTAATATATAAAACAGAGGTAAAGTATATCAATTAAAAGGATTTTAAAAAATGTTAGGTACACTTTTAAGTAATATTGTTGTTAGGTGTCATTGAGTCAAATATGGCCCATAATGACCCCATGAACTAACAGATCTGAACTCTGTCCTATCTGGTGCCATCTTCACTATTTCTGACACACTTGAGTCCATTGCTGAAGTCACTGTCAATCCATCTCTTTTGCCAGCCCTCCATCTTTGTAAGCATGATGTCTCTCTACAAGGAATATCCTGTCCTAGCAAAACACCAAAATACGTGAGGTGAAGCTTTAGAATTTTTGTCCCAAGGAGCACTCTGGCTGCACCTTCTCTAAGACTTATTTGTTCTTTGGCAGTCCGTGGGGTATTAAATATTCTTATCCAATACTACAGATCAAAGGCATTAATTCTTCTGCCATCTTTATTCATTGTGCAGCTCTCAGATGCATAGCAAGTGATTGGAAAGACCATGGCCTGGATCAAGTACATCTTAGTCTTCAGACTGACATCATTGCTCTTCAATAATTTGGAAAAGTCCCTGACAGCAGACTTTCCCAGTGCAATATGTCTCCTGATCTCCTGACTACTGGTACAAAAGATGCTGACTGTGGATCCAAGTAAGATCAAGTCATTGACATTTTCAGTCTTTTCTCTATCATGATGTTGCCTATCAGTCCACTGGTGAGAATTTTTATTTATATAGTTTAAGTAATACATCATATATAATTCTCTGGCGCCCTAGTGGTAATGAGTAGCACTGCCAACTTGAAGGCAGGATGTTTGAACCCCACCTGCTCTGTAGAAGGAAAAAAAAGTGGGCAGTCTCTTCCTGTGCAGTTTACAGCCTCTGAAAACCCACAGGAGGATTAATTGAGTCGGTTCTGACCCAATGGTACGTAAAAAAACATAATGTAATGCTGTAAGTAATTTCATAGTGGGTACTGGAAAATTCAGAATTACATGTAGCTCACATTATGTTCTGATGGGACAGAGTTTTTACATTTTGAAAAATTTATTTGATTATTTTTGTCATTTTGTGTGTCTACTGCTTTTTGTTTAGTTTTCTTTATTTTATATTGGTTTGCTTACAAAGTTTGTATACATTGTTTCACACTGTTCGTCATTCATACTGTGTTTCAACAATCATTCCCATGTATTATATTTTATAAAACTAATCACCATTGGACCTTGCCTGTCATTATGTTGTCTTTTCAGATCCCCGCTGGATCCTTCCCATTTCCTTCACTACCTCCCTCCACCCACCAAACTGTGCAACTCTGATTTGTCCATGGTATGGTCAATACTCTTCTCCAGCACCAAAAACTCAAAAGCGTTGATTCTTCTTCTGTCACCCTTAGTCATTTTCCAACTCTCTGATGCATAGCAACT
>NW_006399804.1:14189276-14208428 GCF_000299155.1 Elephantulus edwardii | reverse complement strand
ATCAGTTGACCATAGATAGATGGGTTGATCTCTGGATTCTCATCATCTTTTGATTTCCTTACTGCTGATGCCAAGAGTGTTGACCGTAGAGTTGAGCAATCTGAAATTGTTAACAACTTTAGTCTCTTCTCAATCTATCATAGTACTGCCAATTAGCCCAGTGGTGAGAAACTTTGTCTTCTTTTTTTTTTTAATTTTTATTTTTTTTTTTTGTGTGTACCGTCAAACCGGATCTGACTGGTACTGGAGGAGATTGCCTCTCCTTCTCCAGCAGAGCATCTGGTGGATTTGAACCAAAGAATCTTTGTTTTCTTGATGTTGAGCATCAGTCCACAATGAAGACTGCAGTCCTTGACTTTCTGCAGCAAATGTTACAGGTCCTCCTCAGTTTCCAAAAGCAAGGTTGTGCTACAGGTTATTGAGTCTTCCTCCAATCCTGATGCCACACTCCTCCTCATAAAGTCCAGCCTCCCAAATGATCTATTCTGCATATATACTGAAAAGGTATAGAGATAGGACACATCCCTGACACACTCCTTTTCTGATTTTGAACCATGCAGTATTTCCACCAAGAGAACAAACAGGTCTGTCCAGGGCAAAACCAATTTGCTCCTTAAGAACAATGATTTTGAAGTTTCATCTCACATACTTTGGGCACATGGCCAGGAGTGACCAGTCCTTGGCAAAGCCCATCATGCTTGGAAGAGTAGAAGGACAGCATAGGAGAGGAAGACCCTGGATAAGAAGGGTTGACACAGTATCTCGTGTTGTGGAGGTGGGTATGTCAGAGACCGTGAGATTGGCTGAGGATAGTACAGGGTTCAGAGCTACTGTACATACGGTTGCTGTGAGTTGCAGGTGACTAGATGGCACATAACAACAACATAACATCAGTGGTAGGATAATATATGCTATGTTAAACAGCCAGCTCCAAGTACAGTTGCTGAGGGTAGTGTTAATAATTTTCAGGAATGAGTAAGGTGAACGTGAAACATCATCTTGTAAGGATGTTGTGCTTCCAACCCAAAGAGGGTGTGTCTCTGACAGTTTGAATCCGCCAGTGACATTCTGGGAGAAAGACAGTCTTCTTTGTGATATAAAGCCTCCTCGGCACCAATTTAATGGCAGTGAGTGAATTTTTTATGGGCTGTCAAGTCGCCGATGAGTCATAGCGATCCTATGTACAACAGCTCTGAAGTCTGTTCTGTCCTGATCCAGTCTCATGGACTCTGACATATCTATTCTCATTAACCCAGTTACTGTATCAATCCAACTCCTCCAGGTTCTTCTTCTATTGTACTGTCTATCCACCCTTTTGAGCATGAAGACGTCCAAAGACTGGTCCCCCCCACCGTCCACGTGTCCAAAGTATGTCAGACAGATATTCAAAATCCTAGCCTCCAAGGGGAAACTGGTTTCATCCTCTCCCAGACCTATTTGTTTTCTTGTTGGTCCATGTATGTTCAATATTCTTCTCCAGTACCACAACTCAAAAGCATTGACTCTTCTATCATCCTCAGTCATTATTATGAAAGAATTTTTTAAAATGTTTTAATTTTTATGAAAGTTTTATTTTAATTGTGATTTTAATGAAAGTTTACAGAAAAGTTGGATTTTAATTTCTTCATTGTTGCACATTTTCCACCCTCTCCTTCCCCTCCCATCCACTTTTCTTTCTTTTCTTTTTTAAAATATTCATTCATTGTTGCACGGTTACCTCCCTCCCCCCTCTCCAATGGAAGTATCTTGTTAAGATTTGCAGCTTTAGAAACCTGATGGATTGTAATTGTGAGTTGCAATCAACTTTATGAAAATGAGTTTTACATTTTCAGAATTGATCATTAGGAATGATGCTTGCTCTGGCTTTCTAGGAGATATTACTTAGAATTCTGGAATTTCATTTGAATAGTTTCCTACACACTAATAGGAAACTTCTGCATCTTGTTCTGAGTAAACTTTTCTATTTTAAAAAATTCTTCCATTTTCTACAAATCTGTATTTTCATTCCAGAATTTTATGACCATATGGATTCCAGAGTCTTTGCAACATTTGGCAAAATCCTGTACTTAAAATACCTTTCCATGGCTCCTTTTAAAGTTTGCCTATAGTCACTGCTTCCCCTGCCTACCATGCCATTTCTCTTCTCTCCAGCAAACACTTGCTTTTCTCATTTTTGGCCTTCATTTTCCCAAGTCTGGTGGGCAATTCTCTCTCCTTACCTCAGTAGCTTGTTTTACATTCAGTCGTCTCTCCTTCTTGAGTACCCTGCTCTTCTTGATATCTTAGACATCACCCTCTTCTGGTTTTACTGCCACTTTTTTGTTTTCTTTACTTGCTTCTTTTCCTCAGTTTGGCCTCTAACTGTGCTAGGCCCTAGGAAGCTCTAACCTTAGTTCTTGGTCCTCTTCTCTTTCTATCTAGTGCCATTGTTTTGAGAGGACCTAATAAGAAACATGTGCTCTATTATTCATAGGATTTTCCCAAGGTCTGTTATTTCAGAAGTGGATCTGTCCAGTCTATCTGGATCTGGGAGCTCTTCTTTTGTACGGCATCTGACAGACAAGCATTGTACCGAAAAAAGCAGATGACACACAAGTACATATACATATCTAAGCTATTAAGAGCAATAACATTCAAAGACACTTTCCTGATACAAAAAGTGACAAATAAATGACAGGCTTGAGAGTAAAACATAAGGACAAACAAACATTCAGATATAATGGTGTGGGTGGCAAGGGACTCTCACCTTAGGGCAGCAGCTGCACAAGGTCCAGAAGGCCTGAAGGTTGTCTGGCCTTGGTCTGTAGTAGGTGCATTGGTCTTCCCCAGTGAGGGACCTGAGGTGAGGCCTCCAACTAACCCCCAACATGATGGTTCAGGCTCCACTCATTTCCATTCATTATCTGGGCTCTTCCAGGCAAAGATGGCACTTTGGGCCTCCCATAGTGGCTCCCTGCTTGCTTCTGGGTACTGCTCATTGGTGGGGATGGCACTCTGAGCCTCTTGGGTTGGCTATGGGCATGCATCTGGGTACTGCTCACCAGTAGGGATGCATCTCAACATCAATAAAATGAAAATCCTCACCAATGGACCAATAGACAGCATCATGATATATGGAAAAATGATACAAGTTATTTCCTCCTGCTCAGATCCACAATCTTTGACACTAGTGGTCAAGAAATCAAAAGACATGTTGCATTGGGAAAAATCTGCTTTCAAGGATCTCTCCAGAGTCTAAAGAGCAATGAAGTCAGTCTAAAGAATAAGGTGAAGTTATGCTCTTCTTAATTATTTGCTGTGCATCTGAGAGCTTGATAGTGACTAAGGGTGACAAAAGATCAATGCCTTTGAGTTGTGGTGCTGGAGAAGAATATTGAACTGCATGTATGGACTGCCAAGAGAACAAATAGTTCTGTCCTAGAGAGGGTGAAACCAAGTTGCTTCTTAAAGGCAAGGTTTGTGAAGCGCAGTCTCATGTACACTGGGCATGTTGTCAGGAAAGGCCAGTCTTTAAAGAAGAATACTGTGCTTGGAAGGGTGTAGAATCAGCATAAGAGAGGAAGATTCTGAATGAGGTGATTTGACACAGTGACTATTGTAATGGAGTCTGATGTGTCAGAGACAGAGGTTGGCTCAGGAGAAAGCAAGGCTCAAAGCCATTTACATAGAGTTGCTATGAGTTGTAGTTGACTCAGTGGCACATGACAACAACAGTGGTACAATGGCTAAGTCCTTAGATGGTAACAGAAAGGTTGTTGGTTCAAAAATCAGCAGTAGCTCTGTGGAAGGAAGATCTGGATATTTGCTGCCATAAAGATTACAGCCCAGGAACCTCCATGGGGCAGTTCTAGTCTGTCCTCTGTGGTTGCTATGAATGGAAATTGACTGGATGACCCTGGACAGCAGCAAAATGCTAGATAACTTGTTCTTCACTGAGTTTATTTTTGCTTTCAGGCTTTATGCTTGGTATTCTCCCTGCCTCCCTTAATGTAATACTTTGCCTATCGATTTTTGATGTAGCTGACTTCTCACCAGTTGAACAGCAACCTATCTCATGTTTTTCTTTTACTTGGACCCACAATCAACACCCATGGTAGAAGCAGTCAAGAAATCAGAAGGTCTGTTTCATTAGGCGAATCTGCTGTTGTGGTGTCAAGCATTAATTGTTCAAAGTGGTTTTTCTAGCTATTGATTGACTGACTTTGACTTTGCCATATGGATGACTGGGAACATGACAATAGGGTGTGTTAAGTTTCTATGAGGGGATTGGCTATCTATCTTCACCATTAAATTGAGAGGTTTCAGCAACAAAAATTGGGAATCTCAGTACCAACAAGGAAGAGGAAGTAATGTTCCTCCTTCGGGGCCAAAGATATCCCTCAGTAGCCAAACCATGATCTACACAGAGGAATAGCAACTTCAATAGAGAACTAGAGACTGACATGAGACAGAGCTGACTTGAGGCTGCTGCCTCTTAGAGCCAGAAGCCTTCATACAAGCTTACTGGAGGACTGAAGGAAGACACCATAACTGCCAGCCTAAGGAAACTTTGTAATACTGACCTAAGCCCTAAGGCTGAAGGTCAAAGGGCCTGAGGCCACGTTCCAGAAGCTGTGACTGACGGATTGTATCTTGCTGTCAATTATAGCCTGTTAACTTCTTTAATAAACCACATAACCCACCAGATGCTCTGCCGGGGAAGGAGGGGCAATCTCCTCCTGTACCAGTCAGATCTGATTTGACGGTACACGCACACAAAAATAATAAAATAAAATTAAAAAAATAATAAAAAAAATAAACCACATAACCGTGAGTATGGTCCTGTGAAGTCTGTGTGGTCACTGAAATGGACTTCAGACTTAGTAGAGCAGGGAGATTGGTGTTGGAATTAGTAGAATTTGGTATGGAAGTATGAGAAACCATGTCTGACCTTGTAGGAATTAGTTTTGTGCTGTGAATGTTGTTGACAGGGACAGTTCCCCTTTGTGGAATTAGTAGAAGTCAGACTCAGCCATCCATATGCCCTTCTTACTCTTTCCAGTTGTTAGGGACCTCTTTAAAGTACTAAAGAGGAAAAGTATCAGTTTGAATTCTAAAGTGTGACTGACCCAAACTGTGATATTTTCAGTTGCTCCTTATGATGCATGTGAAGGTTGGACAATAATACTACATCAAGGAGACACTGAAAAAGTCCTGTGGAGAAACTATGTGCTGAGGAAACCACAGCCTCCGACTCACAGCCAAGTGAGGAGAGTGGAAGTGTCAGTGTGGAAGTCAAGTCAGCTCTTCAGATGGCTGCAACCCTGGCTGACATCTTTATTGCAACCTTAAGAAAGCTCCTAAACTGGAAATTTCTAGCTAATCAAATTTCAAATTTTCAACTCACAAAAACTGAGGCTTAAAAAACCACAAAAGTACTTGTTATTATAAGATACCAAATTTTGTGGCAATTTATTATACAGTAGCAGGTAATAATGTTAAGATATATTCTATTTCAATAATATTTTGGAAGAAAAGGAAATAAAATTAATGTTCTCAGCCTGTCTTTTTGAACTGGCATCTCCCTCAATTTAATTTACAATATTTTCTATCGCTATAGCTTTCTGTACTTAGAAAAAACATTTATAGTCATAATAAAAAAGAGGCTGGGAGAATCACATTCATAAGAAGGAAAAGTATTATTAACATTGCCCATTTTAATGACTATGGATTTGTATAATGACTATGGATTTGTACTAAGGCTTCATTGGAGAAAGAAGGGCAGCCTCCTTCCATGCAGTTTACTGCCTCTGAAAGAAACTATGCTGGAGAATCAGTTATAGATCTGTTCCTACTCAACAGTACACAACAACTACTAAGGTACTGTAGGGAGCTCTGGTGGCCTAGTGGTAACGAGTTGGATAGCTAACCCAAAGGCATGTGGTTTGGATCTACTGGCTACTCCTGAGGAGAAAGATGATAGACAGGCCACTCTCATATGATTCGTAGCCTCAGAAAACCTGCTGAAGGGTCAGCTATGAGTCAGTTTTTACTTGATGGCACATAACAACAACAACCAGGGTACTTTGTCTTATAATAGTTTTTATCAGAACTAATAAACTTTCAACATAAAAACATGAACATAAACACTGAGGGTAATGAGAAAGAACAGTCAGTGAGCACATTGCTGGCAACTACAGAAAGAGAGACAAAACAGTAGTGTCATGAATTATATTGTCCCCTCTCAAAATACTTGTCATCTTGGCTTGGTCATGATTCCTAGTATTGTGTGGTTGTCCTCTGTTTAATGATCTAATTCTGGCCCATTTTAGTTTTGTGATATGCTGCAAATTCTAACCTCTTTGGGTTAATGAGACAAGACCCAGGTGGGGTCTGTTTTGAGTCACAACCTTGTAAGAAGACATGACCCAGGTCGTACTTAAGTCACATTCTTACTACATGACATTCTTGTTTGTGTCACATGTTTGATCTTACAAGATAAAAGGAGAGATAAAGAAGGGGGAGAAAGAGTGTGAGGGAGGGAGGGAGGCAGGGAGGGAGGAAGGGGTGGGTGGATGGATGGATAGATAGATAAATAGATAGATAGATAATCACTATTATCAGTAAAAAGCTGGGAGCTGACTGTGTCTTTTGGACCTGAGATTCTTATCCTAATTACCCTCTACACTCAGGAGGATTATTGACACAAAGACACACAGATGTACTGTGTGATTTAATGCTTCTGAATGGACCCTCTGAAGGGTTAGTTATGCGATAGGTCAGTTCCAGATCAGATAACATAATAACAACAATAACAAAATACATGGAACCAGGGAGGAGAAGAGACAAAGGCTTCCTTCAGAACTGAGAGACAGAGTGTGCACAAGCATTTCCCTTAAGCCAATGCCATGTGTTTTGACTTCTAGCCTCCTAAACCATTAGAAAATCATTGCTTGTTAAAGGCTTCCCTTTTGTGGTATTTCTGCCACAATAACACTAGATAATTAAGACAGGTAGCTTCAGGCAGGCAGCATGGCATTATCCTCTCATCCTAGATTTTTTTTTTTCTTATAGATGAAGTTTTCTGTTTATTTGCAATTGTAAATTTAATTTTTAATTCTTTTTCTTCTTTAATTACTATAAAACTTTGTTAGAAAGTCTTTCTTCATTTCTTCCAAATGAATCTTCCATTACTGACACTCTGCCCTGAAACATACACAAATGTTGTCTGAGTCACAATTTTATGTATATAAAACTAAGTTTGGCTATTTAGGAAAAAAAACCTCTACTTTTGTTTTTAGATAGACTGTTAAAAATGAATTTCAGCTGCTTCATAGTGTCTCTTAAAAAACCTGTCTACATGCCTCTTTCACAAATGGAAACATATTATTGCAAATGCTTTTAAAGATTACATTTTACAAAATGAGATTGAAATGAGTTGGACTGCTATTTAAAAAAAAATTCTTAGTTACATTATTTCCAGTGTTACTATAGTTTCTCAAATGTATAATATTTCATAATGGAACATCACAGAACTGTGTGTAGCCTTTTCCTAGAAGTAATTCTGAGTGATTTATTCCATCTGAAAATTTATGATGTGTGCAAAACTGGCTCACCTGATTGGAATTTTAACACATTACATTGAATTAAGTATGATTCTAATTGTGCCATAACTGTATTCTTTGGAAATAGATCTAAATGAACTTAAACTTTGGATCTATTGATGAGCTTTTGTACATTTGCAATGGTACTTAAACTTTATAAGCCTATTTTCTCCTGTAAAACAGAAATAATACTTTACAGTTGTTTGAGGATTAAATGCAATAACATACTGTAAATTATGCCTCACAATGTGTGTCCAATAAATATTTAATATTTTTATATATCAACAACTAACATTGAGGAGAGTAGGAATCCCAGAACACCTAATTGTGCTCATGTGAAACCTATACCTAGACCAAGAGGCTGTTGTGTGAATAGAGCAAGGGTACTCTACATGGTTTAAAATTAAGAAAGATGTGCATCAGGGTTGTATCCTCTCTCCACATTTATTCAATCTATATATTGGGAAAATTATCCAAGAAGCTGGAGCACGTGAAGAAGAATATGACACCAGGATCGGAGGAAGACTCATCAATAACCTTTGTTATACAGATGGCATAGCCTTACTTGCTGAAAGTGAGGAGGACTTGAAGTGCTTGCAACAGAAGATGAAAGATTGCAGCCTTTAATATGGATTACATCTGAAGAAAACAAAAATTCTCACTATTGGACTGATAGGTAACATCATGATAAATGAAAAAAAAAATTGAAAGGTTCAATGACGTTATCTTATTTGGATACACAATCAACACCCTTGATACCAGCAGTCAGGAGATCAGGAGATATATTGCACTGGGAAAGTCTGAATTATTTGAGGAAGAGTGATGTCAGTTTGAGGACTAAGGTGCACCTGATTCAGGACTGAAAGGTCCTGGTCTTTTTCAGACACTTGTCATGCATCTGAGATCTGGACACTGAGTAAGGATGACAGAAGAAGTGATGCTTTTGAGCTGTGCTGTTGAAGAGTGCTGAATATCCCAGAGACTTTCAAGAGAACAAATAAATGTGCCTTGGAGAAGGTATAGCCCGGGTGCTTCTTGGAGGCAAAGATGATCAGATACTGTGAACATGCTGCTAGGAAATCCTATTACTTGTAGAGGGATATTATCCTTGGAAAGGCAGAGGGTTGGCAAAAGAGGAAAAGACCCTCAACCAGATGGATTGACACAGTGACTGCAGCAATGAGCTCAAGTATGTCAGAGACTGTGAAGATGACATAGGATAGGACTGGGTTCAGATCTATTCTTCATAGGGTCCCTATGGGTCGTAGTCAACATGATGGCACTTTCCAACAACAATGACATACATATATGTAAAGTGTATGTGAGTGTATGAGTGTGTACTATTATAGTTTCTAACTAAAAGTTCTGAGAGAGTTACACTTTGAATATTCTAAAATACGATTTGTTGTTGTATACTATTGAGTCAAAACCAACACATAGCTATCCCTCCAGTGGGTCTCCTGCGGCAGTCAATTGTACGGGAGGAGATTGCTCATCTTTCCCTGCAGAGCAGCTGCTGGGTCCAATCCACGTACTTTAGGGTGCTCAGAGCAACTCCTTACCACTCGGTCATTTCTAAAACGCAAACTTTAAAACTCCCATACCTCGAAAAAGTAAAATACTCTTTCAATTTTCATTTAGGTCATAAATCAGCTAAATGGAGTAAGTGGGTAATATAGTTAGGGTAGCGCTTAGGGAAATGGATGGGAAATACAAATTTTGTACTTAGTATTCACCACTTAGAGTTTATTACTATTATGCACATGTGCACACACGTGCACACATACTCACACAGTCATACTCACTAAACTGGCAATGTGTGTTTCTTAAAAATTACCTAAATTGCTTAAAACATGGATCTAGTGAAATCAAGATAATTTCAGTCACCGAGTTTCTATAAAAATAAAGCCTTCCCAATGTCTTCTGGTAATTTTAAAGAGAACTCAAGGAAAGGGTCAATGGAATAACCTAAACCAGAACCACAGCTGAATAAACAAAGCAAATGCCTGTTCAATTAGTTGTGAGTCAGTAGCATCATAGTCCCTTTTACAGGACAGAACATATAATTTCTAGATGTCAAAAACCTGGAATTAGTGCCTGTGACCTCAGCAATACTGAGGCATGAAATGTGAGAATAAAAATGACCCTGATTTTCCATGTAAAGATAATATATCTATGTTTTTAAAGTTTGAACTGAAAAGTGCTGCTTCAGATAGCATTTTTAGCTTGTATTTTTCATTAAGACATTCAGTGGTGGCTCTGTGGTAGTTGTGTCTTCTATGTGGGAGACCTAGGTTTGAGTCTTGCCCATACATATCACTAATAGGTACCACTTATCTGTCCAAGGTAGTTTGCATGTTACTATCAGGAAAACAGTTGTTCAGACAGAACAAGAGAACACTGCATGGTTTAATACTGAGAAAGATGATGTGCATCAGGAACATATCTGTTTAATTTTTGTATTGAGAAAATCATTCAAGTAGCTGAACTACAGGAAGAAAAATGTGGCATCAGGATTGGAAGAAGACTTCAACAACCTGTGTTATGTGGTGATACAGCCTTGCTTGCTGAAAGTGAGGAGGACTTGAAAGAAGCACTTATAACAGATGAACCAAGACTACAGTCTTCAATATGAATTGTATCTCAACATCAAGAAAACAAAAATCCCCACCGCTGGGCCAATAGACAACATCATGATAAATGAAGAAAAGATTGAAGTTGTCAACAATTTCATTTTACTTGGATTTGCAATCAGCATCTATGGTAGCAGCAGTTACATCAAAAGATGTATTGTACTGTGAAAATCTGCTATCAGACCTCTTTAAAGAGCAAGGACACCACTTTAAAGATCAAGGTAAGCCTGACCTAAGCTGTCGTATTTTCCATTGTTTATGTGCATCTAAAAGTTGGGCAATAGATAAAGGATATCAAAACAGAATCAAAATATTTGAATTGTGGTGTGGGAGAAGAATACTGAATATCCACAGACTGCCAAAGAACAAAGAAATCTGTCTATGAGGAAGTGTAATGAGAGGCTACTCCTGAGAGGCAAGCATGGTGAAACTTATCTTTGGGACTGTTGTTAGGAGGGGCCAGTCCTTAGGAAAATACTGTATTCTGGGAAAGATAGAGGGTCTAAGTAAGAGAGGAAGACCTTCAGCCAGATGGATTAACACAGAGGCTACAAACATGGACTTCAGAATGACAGAGATCCTGAGGATGGCATAGGATAGGTTAAGGTACAGATCTGTTTTTCATTGGGTCACTGTGACTCATGAAACTCAACAGTATGTAACAACAACTTTGTGATGTTGAGCAGTTTCAGCTTTCAGACTAAAATGAATTACAAAGAAAGGCCTCAAAATCTGCGTCTAAAAACCAGCTAGTCACCTGATTTCTACAAAAGCCATTACCTTAATTAACAGTTTAGTGCAAGCTGCTAAAGATGATATCCAAAGAAATTTTTCAGTTTGTACTTATATATGTTATTATTATGTGTCGTTGAGTTGCTTGCAGCTCATAGTGACCCTATGTACAGCAGCTCTGAAGACTGTCTTATCCAGAGCCAGTCTCATTGACTGCAACACACCTATCCCCATAGCCTTAGTTACTGTGTCAATCCGTCTCGTCTGGGATCTTTCTTTCCTGTGCTGACCCTCAGCCCTTCCAAACATGATGTTCTTTTCCAAGGACAGGTCCCTCCGGGCGATGAGCCCAAAGTATGTGAGATGTAACTTCAAAAATCCTTGCCTCAAAGGAGAAACTTGGTTTCACCCTCTCCAAGACAGACTTACTTGTTCTCATGGCTGCCCAATACTCTTCTCTCACACCACAACTCAAAGGCATCAATTCTCTGTCTTCCTTAGTCTTTGTTTATTTTTTTAATTTTCTACTAGTTTATTTACAAAATTTGAATACATTGTTTTCAAGAACAAATTCTTCCAATTTCCCTCACCCTCCCCACCCATCAAATTGTACAAACCCATGATTCACATTTGCTGAGCTTCTAGGATATGTATTTCCTTGTTTTCATGTTACCAGGGACATTTTCTTTTAGTATCTCCTCCACATTTTTTTCCCTTTTTTTTTTTTTTTAATCCTCTGTTCAGGAATTCCAATCATTTTATATGTTGCTTCATTTGATGTTATCCTCTCTATTTTTAATTATTATCTTAGTTTATTTACAAAATTTAAATACATTATTTTCCAGAACAGATTCTTTTTTTCCTTTTTTTAAATAGCATTCAATTTATTACAAATATTTAGTATTGGCTTCCCATATTTCCCCCCTTTTGCTTTTATCATAATTATGTTTTCATCTAGATGAGCATTGTCTTCATTAGTCTTTTGTCCAGCTCTTTGATGCATGCCATGTAATTGTGAAGACCATGGTCTGGATCTTAGTCTCTAGACGAATGTTATTGCTCTTCAGCCCTCTGGATAAATCTCTGACACAGACTTTCTCAGTGCAATTTGTCTTTTGATTTCCTGACTGCTGGAGATAATTGTTGCTGATTGTGTAGTTGTTGTTGTTATGTGCCGTCGAGTCATTTGCGACTCATAGTGACCTTATGTACAACAGCCCTACACTCTGCTCTGTCCAGTGCAAATCAGACTGCCTCTGACCCACCCATCCTGATTACCCCAGTCACTGAATCAATCCACCTCATAGAGGGCCTTCCCCTCCTACGCTGTCCCTCCACTCTCCCAAGCATGATGTCTCTCTCCAAGGACCAGTCCCTCCTTACAACATGTCCAAAGTATGTCAGACAAAGCCTCAGGATCCTCGCCTACAAGGAGCAGCCCAGTTTAACCCTCTCAAAGATGAATTGGCTTGTTTTCCTAGCAGTCTATGGTACCCTCAACACTCTTCTCTGGCACCACAGCTCAAAGGCATCAATTCTCCTGTTATCCTCCCTCGTCATTGTCCAACTCTCTGATGCATAACAAGTGATTGCAAAGACCATGGCCTGTATCAGATGCACCTTACTCTCCAGAGAGACACCATTGTTCTTCAATAGTTTGTAGAGGTCCCTAACAGCAGACTTTCCCACTGCAATATGTCTTTTAATTTCCTGGCTACTGGTGCCAAGAATGTTGACTGTGGAGCCAAGAAAACTAAAGCTGTGAACAATCTCAATCTCTTCACCATCTATCCTGATGCTGTCAATTGGTCCAGTGGTGAGAATCTTGTCTTCTTGATATTGAACCTCAATCCATACCAAAGGCTACAGTCTTTGACCCTCTGCAGCAAGTGTTTCAGGTCCTCCTCAGTTTCAGCAAGCAGGGTTGTGTCATCTGCATAACACAGATTGTTGATAGATCTTCCACCAATCTTGTCCCCACATTTCTCCTCATAGAGCCCAGTCTCCCGGATAATCTGTTCTGTATACAGGTTGAAAAGGTACGGAGACAGGACACATCCCTGGCATATGCCCTTCCCAATTTTGAACCATGCAATGTTTCCTTGCTTTTTTCTGATAACTGCCTCTTGGTCCAAGTATAGGTTCTGGGATTCCCATTCTTCTCAGAGTCAGCCACAGTTTGTTATAATCCACACAGTCAAACATCTTTGCATAATCAAACATCTTCTTTAGGGTGGGAACAAATATAGATCTCTTCCAGTCAGTTGGCCAAGTGATTCTTCTCCAGATTTCTTGGCACAAGTTGGTGAGCACATCCAGGACAGCATCTGCTGCAAGCTGAAATTGGTAAATATCTCAGTCTCCATCCATCTTGGTGCTACCAATTGTCCCATTAGTGAGAATCTTTGTCTTCTTGATGTTTAGCTTCAATCCATATTGAAAACTACAGTCCTTGTCCTGCTGTAGCAAAGCTTCAGGTTCTTTACAATTTCGGCAAACAAGGTTGTGTCATATGTGTAGTTCAGGCTGTTGATAAGTCTTCCTGCAGTGCTGGTGTTACACTCCTCCTCATAAAGTCTAACCTCTAGAATGATCTGTTCTGCATATAGATTTTTTAAAAAAGTATGGAGATAGATGCATCCCTGATGCACTCCTTTCCTCATGTTGAACCATGCAGTCTTTCTTTGTTCTGTTCTGATAAGTGCCTCCTGGCTCAAGTATAGGTTTTGCAATAGTACAGTCAAGTGTTTTGAGATTCTCATTCTTCTAAAGATTAGCCACAATTTGCTGTGATCTACACAGTCAAATGCCCTTGCATAGTCCATGAAGCACAGATAGACATTCCTCTCATACTCTATTCTTTCTGCAAAGATTCATCTGACTTTGGTGATAATGTCTCTACTTGGCCTCTTTAAATCCAGCTTGTATTTCTGGTAGTTCTCTGTTAATGTACTGTTCCATTTTTTTCCCTTTTTGTTGTTGTTTGTTTGGATAATGTTCAGCAGGATTTTGCATGTGTGTGATATTAGTACTATTGTTTGACAATTTCCACACTCTGTCGGGTCCCTTTTTTTATGAATCTCTTCCAGTCAATTGACCAGGTGGTTGTCCTCCAGATTTCTTGGTAAAATCTGGTGAGCAAATCCAGCAACATCTGTTTGTTGAAATATGTCAGTTGGCATGCCATCCATTCATGAGTCTTTTTTTTTTACCAAGTCCTTCAGAGCAGCTTGAACTTCCTCCTTCATCACCATTGCCTCTTGATCATATGCTGTTTCATGAAATTCTGTATCAGTCAATTTCTTTAAGTACAGTGACTCTAGATATTTCTTCCATCTTCTTTTAATGCTAGTATAATAAATTAAAAAATGTACTACAAGCACACAATGGCTAAAACACCTTGTTTTAGGTTATATGTCATCAAGTCAGAACCAATTCATATCTGGCCCTCCAGTGAGTGTACAGAGGCTGTAAATTGCACAAGAGAAGATTGCCCGTATTTCTCCCATGGTTTCAAACTACATGCCTTTCAGTTAGTAGTGTAATTCCTCACCACCAAAGCATTAGAAAAGCAAAAATAGTTAAAAGGGTGTGGTATTATTGAATATATATAGTAATGGAACAGATTAGGAAGGCCGATAAGTATAAAAAATTTAGTATATAATAAAAGTTTCAAATCAGTGCCACATGGTATTTGGAACAAATGGAAAGTCGTTAAATAAAACTAGCTGTATATGTTCTATCAAATTAAATTCCAGATAGATGGAAAATGTAAATGTGAAAAATATAGCACAAAATTTTAAAGGAAAATGTGGATCAATATGTTTGTACTTTGATGTGAAAGCTTTAATTTTTTTAAAAAATAGAGATGAACGTTTTTTAGCCAAAAAAGAAAATGACATGAGAAATGTGAATTTCTCTATTTGGAATGGAAATCAACTCTTAATTTTAAATTGCTTAATAAGTTAAAAATATGTGTCCAGAATGAAATTCTGTTGTTGGTGTACAATGACTGAACTCTTGGGGTAACCCTGTGCATGCAGAATAGAACTGCTGTGGAGATTTTCAAAGCTGTGATCTTTCAAAAAAGCAGGGCACCTCTAGATGGCTTGAATCACAATGCTTAGCAATTTCTGCCATCCAGATGGACAATAATTTGAGAATTCTTCTATTATTTATAAGTCTTATCTTTGTCATGGTTGACACTCTACCCTTAAAAAAGAATAGTAGGATAAATATTCAATTTTAAGGGTTTTTCTAAAATAGACTTTAAAAGACTGTCTGTACTTCTGAAGATGTGTTTTCGAAACCTGAGCCTATTGCATGTAGGTACAATTAGTTCAAATTAGAATTGAATTTTTTTACCATTTTTTCCCCATTAAAATGAATTCCAAGAGAGCTGAGATTTTTATTAACCAGTCATCAAGACTCAATTATATTAATGAAGTAATAGAAGTTTGAATCAAATAAGAAAAGCATTCATGGTTCTTAGGACAGAATAACACTGTATAAGAGGACAAAAGACTCCTTTGCTGATTGGCCATGGCTAGAAGACCGCATCGACTGCAACAACTGAAAGATACAAAGAGATTTTCTTGTTCACCAAGTCAGGGGACTGAAGAAACCCCAAATCAAATGCCATTTATTTCCTCCTGTCTTGTAAGGAGCTATTATCTGAGCTATTTTTTGCCCATGGAACTCTTCCAATCACCTCTATTCTATGTGCTACAGTAAGTGCACACATACAAATACACTGTCAGCTCACAATGGGTTCTAGTGTGTTGAGTTTCAAGGCTCTGGTTTTGGAATCACAATTTCTCTTGGGTCTTGACTTGAAAATTCATGTTCCAAACATGTCCCTAAATGGTCTGAGCGTGATTCACTCCTCTCATTGGTAAAAATAGAAACCCACTGGAACAATGGGACATAAACAACTTCTGTAAAATAAGTAATGAAGCAAATATATTAGAACTCATTGAATCAACTGGGATCTTTTTAAGTTATGCATTATAAAATAAAAGATTCTGTCTTGGTTTTCCACTATTTTTACCTATTAGTCCCTAGTAACTATGCAGGTCTACCAGTTATTCTTATAACAGCCTAAAAAAAAAAGACTTCCCTCCCACCCCCAGCTTCAAATAGTTCTCCTTCTTTTGTTGGTAACAGTCAAATGAGTGTTAAATAAAATAGGTAGAATGAGGAATATTTGTATTTTTAATTTCTCTTTCTAAAGCAGCTTAGTTTAAATAATTTCATACCTTTTTGGCAAGTTGAAATGAAAACCCAAGAGGCCCCAAGGCTGCCCGCCTGAGCTTGGACTGTGCTGTATAGTGAGCTATTTTTATTCCCGGCTGGGAGCCATCTGCTTTCCCTGTGAAGGTTCACGTTGGTAGTTTTCAGGGCAGCTAATCACATGTGCCCTTTCCCCAAGTAAAGGCTGGTGACCTCGAGAGGAATGTGTCCAGACTTTCCAGGCTTCTCCAAACTCACCATCTCCCTCTGCCGTTAGCTGATGCTGTTGAGCCGTGTGGTTAAGGCCTCAGCATAGTGGGCCCTAGGACTTCAGTTCTTGCTTGCAGCTAAGTGATGAAATTTTTTCTCTTCTAAGTGATTCAATAAAATGTCAGGAGTCCCTGAGTGGTGAATATGGCTAACACACTCAGCTGCTAACAGAAGAGTTTGAAGTTCAAGTCCACCTAGAGGCACCTGAAGTCTGGTGATTTGTTTTGAAAGATGAGTCCCTTCTCTCTAACACAAATAGGGTCTCCTCGAGTTGGAATTGACTTGATGGGAAATGTTATGACATTTGCTGAGCCTTACAATAACTATTACAAAGCAAGTGGCATTTGCCCTAACTGGTGGCTTGGTGTCACCGGTGGGAG
Organism: Elephantulus edwardii; assembly: GCF_000299155.1. Classification (NCBI taxonomy): domain Eukaryota; kingdom Metazoa; phylum Chordata; class Mammalia; order Macroscelidea; family Macroscelididae; genus Elephantulus; species Elephantulus edwardii. Next base: position 14,191,598 of record NW_006399804.1, on the reverse strand, counting down.
CAACTTGCCAGGCGAATAGTAAAGTGCTTAACTGTCTTGTCCCAGGAGAGCCACCTGGTAGAAATAGGCTGTGGTGAGGCAATTTTGAAGAACTGCATTTACCGGGCTGGCTTAGGGGAAAGAAGAAATCATTCTTACCGTGTTACGTTTGCCTCAGGCAGAGCTTGATTCTGTTGCCCCTGGGAACCAGCGTGATTGAGGACAATGATGGCTGTCACCGAGCACTGCCAGGAAAACCTTTCTCATTATCTGGACTCTTTTCTTCTTTTTCTCTTAAAAATTGGAACCGAAGTCTTGACTGTCACTATTTGGAAAAGTGTTAGTTTCTTTTATCTCACCCACACCTTTCAGTTCAATTAATATTTATAGAGTGCCTGAAGGACATAGGCCATACCAGCACCTCAGCCTCTCTCATCTACAAACGATGGCAGGGAAGAATAGCAGCTGCATTCACTCTGGGCACCTCTCCTCTGCACGATGAATGTTAGTATTCTTTCCATTCCACTCCCCTGATTGATGTCCTAAGGGGTTTTGTTGACAGTACCTATTGGAAGGGCAGAAAATCCAGTAATTGGAATGGGATTATACAAATGAAGAGAGGAGATTTTCATAGATTCCAGAACATTTCTCTGCATTATCACATCCTCAAAAATATTTGATGTTCATCTTGGGAGTGAGTAATTGCATGCAGAAAGCAGTTAGCTTCTGAATGGAATATACTTTTCCCTATACAGTTGACACATAACAGATTTTTCTCTTGAAGGGATTTAAAGTATTTGTACAAATTCTCTCTAGTCCACTATATAGTGGAGAAGCCCTTGTGGCTTAATGCATAATGTATTGAGCTACTAAGCAAAAGGTCAACAGTTCAAACCCATGAGATTTTTCTTCAAGGGAAAAAGATGCAGAGTCTCCTTTTATAAAGATTTGTAGCCTCAGATAAGTAAAGGTTTAGAGCCTTAGCATCTCTTAATTACAGATACTACTTTTAACTATAATTGTAATGAAAACATTAATTAGGAATAGGAACAATCTTAAAAATCCACTACTGTCCAGTTGGTCCCAAACTACAATGCCCTTCCTACTAAGGGAGTTCTGATGGCTTAGTGATAAGGAGTTGCATTGCTATTTGAAAGGCATGAAGTTCAAATCCACCAGCTGCTATGTGGGAGAAAGATGGGCTGTCTCCTCCTGTGTGTTTTACTGGCTCTGAAACCAGCTGGAGGGTTAGCTAAGACTTGGTTCCATCAAATTTTTAACTTCTAGTTGGTGGCCTAGTGGAGCTGTGCTGCTAGTCCAGAGGCAAGTAGTTCAAATCCACCACCTGCTCTGAGGGAGAAAGATGGAAAATCTCCTGTGCAATTTACAGCTTCTGAAGACTTGCTAATGGGTTAGCCTGGAACTGGTTCTGACTCGACAGCAATAAGTTTGAACTGAGAGTGCTACTGATGCTTATCAGGAGGCAAACCTACTGTATAATCATAAAGAACAGAGGCTTTGGAGCCAGAGTGCATGTTCAGATCTCAGCTCCATTGCCTTTGGCAAATCTCTTAACTTCTCAGTTTTCTCATCTTAAAAAGAGGATGATGATAAAGCCTACTTTGTGAGGTTATTGTGGTGTCCCCTCATTGTACAAACAGTTAACAAAAGGGTTGAAGGTTTGAGTCCACCCAGAGGCACCTCAGAAGAAAGGCCTGAAAAAAATCTGTATTGCAAGCCTGCAGAGCACAGTTTTGCTCTGACACAGGTTTGGTTCCCATGAGCTGCCTCCCAAGAAGGTAACAGGATAGCAACTGGTATTGGTGGTGGGGGTAGTAATAGCAGCAGCAACAGCTATGTCACTGTAAGAATTATATGAATGAAAACAGATAGCAATCCTGAGGTCTACAAAGCAGTCTGGGATAAAATTCCAAGTCCCCGTCATTGTGAATTAGAAAATTACATTTGTCATTTTTATGCTTTGATTTTTGGGTTTTGGGGGTTTATTTCCAATGTAATCCTTTATTTCCCCCCTCTTCTTTCCTCCCTAACTGCTTCTTTCCTAATATCTTTGCCCCCTTCCTCTGCTCACTAAACTTTGCAACCCTGTGATTTTTTCCCCTTTCCCCACCCTCAGCTTCTCTGCTCCCTCCCCTTTCCCCTTTGGATTTGATACTAATCTTACTAGTTATTCTTCCAATTTTACAATGATGATCTTATGTATTATTTGCCCTTATGGGACCGAATTAGTTCACTTAGCATAATTGTCTCTAGCCTCTCCCATTTTATGTAGTATTTTCCAAATCATTGGTCATGAGTTCTACATAGTATTCCATCATGTGA
>NW_006399804.1:14176269-14188601 GCF_000299155.1 Elephantulus edwardii | reverse complement strand
CCCTAGAGAAACCATAACCTCCACCCAAGCAGATATATGCACACCTATGTTAATTGCAGCTTTGTGCACAATAGTTAAGAACTGGAAACAACCCAAGTGCCTATCAACAAACAGATAGAGAAGCTGTGGTATATTCACACAATGGAATACTACACTGCATTGAAAAACAAAATGGGTGACCCTGGGGGACATTAAGCTGAGTGAAATGTCTCAGTCACAAAAAGACAAATATTGCATAGTAACACTGTTAAAAAACAGGACTAACGTTGGGTTTGGGGGGAAACTAAGAAAAGAGGGGATAAATAATGTACACTGTATTGAAACAGATGAGGGAGGGAACAGCTTAAAAGGAATATATAATTAGGTATTATTTGCATGACAACAGTCCAGAATAAAGCTGCATAATAAAGTGGACTGTATGGGAGAATTGTATAACAATGAAAGAATTTCTTTTTTCCAAAAAAAGTGAACTGGAGGGTAAGATTGGGTAGGGAGGAAAATATGCAACAATGAACGAATGGAAATCCATGTTCTCGATAAACTTTTGTTAAAATCTCAATAAAACAACACCATCACCACAACATACCAACTCTCTGTTGAAGTCTCAGTTCTGTTTTCCTCGGGGTATATTTCTAGCAGGATCATATGGAATTTCTATGTTCAAATTTTTGAGGAAGAACCAAATTGCCTTCCGGAGTGCTTATACTATTTTATAATCCTACCGACAGTGTTTAACAGTTTCAATCTCTCCACATCCTCTCCAACATTTATTGCTTGTTGAACTGTTAAACTTTGCCACTGTTACTGGTGTGAGATGGTATCTCATTATGGTTTTGATTTGCATCTCTCTTTTTTCCAGTGATTTTGAGCATTTCTTAATGTGTCTGTCAGCCATCTGACTGTCTTCCTCTCTGAAAAGTCTTTCTTTATCTTTTGCTCATTTTAAAATTATGTTATCAGTCTTTTTCTTGTGGAGGCCTTGTAGAATTCTGTAAATTTTTGTTATGAGTCCCTTGTCTGAGATGATATTACCAACTGTTATTTCTCAGTCACAAGGTTTTTTTGTTTTGTTTTTTTTTACTCTATTGGTATAAGTTTTGATGCACAGAGGGTCTAATCTTTAGAAGTTTTCACTTACTGATGTTACTTTCTCCTGTTTGTGTATATTTGGCTGTATTTGCTAGCCTTTTAAGTTTCATCTGATTTTATGTCTAATGATCTTTATGGTTTTGGATTTTATCTCTAGTTTTCTGATTCATCTTGAGTTGATATTTGTGTTTAATGTGAGATATGGATCCTGCTTCAGCTTTCTGTAGGTAAAAGTCCAGTTATGCCAGCACCATTTGTTGAAAAGTTTGTTGTTTTCCCATTTGTTAGGTTTTGTTTACTTGTCTACTACCAATTTACCATAGGTTGTTATTGTTAATGTTGTTATGTGCTGTCGAATTGCCAGCGACTCACAGCGAGCCTATGGACAATAGGCCTGAACACTGTCCTATCCTGGGCCAGTTCACTGTCTCTGACACACATACTCCCATTGCCCTAGTCACTGAGTCGATCCATCTCATTCAGGATCTTACTCTCCTGTGTCTTCCCTCCACCATTCCAAGCATGATGTTCTACTCCAAGGACTGGTCCCTTCTGAAAAAAATGCCCAAAATTTATGAGGCAAAGCTTCAAAATCCTTGCCTCCAAGGAGCATTCTGGTTTCACCATATCCAGGACACATCTATTCTCTTTGCAGTCTGTGGGTATGTTCAACACTCTTCTCTAGCAACACAGTTCAAGGACTTCAATTCTTCTGTCATCTTTATTGATTGTCCAGCTCTCCGATGCAAACCAAGTAATAGTGAAGACCATGGCTTGGATCAGGCACCCTTTAGTCAATAGACTGACATCATTGCTTCTCAGTACTCTGTAGAGGTCCCTGGGAGCAGATATTCCCAATGCAATTTGTCTTTTGATTTCCTGACTGCTGGTGCCAAGAGTGTTGCTTGTGGAACCAAGCAAGCTGAAATTGTTAGCAATCTCAATCTCTTCTCTGTCTACTATGATGCTGCCAATTAGCCCAGTGGTGAGAATCTTTGTTTTCTTGATGTTGAGCTTCAGTATTGAAGCTTCACTATTGAAGACTGGACTTCTTGGCCTTTGGCAGCAAAAGTGTCAGGTCCTCCTCAGTTTCAGCAAGCAGGGTTGTGTCTTCTGCATAATGCAGACTATTGATGAGTCTCCCCTCCAATCTTGATGTCACATTCCTCCTCAAAAACTCCTGCCTCCCAAATGATCTGTTCCACATATAGTTTGAAAAGGTATGGAGATAGGATGCATCCCTGGAATACACCTTCCTGATTTTGAACCATGCAGTGTTTCCTTGCTCTGTTCTGACCACTACTTCCTGGTCCAAATACAGGGTTCACATGAGCACATGTAAGAGTTCTAGGATTTCCATTTTTCTCAAGGTTAGCCACAATTTCTTGTGATCCACACAGTCAAATGTCTGCATAGTCAATGAAACACAGATAGACATTCCTCAGGTACTCTCTGCTTTTAGCTAAGATCCTTCTAACAGATGGGTTAATTTCTGGATTCTTGATTCTGTTCAACTGGCCTATGTGCATATATTTGTAACTAGCTGTGATCAATTAGTTGTGGCCTCCACTGTACTCAGACCAGCCGTGCATATATCATTGTACCAGTACCATACTGTTTTGGTTATTACAACTGTGTAGCAGGTTTTGAGATCAGCCTCCCATTTCAATTTTGTTTTTCAGAAGTGCTTTGCTTATTAAGGATCTTTTTTCTCTCCAAATAAACTTGACAGTTGCCTTTTCTATCTCTTTAAACATGATGTTGCTATCTGTATTTGAAGCTCTGTCTCACATATTTTGGACATGTGGCCAGGACGGGTGAGACCTTGGAGAAGGGTATCATGCTTTGAAGGCTGGGGGGACAGCACAGGAGAGGAAGACCCTGGATGAGATGGATTGATTTAGTAACTATGGCAACGGTGTGTGTTGGAGTCAGTGAGATTGACTCAGGACAGGACAGGGTTCAGTGCTGTTGTACATAGGGTTGCTATGATGTGCAGATGACTCGATGCCACATAACAACAACAACATTGGGATTGTGTTTATCATGTAGATTGCTTTTGGTAGGATTGTAATTTTCACTTTATTTAGTCTTCCTATCCATGAACAAGGAATATTTTCCCATTTATTTAGGTCTCTTATTGTTTCTTGCAGTAATGTTTTTTCGTTTTCTATATAAGGGTCTTTTGTGTCTCTAGTTAAGTTTATTTCCAAGTATCTCAGCTTGTGGTTGACTATTGTAAATGGTATTTTTTTTTTAAGTTCTCTTCTCTGTGTTTTCTTTCTTACTCTAGAGGAATTTCACTGATTTTTTTTATATTGATTTTTGTATCTTGCCACTCTACTAAATTGACCTACTAGGTCTAACAGGATTTTTTTTTGTGTCCTTGGGGATTTCTGTACACACTAGCATATCGCATGCATAAAGTGACAGGTTAACCATCTCTTTGCCAATCTGGATAGTTTATATTTCCTTCTCTTGTCGTATTGCTCTAGCAAGTACTTCCAATACAATATTTCTTGAGGAACCCTTCTCTGGGACACAGCATCCAGCCTGCATCACCCATTTGTCATCCAGCTGTACCAGAACTGACAGTCTAAAGGAACCTGGCCTCCTGTTCACCAGTGTACCCAGAATCAGGATGCATACCTTTGGTCACCTGAATCATTCCCCTGATGTGTCTAAGTTCCTGGGAGACCTTCTAAGTGTATCACCGAATCCAAGGGCTATAGAGGAATTGGATAACTGAGCCACAGATGGAGCTGTTAATGTTAGAAATTATAGACTTATACAGCATGTTAAGCATTTGAGACTATATCGACCTGGGACTGCTTATAGTCTGTTATTAATCTGATCAGGACAAATTATAAAAACATAATCCATAGGCAGGTAGTTCACATCTACTAGCTGCTCTGAGGTAAAGGAATAGGCAGTTTCTTCCCATGTGGTTTACTGCCTCTAAAAACCCACTGGAGGGTCAGTTGTGAGTTGGGTCCAACTCAATGGCACATAATAACAACAGATAGTCATCAGAACAGAGCAAGGAAACACTGCATGGTTCCAATTTGGGAAGGGTGTATGCCAGGGTTGTATCTTGTCTCCATACCTTTTCAGTCTTTGTGCTGAACAGATTATCTGGGAGGCTGGGCTCTATGAGGAGAAATGTGGCATCAGGATTGGAGAAAGAATCATCAACAATCTGCGTTATGCAGATGACACAACCCTGCTTGCTGAAACTGAGGAGGACCTGAAGCACTTGCTGTGTAAGGTCAGGGACTGCAGTCTTCAATATGGATTGAGGTTCAATATCAAGAAAACAAAGATTCTCACCACTGGGCCAATTGACAACATCATAATGGATGATGAAGAGATTGAGATTGAGATTGTTCACAGTTTTGGTTTGCTTGGCTCCCAGTCAACTCTCTTGGCACCAGCAGCCAGGAAACCAAAAGATGTATTGCGATGGGAAAGTCTGCAGTTAGAGACCTCTTTAGAGTACTGAAAAGCAACTATATCAGTCTGGAGACTAAGGTGCTCCTGATACATGCCATGGTCTTTGCAATCACTTGCATGCATCAGAGGGGTAGACAATAACTAGGGATAATATAAGGAGAATTGAGCTGTGGTGTTGGAGAAGAGCATTGAATATGGACTGCTAAGAAAATGAACAGGTTTGTCCTGGAGAGGGTGAAGGTGGGCTGCTCCTTAGAAGCAAGGATTCTGAAGCTTTGTCTGACATGCTTTGGACATGTTGCAAGGAGGGACCAATCCTTGGAGAGGGACATCATGTTTGGGAGGGTGGAAAGGACAGCACAAAAGAGGAAGACCATCAATGAGATAGGTTGACTCAGTGACTGGGGAATGGGGGTAGGTGTGTCTGGGAAGATGAGATTGGCACAGGATAGGGCAGAGTCTAGGACTGTTGTACTTTGGGTAACTATGGGTCTTAGGCGACTCGACAGCACGTAACAATAACAACATACATACACACACACACACACACACACACACACACGCACATGCTAGTAATATAGCTATCTATAAGGGAGCTCTGGTGGTCTAGTGGCAAGAAGCTGTGCTGCAATCCTAAAGGCACATGGTTCAAGGCCACCAGCTACTCAGCAGAAGAAGGATGGGCAATCTTCTCCAGTGAGATTTGTCTCTGAAAACACAATGGAGGATCAACTACGGATCAGTTCCAACTCTGTAGTACACAACAGCAACAACCACAGAACATGACTGGGTTACAGAAGAAATAAAAAAATGAAATAAAGTTCCTCAAAACAACTGATAATAAAAAAAATAACTTACCAAAACCTCTGAGAGACAGCTATGGCTGACTTTAGGGGGAAATTTACAGCAGTAGGCAAATACATGAAAAAGGATGGAAAAAGCAAAACGAATGAACTAATTCAACACCGCCATCAAATAGAAAAAGCACAACAATCTAACCCCACAGCCTCTCGAAGACAGGAAATTATAAGATAAGAGCTGAAATCAATGAGTTAGAAAATAGAAAAACAATTGAAATAATCAACCAGACCAGCAGCTGGTTCTTCAAAAGGGTTAATAAAATAGGCAAGCCATTTGCAAAATTAACAAAAGAAATGAAAGAGAAAACACAAATAACTCTAATAAGAAATGATAGAGCTGAAATCATAACAAAACCAGATGAAATAAAATCCATAATATCATGATACTATAAAAGGCTACACTCCAAAAACCTAGAGGATATGGACAAATTCCTTGAAATTCATACCATACCCAGGCTGACAAAGACAGATGTAGAATACTTGAATAGATGGATTAGTAAAAGAAGAAATTGAACAGGTCATAAAAAGACTCCATTCCCCCCCCCCCAGAAAACAAAAGTTTTGACCCGTATGACTCCACAGCTGAATTTAACAAAACATTCAATGAAGGTTTGTCACCAAGTCTTCTTAAATTATATAAAAAATAGAGAACGAACACTCCTAGAGTCATTCTATGAAGCAAGCATAAACCTAATACTCAATCCATCCAAAGACATTACCACAAAAGAAAAGTACAGACCAGTATCTCTCACCAACAGAGATGCAAAAATGTTTAACAAAATCCTGGCCCGTAGAATCCAACAGTACATTAAAAAACAAAACAAAAAAAGCAAAAAAAAAAAAACAAAAAACAAACCCCACCACCCCAAACATCATGACCAAGTAGGATTCATAACAGGTGTATAAGGATATTTCAACATAAGGAAAACAATCAGTGTAATTCACCTTTATTTTTATGAATACTGATGGCATAGTCTGTAGGGATTTAGTTGCCCTGCTTACCCAAAAGATGGTGCCTATCTGACATTTCAGGTCTGAGTCTACCAGCAGCTCCAAGGGAGAAGAATAGGCAATCTTCTGCCATGTTTTTTTACAGCCTCACAAATCCTCTGGAGGGTCAGGTATTAGTCGATTCCAACTTGATGGTGCACAACAACAGCAACATGATAGTTATTGCAGATGCCATAAAATAGAATTTAGATTCATTAGCTTTTCAGCTAATATTGTTAAGTCTATCACTGTTGCTGTTAGGAGGTAACAAGTTGCCTATGACTCATAGGAACTTTATGAGCAATATATTAGAACCTTGCCCTATTCCGCACCATTCTCACTATCTCTGATATGCTTAAGCCCATTGTTACAGTCACTGTCAGTCTGTCTCATTGAAGGTTTTCCTCTCTTTCTCAGACTTTCTACCTTTCCCAACATGATGTTTTTTCCAAACACTGGGCCTTCTTGACCAGAAGCCCAAAGTAGGTGAGACAAAATTTCACCATCTTACCCCTGAGGAGTCTCTCTGGTTGTACTTTATCCAAGATAGACTTGTTTGTTCGTTTGACAGTCCATGAGACAGGCAATATTCTTCCCCAATACCACATCTCAAAGGCATCAATTATTTTTTTGTCTTGCTTATTTATTGTGTAACTCTCAGATGTATAGGAAACAATTGAAAATCTGACACTAGATCTTGTAGAGAGCTCTGGTGGCTTAGTGATAAGGAGCTGTGCTGCCAACCCAAAGGCATGTGGTTCAAATCTACCAGCTGCTCTGTAAAAGAAAGATGAGCAATCTCCCTTGTGATTAAATTGCCTCTGAAAACCCACTCTAGGGTCAGATGTAAGTCAGTTCCAACTCAACGGTATAAAACAACAACAACACAGATCTTGTCACTGAATGTGTTCGTAAAGAAGCACTTAGTACTATGCCATATTCTTTACTGTTAGATGCTGTGTTTCAGTATATAGGTATCCTCAGCTTTTTGAAAGTTCTGTTCTTGCCAAAAACCCTACATTAGTACCTATTCCCAGTAAATGAAAGAAACCCAAAGAATATTTTAGCTTATACCAAAAAAGGTAGAAAGTAAAATTAGCTTCCAGTGTTTGTTTTGCAGAGAGCAGTCAAGGAGGCTGTGTGCACCCCAAGCAGCAAGAATTTGGCAGTTGTCACTAAGTTCATTCTTGGGGAACTAGTCACAGACAGCATCAAGCTTTGACCATGTCTGTGAGCACTATATGTTAGGATTTATGTCCATTTAGTCTAATTTGGTAAGTTATGTCTAGAGTCTGAGAACACTCAAAAAGATTTCCTATATAAATGAATAATTACATCTTCATGCCATTTTGGCTTGTGAAAAACTTCATAAAATATAATTTAGATTAATTAGCTTTTCAATATAGCCTTGCTATTTAGCTCTCTACTTTCAGATAGTGGGGGTGGGGCAGATTTTCTGTTTGTTTCCCTTTTAATTTTATGCTTATAGAGGCTTTCTTCCTGGGGGGATTGATGGGCTCACAGGATTATCAAGGGGGATTGTGGCACAGAAAAAAGAAAGAATCCTTGAGCTAAATCATATGCCAAATTCTGAAAAGAATTTCTGGAATGTAATAATCATCACATGTGTATTAACTATTATTATCCCATTTAATCTGCATAATAATTTAAGAGGTAAATTATCATCCCTCTGTGATATAGGTAGAAAGCCTGGTGGTTCAGTGGTTAAGCTCTTGGCTGCTAACCAAAAGGTCCATAGTTCCAACCCACCAGCTTCTCTGTGGGAGAAGGATGTGACAGTCAACTTCTATAAAGAGCACAGCCTTGGAAAGCCCAGCAGAGAGTTCAGCTTTGTCCTGTGGGATCAGTAGTTCTGAGGCAGAATTGAGAGCAGTGGGCTTGGGATTTAGAATGTGTTTCCACAAGAGACCCAGGTCTGATTGCTGGCCCATTGTACCTCATGCAGAGCCTCAATTCATCTGCCAGTGAACACTTATGTATTGCTGTGCTGCTTAACACATTACATCAGAGCTTCCAGACTAATACAGACAATGAAGGAGGCCTTCTGGTCTACTTCTAATAACAGCCAGTAAAAGCCCTTGGATCACAGTGTTTATGCAACAATCATGTGGATGGCATAGGGCTGGGCAGAGCTTTGCCATGAGTTCAGGACCAATTCCGCAGCAGCCATAACCAACAAGAACTTGAGAAAACACAAAGCCTAGTTTTGGCTAGGATTTCTTAGTGGAGAAATGGAGGCAGAAGGAGACCTTCAAATAGTATGCAGAATTGAGGAACTCAGATTATACCGGATCATGTCCATAACATGACACATATAAACAACCCTACTGATATGTTAGTGTTCAGAACTCTCCCCTCTAACTTCTACTAAGGGAATGGTTTTGGGGAGGTTTTTATCTCCCTAGATTTTTTTAACATTTTTATTCTAGTTTCTGATCTCTCAGAATGCAGGAATTAGAAATGAAATTGTGACAGAGGAGAATATTATTTGTAAAAGATTGAGTCAAGCTAGGGGAAATTACAGTAAAAACAAAGAAAGAGAAGAAAGGGACAGTAAAAACTCAAAGAGACAGTAGCAAGGAGAATGAGCCTGCATAGACTGTCAAGAGAATATCATAGAGGATCAAGAAATACATCCTTCAATATGGATTTCATCTCAATGTCAGGGATACATAGATTCTTGCCATTGGACAGATAGGCAACATCATGAAATATGGAGAAAAGATTAAAACAGTCGACATCTTCATCTTACTTGGATCTACATTTAACAGCATTGGGACAGCCTTGGTACCATTAGTCAGTAAACCAGGAGGTGTATTGCACTGGGAAACTCTGCAGTTTAGGGACCTCTCAAATTATTGAAGGGTAATGATGTCAGTTTGAGGACTAAGGTGAACCTGATTCAGGCCATGGTCTTTCATATCACTTGCTATGCATTTGAGAGCTGGAAAACAAATAAAGATGACAGAACAATTTATGTCTTTGAGCTGTGGTGGTGGTGAAGAGCACTGAATATCCCATGGACTTCCAAGAGAACAATAAATATGTCTTGGAAAGGATGCAGCCAGAGAGCTCTTTGGAGGCGAAGATGATGAGGTTTTGCCTCACATATTTTGGGTTTGTGGCTAGAAGGGGCTATTCCTTGGAGAGGGACATGATTCTTGGAAAGATGGAATGTTGGTAAAGGAGAGGAAGAACATCAGTGAGGTTGATTGACCTGATGACCACCTCAGTGGGCTCTAGAGTGTCAGGAGGTGTGAAGATGCCATAGGATAGGACAGGGTTCAGATCTGTTGTTCATAGGGTCTCTATGGATTGTCCTCGACTCAATGGCACCTAACAACAGCAGCAGACTCTTAGAGCTGAAGGTGATAGAGAGATCAGAGACAGAGAAGTAAAAGAATGACAGAGTGAGAGAGAAAGGGGGGCAAGGGGAAAGTTTGAAGGATTTATGATGATAATTGTGTTAAAGGGAGAGGATTTTTCAAGTTTGCTATGTTATTTTTCAAGTTTAAATCTACCTTACAGCCGTGAGTATTTTTCATAGAGAAGTAGTAAACAGGTTTAGTTGATTTTTTTTTTACTTGCTATTTGGGTGAAAGTTTACATTGCAGATTAGTTTTCCATTCAGCTATTATATGCATTTTGTTTTATAGTAAACCTTTAAGAAATTATTTTTAGTTAACATTGATTTGCATACAAAATTCATACATATTTTACTTCATTCATGTACATTTTATTTTACACAGTTTTTCATTCACATTGTTTCATATGATCATTCCCATACATTGTGTTTTATAAAAATAAAACACCATTGGTTAAACTGTCACTATATGCAGATGATATGATAGTGTACACAGAAAACTCCAAGGGCTCAAAAATAAAAACTGTTAGAGCTAGTTATCAATTTAGTAGAGTGACAGGATGTAAAATCAATATTCAAAAGTCAGTGGGATTTCTTTACAGTAACAAAGAAAACACGGAGAACTAAACCAAGAAAGCAATACCATTTACAATGTTGTTGTTATGTGACGTCAAGTTGCTTGTGACTCATAGCAACCCTATGTACAAGAGCCCTGAAACCTGCTCTATCCTGTGGCAATCTCACTCTCTCTGACACACCTACTCCCACTACCCCAATCACTGCATCAATCCATCTCATCAAGGGTCTTCCTCTACTGCACTGTCCCTCCACTCTCCCAAACATGATGTCCCTCTCGAAGAACTGGTCCCTCCTTGCAACATGCCCGAAGTATGTCAGATGAAGCTTCAGAATCCTTGACTCCAAGGAGCAGCCCAGACTCACTCTCTCCAGGACAAACCTGTTTGTTCTCCTAGCAGTCCATGGTATACTCAACACTCTTCTCCAGCACCACAGCTCAGAGGCATCAATTCTCTATAATCCCTAGACACTGTCCAACTCTCTGATGCATAGCACACAATTGCAAAGACTATAGCCTGGATCAGGCACACCTTAGTGTCCAGCCTGATGTTGTTGCTCTTCAGTATTCTGGAGAGGTCCCTGACAGCTGACTTTTCCAATGCAATTTGTCTCTTGATTTCCTGGCTGCTGGTACCAAGAGTGTTGATTGTGGAGCCAAGCAAACTAAAACTGTTAACTATCTCAATCTCTTCGCCATCCATACTGATGCTGCCAATTGGCCCAGTGGTGAGAATCTTTTTTATAATAACCAACCACAAATTGAGATACTTAGGAATAAATCTAGCTAGACATATAAAAGATCTGCACAAAGAAAACTACAAAACACTTTTTCAAGAAGCAGTAAAAGACCTAAATAAATGGTAAAAATGTTTCCTGTTCATGGATAAGAAGACCCAATATAATGAAAATGACAATCCTACCAAAAGCAATCTTCATGTTTAACACAATCTCAATATAGATACTAAATTCATTTTCCAAGGAGATAGAAAAGGCAATTGTCAAATTTATTTGGAGAGGAAAGAGACCTTGAATAAGCAAAACACTTCTGAAAAATAAAAATGAAGTGGGAGACATAGCATTCACTGATCTTAAAACCTCCTCCATAGGTGTAATAACCAAAACAGCATGGTACTGGTACAATGACAGGCACATAGACCAATGGAACAGAATAGAGAACCCAGAAATGGGCCCAGCTATCTGTGGTCAACTGGTATTCGACAAGAAATAAAACCTATCAAATGGGGAAAGGACAACCTCTTCAATAAATGGTGCTGGCAAAATGGACTGCTACTTGCAGAAAGCCGAAGCATGAGTCATATCTCACACCATCCACAAAGATCAACTCAAAGTTGATCAAAGACCTGGGGAGGGAAGAACCCCAAACAATAAAGATCATGAGAGAAAACTAGACCAAGTTAAGAAGGCTTAGCCTGTGGTATAAAGAAAACACACACAGGAGGGAGAAAACTGATGAATAGGACCTTCTAAAAAATAAATCCCTGGCCACATCAACTTTTCCCAATAGAGTGCAAAGAAAACCCACCAACTGGGGAAAATAATTTGGAAATGCCATCTCAGACAAGGGTCTCATAACAGAAGTTTTCAGAATACTATAGTTCCTCCACAAGAAAAAGACTGATAATCCAAAGACAAAATGGGCAAAAGACTTAGAAAGACTCAGAAAGATATTCGGATGGCCAACAGATACATGAAGAAATGTTCAAAATCACTGGTAATGCGAGAGATGCAAATCAAAACCACAATGAAAAAACCACCAAGTAGCAGTGGCAAAGTTTAACAGGAAAACAAGCAATAAATGTTGCAGAGGATGTGGTGAGATTGGAACTCTCATACATTATTGCTGGGATTTTATAAGCACTCTGGAAGGCAGTTTGGAATTTCTTCAATAAGCTGAACATAGAAATTCCATATGACTCACTTATTCCACTGCTAGGAATATACCCCAAGGAAAATAG
>NW_006399804.1:14164668-14170259 GCF_000299155.1 Elephantulus edwardii | reverse complement strand
ATTCTTACATCCGTGAATGTGACCTAGGTCTCATTCCTGCCTGATCAGTACAATTTGTGCACTGACTGAAGAGGAAGAAAGACTTGCTGCTCCATTTATGAAATATCAATTAAAGTCCCGTGGATAATAGTGTCTAACCAGCATTTTATTTGGTTGTGAAAGCTAGTAGCTAACATCAGATTTCTGGGAGTGGTGAGTTGCTTCTCTGACTACAGGAGAAGCAGTTTCTCCAAGCACTGTGTCTCAGGATGGATGTCAAGCCCCAATAGGTTATCAGTCCCAGGTCCCATCCTCCTACCATATTAACAAAACTCAAACTAAACCAATCCCTATAAAACCAGCCCACTGCTTTTAAGTTCATTCTGATTCACAGCGACCTTCTAGTTGGTTTCCAAGTCCATAAATCTTTAGAGGAGAAAGCTGCCCACTTCCCCCCCACCCCCAGCAGAACACCTGGAGGTTTTGAACTGCCAGCTTATTGGGTAGTAACTCATTCATTCCGTGCCACCGGGGCTCCTTCCCTCCACATTTAGCTTGGGAATGTACACCACCTTCCTTGTGTTCTGTCAAGGTTACAGTAAAGGGCTTGTCCCTACTGCTTTTCTGTGCTCAGCACAGGAGGCATTTGCAACAAACCATTGTTAAACTCTACCACTTTTTAAAATTTTTTTAATTTGAAGTGGGGAAATAAATGGCTAGAGTTAGAAGTCAAATAATTAATCCAAATTAATAAAGTCATAAATCCTAACACCAACCATTTTGAAATGAGGATTTTTCAAGAAACTCATTTGAATAATTAAATACTTAAGACATAAGAAGCATGAACAAAAATGTTCAATTACTTCGATGTGACTGTCTCTCATAATTATTAATAATGAATTGGTTACCTCAGTCTATTTTATTATACTGGTATAAGTACAAAATAGCAAAGCAATTTAATTAGTTTGAAAAATTATTTTTTCTCTCTCCCAGATAAATTTTTCTAAAATGTCATTCTCCTCATGAGGTCAGAAATCTTTAGCAACTCCTGTTGGCTTTAGGATCTGATCCAAATTTCTCAGCCTGGCAATCTAGGTCATTCCACCATTGTCCAGCCCTCCCCTACAGAAATACTGCGTGCCAGCTGCTATCCTCATTTGCCTCCAAACATATACAGCTCATTGCTGCTTCAAGGGTTTTATTCATGCTGAATCCCTAGAAAGAGCACCCTCCTCCTTCTCCTCTGCCTTTATTGTATTTCTCTGCCTCAACTGATTTCTTTTTCTTCAGTGTGTTTGCTTTCTCACACAGTTCTCCAGCAACACCAACAACTTTATGTAGAAACATCCTGTTGAAATTATGCTTTTTATAATTTTCAAAGTATATTTCATTATTGATATACATATAGTTATTCATATACATTGTATTTCATTCATATACATGATAGGGGATTGTGTGTATGTTTCACTTTCCTTCATTGACATTAAACTTCATATAATCATTCCCATAAATTGTGTTTTATAAAATTAATTACCATTAGACTATGCTAACATTTACCCCATCTTTTCAGGTCCCCAACAGATTTATCCCATTTCTTTTTCCCCCTCCCTTTGCCCACCATGACCCTGTGATTTCCCCCCCTAGCTGTCTTCACGCTTCTGCTCCCACCCCTTTCTTCCTTGAACTCCCATACACATTTTACTAGTTATCCTCCTATTTTTAACATAATGGTCTTATGTAGTATTTGTCCCTATGAGACTGAGTCTGTTCATTCAGCATAATGCTCTCCAGTCTCTCCCAAGTTAAATAGTATTTTGTTACACAATCAGAACCCACACATAGCTGACCTTCCAGCAGGTTTTTAGAGGCTCATAACAGTGTAACCTAGACAATCTCATTCTAGGGGAATAAACTAGGGAGATTTCAAGAGGGTTGGGAAGGGCTTAGGACAGTTTCTAAAGCAACGTCACATTTCATCCTGTTGTTGTTGTTGTTATGTGCCATTGAGTCTCCTGCAACTCATAGTACCCATATGCACAAAATCCCTAAACCCTGCTCTATCCTGTGCCAATCTTATTGTCTCTGACATGCCTACCCCCATTACCCCAGTCACTATAATCAATCTATCTCATTGATGGTCTTCCTTTTTTGTGCTGTCCTTCCACCCTCCCAAACATGATGTTCTTCTCTGAGGACTGGTCCTTCCTTGCAACATGTCCACAGTATGTCAGACAAAGCTTAAGAATCCTTGCCTCCAAAGATTCACCTGGTCTCACCCTTTCTAGAGCAAACTTGTTTGTTCTCCTAGCAGTGCATGGTATATTGAATACTCTTCTCCAGCACCACAGCTCAAAGGCATTAATTCTCCTTCTATCATTTTTAGTCATTGACCAGCTTTCTGATGTGTAGCAAGTAATTATAAAGACTATGGCCTGGATCAGGTGTACCTTAGTATCCAGACTGGCATCATTGCTCCTCAGTACTTTGGAGAGGTCTCTGACAGCTGACTTTCCCAATGCAATTCATCTTTTCATTTCCTGGCTGCTGGTCCCAAGAGTTTGATTGTGGAGCCAAGCAAACTAAAGCTGTTAGCAATCTCAATCTCTTTATCATCTATCACGATGCTGTCAAATTAGCCTAGTGGTGAGAATCTTTGTTTTCTTGATGTTGAGCTCCCATATTTTATCCATATTGAAAGCTGCTGTCCTTGACCTTCTGCAGCAAGCACTTCAGGTCCTCCTCAGTTTCAGCAAGCAGGGTTGTGTCATTTGCATAATGCAGATTGTTGATGATTCTTCCTCCAATCCTGATGCCACATTTTTCCTCATAGAGCCCAGCAGGATTTTATTGATGATGTTGTTGTTACTAGATGATTAAGGAGCTCTGGTGACCTAATCTAGCTCTGGTAAGGAGCTAGAGTGCCAACCCAAGACACAATTCAACTCCACCAGGTTCAAATGCTTGCAGTTCAAATCTACCAGGTGCTCCATAGAGAAAAATAGGTAATCTCCTCCCATGTGATATGCTGCCTCTGAAAACCTACTGAAAGGTCAGCTATTACTTGGTTCCTACTCAAAGGTTCATAATGACAACAAAACCAGGTTGATGTTATGGTTGGTGATCCCAGCTCATGGCAGTCCCATATCCAATGGAGAGAATTGTGGTCTGGCTTTGCATAGGTTAGAAGTATTTTGGCCAGCCTTTCTCCTTAGTCTGTTAGTCTGGAGTCTCTGCTGAAACCTGCTTAGCATCATAACAACGTGCAAACCTTCACTGACAGATGGAGGCTGCACACGATGTGCATTTGCCAGAACCAAACCCAGTCCTCCCATGTAGACGGTGAGGATTTTACCACTGAATCACCCACCACTGCCCCTAACAGTAGAAGTTGTGGACGACGTCTTGAAATGTAATTTGTTAAAAGCAAACATATGCTATATGTCTGCAACTGATGTATGACATTTGCATTGGGCTTCATTTCAGTTTGGCAGTTGTAAAAACCTTTCCCATCTTCCTACACACAGAGATGCAGGGCTATATGTCTGAGAATGCTTTGACAGGAATAATTTGGTGGCCTTTCAACAGGACATTCAGCTTAGTCTAGTGAGCCAAGTGATGTTTTTAAGGAAGGAAGGAGAAATGAATTTCGGCGGAGGCTTTAATTACTCATCAGACACAGTGCTTGGTGCTTTGGACATGTTGTCTCATTTAATCATTGTCACACCCCTGCAGGATAGATGTTATTGTCTCCATTGTTATGGGCAAAGACATTGCAAGTAGGGAATTGGTCCAAGAGTTGGATTCTTTAGTTCAATCCAAGGTAAACAAAAAGAAATAATTACCCACCACAGTTGGAATGTCCTCTGTTCATAGAGATGTGGACAGAGAGGCATGACTATAAGCATAAGATTGATGAGATCCTAGGAAGATGACTAAGTGCTCATATATACAGACACCCAGGGTGGCGGCAGTGGTTGTGTGCCACACAAGCCAGTGTTCACATCTGAGAGAGCAAATACTTGTATTTTACTCACAACTAAATCCTATGAGAGGTCAATGGAATGCCTGATTCTAACAAAATAAGCATATTTTGTCAGTTTTCCAGCAAATGGAAAATTGAGCATCCTGAGGAAGGGTGTCTTTTCCTGATTTACATCAAGACACCAATCAGAGGCCAGCAGAGGTGAAAGCCCTAAGTCACGAACTACTCTCCTAGCACAGGTGGTGCAAGGGTGAAATGGCTCACTGGTTTTAGCCCATCCAGCAGATCCTCAGGAAAATGGCCTGGTTATTTGTTCCCATAACGGTTATCCACTGCTGTTAAGTTAGTTCCAACTCGTAGTCACCCTCCATGAGGTTTCCTGAGGCTGTGACTCTTTATGAGACGAGACTGGCCATCTTCCTCCCTTGGAGTGCCTGAGATTAGAACCTCCAACCTGTCTAGGATTAGAACTACCAACCTCTCCATGAGCAGCTCGACACCTAATACAATCTGCCACTCGGACTTGTACAAATTGTTACCTTATTGCTCTGTGGGAGAAAGATGGGTACTCTCCTCCTGTGACATTATATTGTCTTTGCAAACACCCTGCAGGGTCAGCTGTGAGCCTATTCTGACTTGACAGGACACAGCAACAACACAGAGTATTTGAGGGAGTTCTGGCATCATAGTCCTTTGAGACCTGTGCTCCTAATCCAGAAGCCACACCTCTAGGTCAGTTCCAATATACTGGATGCTCTTGGAAGAAGGATAGGCTGTCTCCTCCTCCCTTTCCATTTATAGCTTTGGAAACCCACTAGTGACTCAGCTATGAGTTCGTTTTGATTTAATGGAAATGAGTTGGAGACTTGGGGTTTTTTTACTGGATTATTTCTACCCTGTCTCATAGGTGCACTATGAGTTAAGAAATGGCTCAACAGCACTTGGTAACAACAGTTTCTCTCAGCTGATCTACTTTCACTGGTCTCCCCATGTCTACATCAATGTGATAAAAATGCTGGTGTCTGCATTACAGGGATTACCATTAACCTTTTCCTTTAATATTATTTTTTAAAGGTAAAAGGAATTATTAGATGTCAGGAGAATTGGCATGGGTTCATGGATGCTAAACCAATTTTTCCAAAAAAGAAATATATTTTAAAACTCTTGACCTTCATAATTATTCAGAAGTGGCACAGGAGCTTTTCTAGAATGTATAAATTACAAGTGCAAATGACAAGAATGCTGTTCTTTTGTTTTTAAATCCCCACCCTCAGTTTTCAGGATGCTGACTTCATCAACTCACCTTCTCTCCGACATCACCTTGCTCAGCATTTCAGAGCTGGGTGAGGCTTGCTCAGCTCACAGCAGTTCATCATCTTTGGAAAATTCCCCCAGTCACAGACCCATGTCCAGTGGCCACAATTGGGCCATAAAACCTTGGACATAATGAATATATCCAGGCTTGAACTCCTTTCCCAGGCTGAGGTAATGGGCTTTCTTCATTATATTATTATTACTATTATTATTAATTTTAATTTTTTTTTTTTTTTTTATTTTGTGTGCGTGTACCGTCAAATCAGATCTGACTGGTACAGGAGGATATTGCGCCTCCTTCTCCGGCAGAGCATCT
>NW_006399804.1:14141740-14159398 GCF_000299155.1 Elephantulus edwardii | reverse complement strand
AACAACAACAACATATAAGAATACATCTATTCAGCTTAGTAAAGAGCGATGATATCAGTTTAGAGACTAAGGTGTGCCTAATTCAGGCCATGGTCTTTGCATTTACTTGCTGTTTCTGAGAGCTGGGCAATGACCAACGATCACAGAAAAACAATCCATGCCTTTGATTTGTGGTGTTGGAGAATAATATTGAACCTACCATGTACCTCCAAGAGAACAAACTGGTCTAGGTCTATCTTGGAGAGGAGCAAACTAAGCTGCTCCTTGGTGGCAAGGATTTTGAAGCTCCATCTCACATACTGTGGGCACATGATCAGGAGGAGGAAGGATGGAGGGACTGCATAGGAGGGGAAGACCCTGGATAAGATGGATTGATACAGTATCTGGTGAAATGGAGGTAGGTGTGTGGAAAACAGTGAGACTGGCTCAGGACAAGGCAGGCTTCAGAGCTGCTGTACATAGGGTCACTATGAGTCACAGGTGACTTGACAGCACATAACAACAACAACAACAACATATTAATATTAAAACACAGAATACCACATCTGTGGAGTTAATTCTGAGACAAGGGGTATAGAACTATCCATAGGTGTTTTCTGTGTGTAATCTTAATTGAAGCAGATGGCCAGGTCTTGCATCCTCAGTGCTCTGAGTGGGTTTGAATTTCCAACTTTTATGTTAGTAATTGAATGCAAACCATTTGTACCACATAGAGAGACCCTGCTTCATACACGTGTAAATTGTTTTTGTTAAGTGCTGTCGAGTT
The DNA here is from genome assembly GCF_000299155.1 of Elephantulus edwardii. NCBI lineage: Eukaryota > Metazoa > Chordata > Mammalia > Macroscelidea > Macroscelididae > Elephantulus > Elephantulus edwardii. Next base: position 14,158,632 of record NW_006399804.1, on the reverse strand, counting down.
TTAGGTGGCCCAGTCCTGAACACTTGTATAACTTTCCTCATTTCTCCAGGTTCATAGGGTTTCCAGAGGTAAGCTATTACGAAAGTGGATGCCTGTGACAGTGTCTACAATTTCCTTATTTTTCCATGACCTTGACACCTCAAATTTGCAATCCTAGGTGGTCTAGTAGCAAGAAGCTGTGCTGCAATCCAAAAGGTACGTTGTTCGAGGCCCCTAGCTGCTCCTCAGGAGAAGGATGGGCAATCTCCTCCTGTGTGATTAACTGCCTCTGAAACGTCCCGAGAGGGTCAGCTATGGGTTGGTTCCAACTTAATGGTGTGCAACAACAACAGACCCCTAATCTGTGAGAGAATAAATTTGTTATAGTCATCCCTTATGGGATCCCTGATAGAGTTGTTGTTATATGCCATCAAGTCGACTATGACACATAGTGACCCTGTGAATGACTGATCTGGACCCTGCCCTATCCTGTGTCATCCTGACCACCTCTGGCGTACTTGAGCCCACCTTTACAGTTACTGTGTCAATCAATTTCATTGAGTCTTCCCCTTCGTCACTGACCTCCACCTTTCCAAGCATGTTTGTTTGAATCTACCAGCTTCTCCTTGAGAGAAAGATAGGTAGTCTCCTCCTTTGTAATTTACTGCCTTTCAAAACCCACTGGAGGATCAGTTATGAGTGAGTTTGGCCTCAATAGATATCGGTTGTTTAGCTTCTTATGATTTGGGGAGGATGAAGACTGCCTAGGTTTGAAGTGCCATTTTTGCAAGTGACTCGATGGCACATAACAACAACAACAACAGTCAATGGTGCAGATGATCAACATGACTCATTCCTGTCACTGTTGGCCTGTATCCCCTGGCTGAGGTGGTGTTTTTCAGGTTCCCCTGCCCCATTTCACTTATGACTCACCTCTTTCATGCTGGGTTCTAAGGAAGGAAGTCACTATGCTCAGCCTGCATTTAAGGACTGGAGAAATCAAATCCATCTTCTTCAGAATGAAGAATCTGTACAAATAACTTTCTGTTTTTGCCTCCTAATTAACATGTGTTGTTGTTGAAGACCACAGAGTCAGAACCAACCCATAGCTGACCTTCCAGCAGGTTTTCAGAAGCAGTAAGTCACACAAGAGGAGATTGCCCATCCTTCTCCCACAGAGCATCTGGTGGCCTCAAACTGCATGTCTTCAGGATTGCAGTGAAGCTTCTTGCCACTAGGCCACCAGAACACCCTATTAACATATTGTTGGTATTGTTATGTATCGTCGAGTTGCCTGTAACTCACAGCAACCCTATGTACAATGGCCCTAAACTCTATCCCATGCCAATCTTATTGTCTCCGATACACCTACCACCATTACCCAGTGACTGAATCAATCCGATTCAGGGTCTTCCTCTCCTGTGTTGTCCAACCTCCTAAACATGTTGTCCCTCTCCAATGACTGATCCTGCCTTGCAACATGTCCAAAGTAGGTCAGACGAAACCTCAGAATCCTTGCCTCCGAGGAGCCTGGTCTCATTCTCTCCAGGATGAACCTGTTTATCCTCTTAACAGTCCATGGTATATTCAATACTTTTCTTCAGCACCACACCTCAAAGGCATCAATTCTCCTTCTATCATCCCTAGTCATTGTACAGATCTCTGATGCATAGCAAGTAATTGCAAAGACCATAGCCATATATCTTTATATCTGTATCTCCCCTCGTATGATTCACTGCCCCTGAAAACTTGCCAGAGGGTCAGGCATAGGTGGATTCTGACTCAATGGCAACAACAAAAACAAATAACATAAATTCATATTAATTTGAGTGAAGAAGGTTGGGCAGGATATGTGGTAGACTGAAAAGTACATGGCTAATCTAATAAGAGCACAACTATCTACTCCTGGAAATTGGTTCCACATGGGTATGTGGGTCAGCATCACCACTTCCTCAGTTTTTGTAAAATATAAAGTGGACTTTTACATGAACACACATACTGAAATGTTAGTGGTAAGTAAACCAGTTGTCTTCAACTATGTACTGGCTAGACATAACTCCTGTGTGTGGCTTCTTGGAGAGATTAATGACGACACATATCTCAGAAGCATAAACAAATTGTCCAGGATTGTGCCATCATATTCAGTGTCCAAACTGAAACTGTAAGTTGGAGTCTGTGCACTGTTAACTGTATACACTTCTTTATTGTGAGTTCTACAAAGTTTGCTCACTTTGACATTAGAATCATCTGTATTTTGTCCTGGTTTTGTTGACTTTAATAAGCATACATGGAAGTAAAAGCTTGCCTCTTCCAATTAAGTGACTCCATTATTAACACTAATGATTGTGGTAATGAGAAACCTATACTTGGACCAGGAGAAAGTCATCAGAACAGAGCAAGGAACACTGCATGGTTGAAAATTGGGAAGGGTGTGAGCCAGGGACATGTCTATCTCCATACTTTTCAATCTTTCTGCAAAACTGATTATCCAGGAGTTTGGGTTCTATGAGGAGAAATGTGGCATCAGGATTGGAGGAAAACTCATAAACAATCTGCATTATGCAGATGACACAACCCTGCTTGCTGAAACTGAAGAGGACCTGAAGCGCTTGCTGTGGAAGGTCAGGGGCTGCAGTCTTCAGTGTGGGTTGAAGCTCAACATCAAGAAAACAAAGATTCTCACCACTGGGCTGATTAGCAGCATCATGATGGATGGTGAAGAGATTGAGATTGTTTACAATCTTAGTTTGCTTGGCTCCACAGTCAACACTCTGGGCACCAGCAGCCAGGAAATTTTAATGTGATGGGAAAGTCTGCTGTTAGAGACCTCTCTAAAGTACTGAAGAACAATGATGTCAGTCTGGAGACTAAAGTGCACTTAATATGTACCATGGTCTTTGCAATTACTTGCTATGCATCAGAGAGTTGGACACTGACTAGGGATGATAGAAGGAGAATTGATGCCTTTGAGCTGTGGTGTTGGAGAAGAATATTGAATATACCATGGACTGCTAAGGAAACAAACAGGTTTGTCCTAGAGCAGATGAAGCCAGGTTGCTCCTTAGAGGCAAGGATTCTGAAGCTTCATCTGACATAATTTTGGCATGTTGCAAGGAGGGACCAGTCCTTAGAGAGGGACATCATACTTGGGAGGATGGAGGAACAGAGCAGGAGAGGAGGACCCTCGATGAGATGGATTGATTCAGTGACTAGGGTAATGAGGGTAGGTATGTCAGAGACAGTGAGATTGGAAAAGGATAGGGCAGAATTTAGGGCTATTGTACATAGGATCACTGAGAGTTGCAGGCAATTTGGTATCACATACAACGTTATTATTACTATTATTATTATTATTATTATTATTACAACAGCTTACCTTCTTTTTCCTTGTTCCATGCCAAATTATTTTTTGTTTCTCAGTTATGTTTGCATTGTATGTTACGCAGAATTTACTCCTGAGCCATAAGTTCTTACTTCTTTTATAACATATATTTTTTGTGTTCCGCTTCTTCCCCTGGGTCAGGAACAATTTGTTCCTTTTCAACAAGGATCCTCTCCTCTGGCAGGAAGAGCACATGTAAAGGTCATTCTGACCATGCATATTGCTGTCTTTGTTCTCCTGGATGTCCTCAATCACCAGACTCTTAGTCTAAATGCTTAGGTTCAGCATGGGTCCCTTAATTGTTAAGCACATGCAGCAAAAATCAGGCATTCTTTTCTGGACTGCTGACTCTGTGTCCACCCTCACAGTTTCTACCAGGCATGGTTACCACCTCCCCTATGGTAAAGTAAAAATGATACACATTGCTTCTGTAAAGTTAAATCTTTGAGATACTAGATAGCATCTAGGATATGCTTATCCTTTACGACTGGGACCATTTTATGGGTGTTCTTAAGATGGACCCAGAGATTTGAGCCTCTTGATTTGCATGATTTTGTGAGGTTTTCTGGGATAAGTGAGTAATGAACTACGGTGTGAAATCATAGCCTGTGCACAGGAAGAGCCATGTCAGAGTTTCTGGTTCATTTGTTTTTAAAATTCTTGCACTAAGTTAAAGATAGGTGCTAGATTGAATGTGCATGTAGTGAATAATGATTGCAAAAGTATAAATCAAAGTTTTGCAAATTCCTGAAGGCTTTGTATTTTTGCACTCTTTTTCACTTAGTCTAGTTCCCACTATAGTACTTGGCACATAGTAGGTGCTCAGTAAATGTTTGCTGAAATAATGACAGTCCTTTACAATGTAAGTACACTGTTGTCTCAACATATCAACATATTGATAGGACTCAGGATGGATGTAACAGTGTGGGAACGAAAATTTGTTAGTATCTTAGTTATCAGTTATTGCTATAACAGAAACACCACAGGTGGATGGCTTTAAGAAGTAGAAATTGCTCAACAATGGAATACTACACAGCATGCAGGAGCAATGAGTTTGTAAATTATTACCTAACATGGGAGGGATTGGAGAGCATTATTCTGAGTGAACTAACTTAGTCCCACAAGGACAAATATTATTTAAAACTATTATTGTATAGAGAGTATAAGAATCCAAGGTGAGGGGGAGAGGGTGGAAGCAGAGGGATGAGGATGTGCAGGGGGAGGGAGATTAATCATGGAGTTGTTTGATTGGTGGGGGTGAAGAAAATTGGAAGAATCTATTCTGGAACACAATGCATTCAAATTTTGTAAATAAACTGGTATAATAAAAAATAAAAGTAGAAGTTTATTCTTCAACAATTTAGGAGGAGCTCTTGTGGCTTAGTGGTAAAGTGTTACACTGCATTCAGTGTGACTCTAGAGGCTTCTCTGTGAGACAAAGAAAGGCAGCCTGCTCCCGTGTGATTTACAGCCTCTGAAAACCCACTGGAGGGTCAGCTATGAATTGATTCCCACTCAATGATAGTGATTTGAGTTGTATTCTAGAGGCAGGTTTCTCTCTGTTAGCTCTGGAGGAAGGCGCACTGTATGTAACCAAAGAAGTCCAAATCCAGGACGCCAGCTTGAGAGGCAAAACATCCACTCTAGGGAACTCTGGTGGTCTAGTGACTAGGGAGTTGCACTGCTAATCCAAGGGCTAGTGGTTTTAATCCACCAGCTTCTCCGTGGGAGAAAGATGGCCAGTTTTCTCACCTGTGATTTACAGCCCCTGAAAACTCACTGGAGAGTCAGCTAAGTTGTTGTTTTTGTTAGGTGCTCTCAAGTTGAGCACGACTTATAGCGACCTTATGAACCCAAAAAAATCTGAACATTCTTCTATCCCACGTTGTCCTCACACTTCCTAACACAGTAGAGCCCATTGTGGCAGTCACCATGTCAGTTCACCTGGTCGAGGGTCTTCCTCTCCTTTGCTGACCTTCCACCCTTCCTAGCATCATGTCTTTTTCCTAGCCCCTCCTGTCAACATACGTGAAGTATGTGAGGTGAGGCCTCACCATTCTTGCCTCCAAAGAGCACTCTATCTGCACCCTCTCCAAGATATATCTGTTTGTTCTCCTGACTGTCCATGGGATGTGGAGTGCTCTTCTCCAACAGCAGAGGCATAAATAATTCTTCTGCCAGCTTTATTCATTGTCCAGCTCTCAGATTCATAGCAAGTGATTGGAAAGACTATGGCTTGAATCAGATGTACCTTAGTCCTCAAACTGACATCAGTACTCCTCAATAATTTGGAGAGGTCCCTAGTTGAAGACTTATGCAATATGAAGACAATGCAATATGTCTCCTTATTTCCTGACTGCTGGTACTAAGGGTGTTAATTGTGGATCTAAGCAAGATGAAGTTGACAGTTTCACTCTCCTCTCCATTCGTCATGAGGTTGCCTATTGGTCCAGTGGTAAGAATCTTTGTTTTCTTGACACTGAGATATAATCTCTACCAAAGGCTGCATTCCTTGTTCATCTGCAACAAGTGCTTCAAGTCCTCCTCACTTTCAGCAGCAATGTTGTATCATCTGCATAATGCAGGTTCCTCTAGGTCCAAAGGACATTCTCATACATTTTTTGGCTCTTTTTCCTATTGTACTGAGGTCTTTCTTTTTTGTTTAATCTCTTTATTATATCAAAAGAGATCCACTCAAGATATAACCAAATCATGTAGATCCTATCCTGTCTCACCAATATATATTTTTTTTTTCATTGTTAGGTGCCATCAAGTCAACTAGGATTCATAGTGACCCTGTAAACAGTATAGCTGGACCTGGAACTATCCTGCACTATTTTCATGATCAATGCATGCTCAAGTTCATTGTGGTAATCACTGTATCAGTTCTTCTCATCGAGGGTCTTCCTCTCTACCTTTCCCAAGAATTATTCCACCTGAAAGTATACCCAATGTAAGTGAGAAGTTCCACCATCCTTGCCTCTGAAGAGTACCCCCCCCCCCATTGCACTTCCTTCAAGATAGATTGGGTTGTTTTCTTGGTGGTTTCTGGAGCATTTGATACTCTCTTCCACTACCACAATTCAAAAGTGTCACTTTTTCTGTATTCCTTATACATTGTCCAACTTTCAGATGCAAAGGAAGCAGCTGAAAATACCAAGGTTTAGATCAGGTGCACCTTAGTCTTTAAAATGACATCCTTGTTCTTTAGAACTTTGGAGAGGTCCTAATATTTAAAAAAAAATAATAAATTGAGATTTACAACATGTAGGGATCTCTTTGGTATCCTAGTGGCAAGAAGCTGTGCTGCAACCCTGAAAGCATGTGGTTCAAGGTCACCAGCTGCTCCACGGGAGAAGAAAGTGCAATTTCTTCTTGTGATTAACTGTCTCTGGAAACCTAGTGGAGGGTCAGCTATGGGTTGGTTCCAACTCAGTGGTACACCACAACAACAGGATAATTATATCACAAAATGTAGGTTAAATAATTATATAATACAGAGAATCATGGTCTACATAAGCTGATACTTTTTTTGGGGGGGGGGAGTCACAATTCCATGTATAACACCTAGAAGGAACAAAATATTTTTAAGAATGCATACATTCTTGGTTCAGTCACATTATTTCATCCCTTCCCTTAACCTCAGATATGGAGTTTTTTAGAGAAGTGACAGTTTAGAGTTTAGGATCAGGAATAACTCAGGGCACAGATCATCAGTCAGGACCACCTTCTGAGCCATGCCCAAGGGCAGGCCTCTCTTTGGCTGTTATCTTCTTGGTCTGGCCATTCCTACTTGGCAAATGTTCCAGAGCTCTTTTAGCAGTTTTGACTTAAATGCCCCAAAGCATCCTACTCTGCCTTCAGCCTTAGCCGAAGGTGCTCAGCTGGAGCCCCATAGGTGGGTACATCTGGCCATCTCTGCAAGTACCCCGAGGCATCCCCATTCTACCGCTAAGCCTTGACCTCAGGCACTCAGCGTTCTCAGTCTGTGGCCTAGGAAATGTTCCTGTCTGTCTGCTGCTTCAGATGACTCTGCTGCCGCCACTGTTCCTCTGCCACCTTTCTCATCATTTCGAAGTCTCAGTGATGTGCTCCAGCTGTCTGTCTCCTGGACAGAAGAGGTTCAGCAGAGGGATCTCACAGCCAAAAACTGCACGGCTGTCCTGGTTCTTCTTTATTGATTGTAGGGAGATGCCACCTTCATGCTCTTGTTTTCACTCTTAAAATTTAAACACATGGATACCAGAGACGACATATTAAATTCCCTTGTTCCTTGCTTGTGTACCAGGGTGAAAGACACATTTGATAGTGGTGATACTCCCAAGAATGATACACAAGGTAAGAAACTAAAGCAGCACTGAAGGGAAAGTGTCCTTTCTCCTAAAGAATCATCTTTGATGGAGTGTCAGCTGAAGTAAAGAAACTTCCTCTTTCTTTACACACTGTACAATTGTTTCTTCCGATGGACTTCTTACAGTTTGTTTCATTTTTATTTTAAAATTTTTATTTGTTTGTATAATTAATTTAATCTACATTATATTTTGTTCATGTATATTGGGGGGTTTTTTGTTTGTTTGCTTCTATTAAGATTCTTTCTTAATCATTGCTGAGTCTTCTAGGAAGGAGAGAATAGGAAATTCCTCCATTTTAGAGAGTGGGATGGGAAAGCTCTGCTTTCTAGGTCAGTACTGACTAATTAATGATGAGATGCAGTAATTTCTGGAACCTAAGTAGTGCAAGTGTAATTTTGGTTGCATTGTCCCCTTGTGAGCTCAACATGGTAAGTACAAAGATGACTGAGATTAATTAAGTGCATGTTCTGAATAACTAATTTCACTGTATGTATATTTTCCCCCTCAATTTTCAGTCAGTGACTTTTTTCCATGAACACAAAATGCTTATATTACAATCATAAGTGTCACAAAGTGAAGTTACTTATTGTTCTTATAATGTGATATGGTAAAAAGTGGTGACATTTGTTATTTAGGTAGCATATACAATTGTTCTCACTTTATAATTATAGTAGAACATTTTCTGACTCCTTTAGAATAGGGTATAAACAATGAAATACCACTTTTTTCATATCAACTTAAACATCATCGATATGAAGAATTTTTTTGTTTTATTTAAATTTATTATTTATTTCAGTAAAAATTTACAGAGACTTTGGATTTCCACCCATTCGTTGTTGCACTTTTCTCCCCTCCCAACCCTTCCCCCTATTACACTACCTTCTTGGAAAAGTAAAAGAAAAATTCTTTCATTATTTTACAAATCCTCCCCCAGGTCCACTCCACCATGTAGCCTTCGCTCTGGACTCCTATCATGACAAAAATACCTAATCACATATCCCTTTTAAACAGTTTATCTGCTTGGATGTCAGTTATGGTCTCTTTGGGGTATATTCCCACTAGTGGAACTGCTGGATCAAATGGTATCTCTATTTGCAACTTTTTGAGAAAGCACCATACCGCCTTCCACAGTGATTGCATCATTTTACACTCCCACCAACAGTGAATAAGAGTACCAGTTTCTTCACAACCTCGCCAGCATTTGTTGCTTGTTGTTCTGTTAAATTTTGCTATTCTGACTGGGGTGAGATGATATCTTATAGTTGTTCTAATTTCCATCTCTCTTAGACTTAGGGATTTTGAACATTTCTTCATGTGTGTGTTTGCCGTCTGAATGTCTTCTTTGGTGAAGTGTCTGTTCATATCCTGTGCCCATTTTTTGATTGGATTATTTACCTTTATCTTGTTGTGGTGGAAGAAAAAAAAAACAAACTACTCCAAAATATTTCAAATTGATAGTTTTTCAGGCATAGATAAATGAGGTATGTATAAAGTATTACTTGGTGTAGCATAAGAAACTTTCATGTGGAGATATATATATATATGATGTTGAGTCTGAATGGACCCATAGCTCCATAGCTGACTCTCTGGCAGGTTTTCAGGGGCAGTTAATCACACAGGAAAGGATTGCCAATCCTTCTCCTGTGGAGCAGCTGATGACCTCAAATTGCATACCTTTGGGGTTATAGCACAGCTTTTTGCCACTAGAGCTCCAAAATATGGGATATATACGTGTGTGTGTGTGTGTGTATCTATCTATTTATCTATCTATCATTTATTCTATCTATCTATCTATCTATCTATCTATCTATCTATCTATCTATCTACCTATCATCATCATATCTCTCTCTTTCTCTCTCTCTCTCTCTTAGACTTAAACCTGTGCCTTGTGAATAAAGTTTTGCTTGGAAATAGGATCTTTAAATATGTTTCTTTTCAATTACACTAATATGAGGTATACTAAAATGTTGTTAAGTACCATCACTTTGATTATAAGTCATAGCAACCTGGTAAACAACAGCTCTGAACCTTGCCCTATCTTGAGCCAACCTCACTGTGCCTAACACACCTGAGCCCATTGCCACAGTCATTGTGTCAATCCATTTCATCCAGGGTCTTCCTCTCTTGTGTTGACTCCACCTTTCTGAGCATGATGTCCTTCTCCAAGGACTGGTCCCTTCTGGCTACATGCCCAAAGTATGTGAGATGGAGCTTCAAAATCTTAGCCCTAAGGAGCAATCTGGTTTCATCCTCTCCAGGATACACCTGATTGTTCTTTTGATTCAGCACTCTTCTCAGCATTCTTCCTCTGTCATCCTTAGTCATTGTCCAACTCTCAGATGTGTAGCAAGCAATTGAGAAGACAATGACCTGAATTAGATATGCCTCAGTCTAGATCATAGCCCTCTATTAAAAAGAGGCAGGGAGACACAAAGAGACAGGTACACAAACACATGTACATGTGTGAATATATTTGCACACACGTATGTGAGAGTTTGTGTGTGTGTGTGTTTATGTGTGTCAGATGGGCCTTATAATGGCATAACTGGTTTGAATATCCATACAATTTATTCTAACAGGAGGAGTCTTTTCAGGATAATACACCATCATATGAACAATTACCAAGACATTTAATGTGCTTTGTCATTCCAAAGGGTCTTAACTATTTTACTATTCAGCAATTTGCTACACTGACATTCGCATACAGAAGTATTGATGGCATCATACATAGTCAACATTCAGGTCCCCACGCGTTGTACTGCCGTTCTTCCCCATTCTCAGTGTTACTAGACAGCTCTGTTTGTACACAGAATCTCTTGCATTGGCAGCCAATTGCAAATTGTGTCAGAAATAATTTGTGAAGAGCTGCCAAATCGACTAGAGTGAATAGACTAGACCAACAGTCATTGCTAATAATTGAATTTTTCTTGTTTACTGTACAAGGGTGGGTCAACTGTCTCCTATTTTAAAATGAGTTCCAATTAATTAGTTCAGTAGTTTGGAACTTGGTATGTGCCCGAGCAGTGGGGGCGGGGGAAGCATTGGTTAATCAGTGGTTAATATGCCAGACAGAGCCCCTGCCATCCCTGTGTCGGCTGCTTTCTTTCCATTTGTAAGGAATATAAAGGTAGTGTTTTAAGACTTTAAGAATGAAAAACATGTTATTCAAGTTGATAGGTTTGAAAAAAAAAAAAGTTGATAGGTTTGGAATGTTGATATGAGACTAGTATGGATTAAATTTGGGCTCCTAAAAAAAGTAGGAAATATGTTACAGACCTAAACCCTGTAGTTTGTGAATGAAGCTTTATTTGGAAATGGGGCCTTTAAAGATGTTATCTGTTCAATTAATCTGAGGTCATTATGGAAAAGGACTATGAGGGGCCTAATTCAGTCTGGGTGGTGTCCTTATAAATTAAAAAAGGGCAGAAAAACCCAGAAGGGGAGAATGGCCATGTTAAGTGTACCAACAAACCAAAGAATGTCTAAGAAACAGGAAAAACACCTTCCCTTTAGAGTTTTCAGAGGAAGCCTGGCCTGGCCAACATGTTGATTTGAACTTTTGGCCCCCAAAAATGTCAAGACAATAAATTCTCAGTCTTCTAATGTAGTGTTAAAGGTTTATTATTAAAAATTACTTCCCTGGCCAATTGATCTTGACTTTGCCATGTTGACGGGCAGAACTGTGTGAAAGGGCATGTTAGTCAATCCACAAAGAGACTGGCTAATCAAGGAGATTCAGTAGCTGAATTTGAGAATTTTACCTCCAGCAAAAAAGCATGAGGCATGCAGTGTACACCCTTCAGGGCCAGAGATTCTTGGGTCAGCCAGACCTACATGACAGTAGCAGTGGATGCAGCAGAGAACATGAGATCAAGCGGACTTTGGGATTTCTACCTCACAGAACTAGAACTAAGAGTCTTTGCCCAAGTTTGTTGGGCAACTGATGGAACCGGGGTAGGGGAACGAGCCATAATCAACAGGACTAAGGGCTTTGCAATACTAGACTAAAGCTTTGAGGCTGCAGGCTCAGGTCCTTATGAGCACATTTTGTAAGCCGTCTAAAGTGAATCTGTTAACTGTATAACCAGGTAGGAACTTTTTCTGCTTTTTCAGGTAAAATGCATATCTGTCAGATACTGTTCTAAAGCTGTGCATCCAAAGTGAGACAGATAAGGGAAAAGGATTGGCCGTCCACTTGTAAAAGAACAAGTCTTCAAAAATCCTTCATACAATAGTGTACACTCAGATTACATTAGCAGAGATGACATCAGAGGTGGAGCCCTCATAACAGGAAACACAAAGGAGGAGGAAGAGGTGCAAGCAGATACTAGTGATTGGAACCTGGAATGTGAAAAGTATGAATATGTGAAAATTGGACATTCTTAAGGAAGAAATTGAACTCATAAATAATGACATACTAGAAATTGGCGAGCTGAGATAGATTGGCATGGGACATTTTGAATCAGACAATTGTATCTGCTACCAACCTGAATTATTGTCTTTTGACTTTCCTAATAGGGTTCTGTGTGGCCTGTGAGCTATTGCAATGGATTTTGGACCCAGTAGGGCAGTAAGATTGATGTTGGGATCAATAGAAAGAGGTGTGGGAGCATGGGAGACATTTGTAATCTCATAGAAATTGGTTTTCTGTTGTGGATGTTTCTGATGGTGATGGTTCCCCATTGTGGATTTGGTGGATGCTGGATATGGCCATTCCCAAGACACCCGTTCTTTCTACACCAAGAAGTCTTGATGGCATGGTGCATTACATGCTGTCTGGCTAACAAAATTCCACCAACTGTTTTGCAGAAACAGATGGACAGACTTCTCCCATAAACTTGATGGAGAATTTCCATGAGTAGAAATTTACTTGACACAAGTGGGGTTATTTGTGTGTGTGTGTGTGTGTGTGTGTGTGTGTGGTTTATAAGCAATCTAGTTTGTGGCACTTTGTCACTGCAACTTTAAGAAAGCAACACAAAAGCCTATAGGATTAGTTAGCCCTAAAGTAGTTATTGCTCCTGTTGTTTAGGTGCTGTCAAATGCATTCATGCTCATAGGCACCCTCCATGCAAGAGGAAGAAATTGCCTGATCCTTAGTTATCCTCACTGTTAATGCTATATCTGAATCCATTGTTGCAGCCACTATTAATACATTTTGCTGAATCTCCCCTCTTTTTACTGACCTTCTACTTCCCCAAGCATGATGTCCTTCTCCAGGGACTGGTTTCTCCTAATAATACAGCCAAAGTACGTGAGACAAAGTCTTACCATCGTCACTTTTTAGAAGCACTGCGGTCAAGCCTCTTCTAAGAAATATTTGTTTGTTCTTTTGGAAGTCTGTGTTCTTTTTGGAAGTCAGTATTTTGCCAACAACATAATTAAATACATAAATTTTTCCTTTGGTCTTCCTTATTCTTTGCCCATCTTTCACATACATATGAGGCTATTGAAATTATAATGGCTTGGATCAGGTATACCTTGGTTCTCAAAGTGATATTCCTGCTCTTAAACACTTTAAAGTGATCTTTTGTAGCAGATTTACCCAGTGAAATATATAGTTAGGGAGCAGGGTTTTTTAACTTCCTCGCATACATCCTTGAGGGTCTCCTACCCTCACACTAACTTGATTATTGTTTTAATGAACTAGAGTCAGAATTGTGATTGGAGACAAAATAGTGGGAAGGAACATAGAGGTATTTCTGGATTTGTGTAATTTGATAAAGTGCTTTGGTTAATTCTAATATCCTTGCAAATTACCAGTCTAAGGAAATTTCTGGTTTCTTTTTTCTTTTTATAGAATCCAGAGGTATTATGATTCCTGCATATGTACATGCTTACAGTATTTTGGGTGCTTTGCAAGTGCAGCTGCCGGCTTCTGGATGGTGGTTCAGGGGATAGTTTCCCACTGAAGACCTTGATGGGCTGAGGAAACAGAAGAAGCTATAGTCATGGTGAGGAAGTCAGATTGCTGCTGCCCGAGTGAGAATGTGGGAAAGTAGAAGCTAGCAATGTGAACTGGGGAAAAGTGTTCATTAGTGAAGATCCAACAACAAAATACTACCAGAGATCAATTGGGAACAGCCAAGTTATTAACTTTAAAAGTTAATAAACTTGGTTTATAAACCCAATCAAATTTATTAACTTTAAAAAGGGAGAGTGCTCTAAGGGACTAATAGAAGTCCTCATCAAGCAAAAGAGGATTGCTATAGGAATAGGATTGAGTTTAGATAAAATTGATGTAAAATAATGTTATTGTAGAATGAAAGCAAAGTAAGGCTGTGTGCAAAAAGATAATAGCAGTATTGGGCTAAAAGTCAGATAAATATGCTAGAAGTGAAGGTTGGGTTTAGAAGAGGCCATGGTACTAGTAATATTATAGCTAATGTTAGATGGCAGAAAGTACCAGAGGAATGTCTATCTGTGTTTCATTGACGGTGAAAAGGCAGTTGACTGTGTGGATCACAACAAATTCTGGCTGACTCTGAGAGGAATTGGAATACCAGAACACTAGATTGTGATTATGGGAAACCTATACTTGGATCAGGAGGCAGTGGTCAGAACAGCATAAGCTAACACTTCATGATTCAAATTCTGGAAGGGCATACTCCAGAGATGTATCCTATCTCCATACCTTTTCAATCTATATTGTTGTTGTTATGTGCCATAGAACAGATTATCTGAGAGGCTGAGCTCTATGAGAAGAAATGTGGCATCAGGATTGGAAGAAGACTCATCAACAATCTGCGTTATGCAGATGACACAACCCTGTTTGCTGAAACTGAGGAGAACCTGAAGTGATTGCTGCAGAAGGTCAAGGATGCAGCCTTAAATATGGATTGAAACTCAACATCAAGAAAATGAAGATTCTCACCACTGGGCCAATTGGCAGCATCATGATAGACGGTGAAGAGATTGAGATAGTTAAAAGCTTTAGTTTGCTTGGCTCCACAATCAACACTCTTGGTTATCAACTGTCAGGAAATTAAAAGACGAGTTGCATTAGGTAAATCTGCTTTCAGAGATTTCTCCAGAGTACTGAGCAGCAATGATGTCAGGCTAGAGACTAAGATGCACCTGATCCAGGCCATAATCTTTACAATTATTTGCAATGCATCAGAAAGCTGGACAATGACTAAGGATTATAAGAGAATTGATGCTTTTGAGTTGTGGCGCTGGAGAAGAGTATACCATAGACTGCTAGGAGAACAAACAGGTTCAACCAAGAGAGGGCGAGACCAGGATGCTCCTTTAAGGCAAGGGTTCTGAAGCTTTGTCTGACATATTTTGGGTATGTTGCAAGGCAGAACCAATCCTTGGAGAGGGACATCATGCTTGGGAGGGTGGAAGGACAGCGCAAGAGAGGAAGACCCTTGATGAGATGGATTGATTCAGTGACTGGGATAATGGGGGTAGGTTTGTCAGACACAATAAAGGTGGTACAGGATAAGGCAGAATTTAGGGCTTTTGTTTATAGAGTTACTGTGAGTTGCAAGCAAATACACAGCACAGAACAAAAAAAAACAAAAACAAAAACAACAACAACAAAAAAAACATGTCTAAAATTACCTTAATCGAAAGCTGTTATTCTATATTAGGAGACCTTGAGTGATGCAAATAGGTAACACACTCGGCTCCTATTGAAAAATTTGGAGGTTTGAGTCCACCTAGAGAAACCTTGGGGGAAAAATGCCTGGTAGTCCATTTACCCCCAAAATTATCAGTCATTGGAAACCTTTTGGAGCATAATTCTACTGTGACACATGATGTCATGATAAGTTGGAACAGACTCACTTATGACTAGTTCCTCTGCGTTGCCCTGACTCTCAGACTCCCAGCCTCTAGGCAACAGTGAGGTGGCCATTCCTATTTGATATTTCGAGTAATGAAGTGTCTGAGCATCTGAGATTCTAGACGGGAGCTTTGGTTGCACAGTCCATAGGGAGTTGTCCTGCTAACCCAGAGACGATGCCCCTCTGGCAGTTCTAATCCACCAGCTGTTCTGCGGAAGACAGATGGGAGATTTACAGCCTCAGAAACCCGGGGGAGGGACAGTTATGAGTTGGTTCCAACTCAATGTCAATAAACTAAAAAAGTTTATGATTCTGGAATAGAAGTTTGCTTAGCAGTTTGTTCTTGATGTTAAGGGACAAAACCAAGTTTTTGGGGTTTTTTTAAGATAAAGATTAATATAATAAGATATAAAATGAAAGTTTTAATCAACATTAAAACTATTAATAGATGTGAGATTCTAAATTGTCCAGAGCAAGATTTCCTAAGAAAGTCACTTATTGTTTGTTAAAAACACCTCACCCAAAATTAGATGAAACAGTGGAGGAAGTGATTAGGAAAAGATCTGTGAAGAAGGGGGTGGGTGTGTGTGATGAAAGCAAGGCCATGCTTTCTACCTAACCACTCCTTCCTACTGAGGTTTCAAAAGGAACTTGAGGACAAGCTGAATGCTTCATTCTGGTATTTAGAGTGTCTGAAATATTTTAAAGATGAGAGACTGAAAATACTGTTTGAGGAGGCAGTTTAGAGAAAGAGAAGGGGGAGAGAGAGAGAAAACTGAAATCAGTCCAACAGGAAGACAGCTGTGTCTCCATTACTGGTGGGGGTGAAGTACGTTTGTGAGGTTCTTAAGGGCCAGGTGAGAGCCCTTCCAGAGAGAGCTCAGCTGGAGATGTTTAAGTCCTGCCCAAGAGGAGTCTCTGGAGGGGCCAGGGGAGAGTAGACACCAGGAGAGTCTGGTGAATGACCTGAAAGAATCTACCAGAAACCAAGGGGTGTGGCAGCCAGAAAAAAATTGTGTTAGCCATGTCACCAGAAGCACAGTTGTTCATTCAAGTGTAGGTCTAAGATCAGAAATTTCCCAAAGAGGGAAATCAATCTTTAGTCTTTGCCCCGGGAGCTCTGGTGGCATCGTCTGTAGGGAGTTGTACTGCTAACCCAAAAAGGCAGCATCTTTCTGCTGGTTCAAATCCACCAGCTGCTAAGAGAAGGAAAGATGGACAGGCTCCTATCATTAGACTTATAGCCTCTTCAAACCTGCTGCAAGGTCAGTGCTCATTTGCCACTCATTCCCTAAGAATGAGTTTCGGGAGCTCTGGTGGCCTAGTGGCAAGGACCTGCAACTACAATCCCAGAGGTGCACGGTTCGAA
Organism: Elephantulus edwardii; assembly: GCF_000299155.1. Lineage (NCBI taxonomy): Eukaryota > Metazoa > Chordata > Mammalia > Macroscelidea > Macroscelididae > Elephantulus > Elephantulus edwardii. Next base: position 14,141,757 of record NW_006399804.1, on the reverse strand, counting down.
TCCACCAGATGCTCTGC
>NW_006399804.1:14133133-14140215 GCF_000299155.1 Elephantulus edwardii | reverse complement strand
GGCGGTGCGGTTGGCGCAGGATAGAGCAGGGTTTAGGGCTGTTGTGCATAGGGTTGCTATGAGTCGCAAATGACTCGACGGCACATAACAACAACAACATTTATAAGTAAGCTTGTAGTTCCAAACAGCTGATATTATCCAAGATAAAAACTGACTTTAAAAACAAAAAACCCAAAACATAAATGATGTCTGTACGCATGGACCTTATCTGATAGCCTACCCAGGAATCAGATGGACTACATTTTGGAAATAAATGATGAAGAAGTTTAATATGAAAAAAAAAAACTGACTATCATCAAGGCTCTTCCAATGCCTAGTGATCCTATAGGATAGGGATTTTTCAAGGCTGTAAACTTTATGAAGTCTGGTGGCCTAGTAGTAGGGAGTTGTGCTGTACCCAAGGACAGGGAGTTCAAATTTACCAACTGCTCAAAGGGGGCAAAGATGGACAATCTCCTTCCATGTGATTTACAGCCTCTGAAATCCTACTGGGAGGGTCAGCTATGAGTAGGTTCCAACTCTACCACTCATGACAATTTTTTTTTAAAAAGCAGATTTCACTTTCTCCAGTAGAGCAGTTGGTGGGTTCAGATAGCCTGTTAACAACCATACTCTTTAGCCTCTGTGCCATGAGTGCTCTTTAGCTAATGCTAAAATAATATTTCACTTATCCAGGTGTTATAGCTTTGTTTCATGTATGTGACTTTATTGGCTAAGTGAATTCTAATAGCCCTCTCAATTATTAATTTTCCAAACCTTTGCTCTAACTAATGTCCAGTTGATGCCTATTCTTCAACAAACATTTGTTTTTGTATTTCAAAAGAATTGACAATCATAATGCTAAAATAACGCCATTTAACACAGGATACTAATGTCTAGATTCCAGAAGAATATGACGTTGTAATGATTTTTTTAGTCACCAAAATCCTGTCACCAAGAGGCATCCTGAGGGAGCTCCGGTGTCAGAGCTGCTAACCCAAAGTCTCTGATGGTTTGAATCTACCAGCGACTCTGAGAGAGAAAGAGGCAATGGAGTAGGGTCAGCTCTGAGTTGGTTCTGAGTCAACAGCAGTAAGTTTTCTTTTTATGAGCTTGAGTTTTGGGGTTTGCTTGGGTTTTTGTTTTTGGTTTGTTGAATTGTGGTGTTTTTGTTTTTTAAAGCTGTTCTGACAAAGGAAGCCAACCTCTGAGGGGTCATCATCTCAGATGCTGGCACCTGAAACTTTGTAAATGTGAGCCAGCCAGAGATTGCCCAGCTGTCCTTCCTACCTGAAATTTTTGTCTTTCTCAGCTATTCTGGAGAGACCGGTCCTTGGAGAAGGACATCATGCTTGGGAGGGTGGAGGGACAGCGCAGGAGGGGAAGGCCCTCTATGAGGTGGATTGATTCAGTGACTGGGGTGATCAGGATGGGTGGGTCAGAGGCAGTCTGATTTGCATAGGACAGAGCAGAGTTTAGGACTGTTGTACATAAAGTCACTATGAGTTGCAAACAACTTGACGGAACATAACAACAACAACTAAGGTGCGTCTGATACAGGCCATGGTCTTCGCAATCACTTGTTATTCATCAGAGAGTTGGACAATGACCAGGGAGGATAGAAGGAGAATTGATGCCTTTGAGCTGTGGTGCTGGAGAAGAGTATTGAGAATACCCCCATCATAGGCGGAGCCTGGTTAGATCGAGCTGGGCTGGACTGACAGCATGACTCTCCATGGAATTTGGAGGTAAGGAGTCTATTCAGTCTCTATGTGTAATGCTTTTGATGACAAGCACTTAAGAGCCAAGAAGCAGCTGGAAACTTTCTTAGATTTCATCCTTTGAAGCTCTTCATTTATACCCTTTATGCTGTAATGAAACTATTAAAAGAAAGAAAGAAAGAAAGAAAAGGCAAGCAGTACAATAGAGCAGAAAGATAGGAGAGTGCTCGCTTCGGCAGCACATATACTAAAATTGGAACGATAGAGAGAAGATTAGCATGGCCCCTGCGCAAGGATGACACGCAAATTCGTGAAGCGTTCCATATTTTCGACCCTGAAATGAACCAGTCTGTAACGAAGGCTAACTCCTAACTCCTTTCACCTATAAATTTCGTCTTTGGATACAAAGCTAAGTGGATAGTCCTTACCGAGGGACTGTTTAAAAAGAGGCAGGGAGAAAAAAAGAGAAAAAAAAAAAAAAAAGATAGGAGAGTGAGTGAGTGGACTGGAAACCAGAACTCCAGTTGAGCCCCTCACGGTTTTTCAGGTTTCAGCTCCCTCCCTTACTGCCTGAGGGCTGACTTCTTTTTGTCCTTGAGTGTAATAAGACATCCTCCTGTCTTTATCATTGATTTCTACAGTCTATCCTTAAGGTGCAGAGATTGTCAGTGATTTTTTAAGTACTGAACTGTACATTTCAAAAATTACTTTTATTGATTAATCTCAGAGGCTGCATCTTTTGCTTCGCCTGCCACTATCTCCTGGATGCCCTCAGATAATTTGGCTTTTCATAATTTCTTTACTGGCCCTTCATCATGGGGGCTGCCTCTCCTGCTTTTTAAATTTCTGCTAATGTTGCAAGTTCTCCTGACAAAGAGGAAGGCACGCCAAGAAGCAGAAGGAACTGCTGGGGCCGGTGGCTAGCACGGACCTCTACTGACAGGCTGTAGCTCTGTCATAATTGCCGTCAAATAGGATGAATTTTGTTAACATCTTAATATTCTAAAAGTACTCCTATGGTTAAAAATGAGTATCAACTAATTAAGTTACTTTTGTTGAAGGAATAAAGGTAATGGTGATGAAAGTGACTCAACTCCATACATGCAGAATACTGCTATGAATAGGATTTCTGTTTGAACGTTCTAGGTCCACTCATCAGAGACAATCTTTGATGTGGGGAAACGTGCATCTTTGATGTGGAGGAAGTTTATTTTTTATGCAGTTGCCTTTAAGGGGTCCCCTAAAGACTCAATTCTCCCTGTCAGGTGGCCTACAGGTCTCTGTTGTTTCCAGGACCTAGCGTCCTGTCCCCTTACACTGGGATGACCAGCACTCAGTCTTCAGTGTGTTTTTCACTTCTTTCAGGATAATGATATTGGTCCCTTCAGCATTGTGCTCCTGTTTTGTTGGCTGCATCAAATAGCACTCTTGATTTGCATATCATCTGTGTATCAATAATTTGCCAATAGCTTTTTCAAGATCTGTGTCTGATTCACCGCTATTCCCCTACACCAAGTCTTGTCTCTAGCAAATATTTATTTTCACAGCCTATGGCTGATGGAAAGAGCTCTGCTCATATAATCCATAGGGAGTTTCACTGCTAACTCAAATGCTAGGCCTCTTTGGTGGTTCAAAAACCACCAGTAACTTTGCAGGAGAAAGATGGGCAATCTTCTATGCAATTTGTAGCCTTGGAAATCTAATGAAGAATCATTGTGGTGTTAAAGGTTTATTGTTCAAAATGGCTTTCCTGGTCACTGAATTTGACTTTGCCATGTGAATAGGTGGGAATATGTAAATGGAATGTGTTACTGTGGTGACCTGGTGCCAAGAAACTGAGCTGTAGTCGTGAAGGTACACAGCTTGAGTCCACCAGTTTCTTCGTAGGAGAAAGATGAGTAATCTCCTGTGCCATTAATTTTAATTGCCTCTGAAAATTCACTGGAGGGTCAGCTATGGGTCGGTTCTAACTTAATCGTACACAACAACAACAGTAATGACCATGTCCACTGTGGGATTGACTCGTCTTATCACTAAATTGAGCAGACTTAGTGGCATATTTTCACCAGCAGCAAAGAAGAAGCAGGGATGCAGTGTGTGTTCATTGGGGGCAGATATTCTTGCACCAGCTAGACCTACAGCAGCAGCAGCCATCGACATAGCCAAAGCAGAGAAGCAGAGATTTGACACAAGGGGCAGCTGACCTTGGGATGACTAACCCCAAAAAATCCTGAGTTAAGAGCCTTTGCCCAAGTTTGTCAGAGGATTGAGGGGTGGGAGGGAGGAGGGACCCCCAAAACTGGCAGGACTAAATATCTCTGAAACACTGACCTAAAGCTGTGAGGCCGAGATGCCTGAGATTACATTTTGGAAGCTGTCCTGATGGAATGTATTCTGCTACTAATCTGAATTATGCCTTTTGGCTTCTCTAATATGGTTCTGTGTGGTCTGTGAGCACACTAGAATGTGAACCCAGTTAAACAGTAAGATTGGTATAGGGATGAGTAGAAGGAGGTGGAGGGAGGGATATACAGAAAATATCCTCATGGGAACTGGTTTTGTGTTGTGGCTATTGTTGACAGGGACAGTTCCCCCTTGTGGAGTTAATAGAGGTCAGATATGGCTGTCCCCAAATGGCCCATGCTCATTTCGTGATTGGCTATGTGCTCATTCCAAATCAAAGGCAACTAGAGAATGAGTGATAACGATGGACCGGCCTAAAAATGAATGCACATCTTTCTAGTTACTCCAAGAAAGGGGAAAAAGAATGATTTTATGCCAAGGTACTAAGCAGCTTAATATTACCTCTATCAAGAATTCTTGCAACATATATAAGCTTTTACCATGGTCTACAAGACCTCCACTTCCCTCTCTTGTCTGCTTTGTTTTGGTCCTGTACCAGTGTAGACATGCTGCCTTCTTTATGTTCTTCTAACAGACTGTTCACATCCTACTTAAAGGCATATACCCTTGCTAGTTCCTCTGTCTGAGATTCTAGGTTATTGTTTTCCTTTGAGTTGATTCCCAATCATGTTGTTGGTATGTACTGTGGAGTCTACCACAACTCATAGTGACTCTATAAATAACAGATCTGACACTGCCCTATCTGATACCATCTTTACAATCTCCTTCATGCTCAAGCCCATTGTTGTAATCATTATGTGAATCTATCTTGTTGATGGTTGTCCACTTTTTCACTGACCCTCCACCTTTACCAACATGATGCCTTTTCCAAGCACTGGCCTCTCCATGCCCAAAATATGTGGAATGAAAATTCACCAATCTTGCCTTTAAGGAGCACTGTCATTGTATTTCCTCAAAGACAGAACTGTCCCGGCCCGCGGGATCTTTTCAACGGGGACCCTGGGAAGGAAAGAATGACAAAAAAAAAAAGGGACAAGAGACACAGAGGCATCGGAGACAAGTTGAATTTCCAATCAAGTCTCAATTTTATTGAAAGCACTCACAGCTTATATACAGGAGCACAGTGGGGGGAGGAGAAGTACGCAATGGGGAAGAATAGCATCATGTCATTTCTGGTAATCTGAAAGTTATCTGGTTAACAGAAACTTAGCAGGGTGTTTCCCGAAACCTATCCTCCCAGGGTGGGGTAAACTGAAACCTATCCTCCCAGGGCAACATGTCCAAACATGTTCTTGGAGAATTACAAAATGGTTTCAGAGAATTACAAAATGGCTTCAGCTAAGTTGAACTAGCAGCCTCCAACAGATCCTCCCTGTTTTAATAATTGTTTGAAGACAATAGCACAACAGGATTACCTTTGGTGCTCTCTTGTTTGACCATGCATGAAACTGGCGCCTGTCTTAGGTTGGACACCGCACCTACTGATCTTACCCATCATGGGCTAACCCAGCAGCTACAGCGGGGCACCTGTCTTAGGTTGAAACAGGGGCCGGTGTCTCTTACCCGTCTCTGGCTGCCCAGTTTATTAGCCTGTAACATCAAGGATTTTCTTTATCGGCCATTTGCAGTCTTTGATAATGGACTTGTATGGGGCGGGAGGCTATGGATATGACCTGTTGCTTGATAAAGCATGTAAGCCTCTGAATTGCCCAGGGGCCAGAAGAAATAAGCAAAAGAAAGCCTATTAAGGGCCCCCCAAAAGAGTGATTGGTCTTTGACCGCATCCCCTTAACTTTTAGGCCATAATTGATGGATTATACATTCTTTTGCTTTAAATTTTTGTCACAATATGCACTAACCCAATTAAAAACTTAGCCATGTGGACTTCTTGTGTTGAAGCAACAGCAGAAGTAGAGACAGCAGCAATCATAGGGATAAGAGAAACAATTTCTACAATAACAAGACCTACAGCTCTCTTGGTTCTTAACGATAACTTATATAACTCTTTTAAAATTTGCAAGCATTATTATCATACCAAATATCATTTCACTTTACCAATGTCATAACAAGAGGAGGATTCTTTAAAATAACAACTGAATCATCTTTGGTAACAGAGCTAATATAGTTAGAAATTTTATGGGAACAACTTAAATTTTGGATAATCACTAGTGATTACCTTATTACCAATCAATAAGACATATGGATCAGGTACACATGACATGACTCTGTCACTTGTGACATTATCTCCCTTACATTTATCTTTTGGGACACAGGGGACATTTATCAAATCCATACTAGCAACTAATTTCCACAATTTAGTTTGAAAGTTCTTCATCTCAATAGTCCACATTCCTCCCACGAATTTTTTCATAGAAAGTCCGGGACTATATGTATGAAGAGGTGACCAGTCCCCAAGGGAGGTAGCATTCCAACCGTTGGTCCTTTAAAGATTATATTATCAGTTAGATAAGAGAATGGTCATAGCACTGTTATGATGACATTTTCTCCAAGGTGGTGGCCAGATGTCAGCAACGACCTTTCTCAAAACATGAGGGAAAGTTGGCATCTGCTGGAAAGATGGCGTTTATTCTACCTGCTCCGTATCCAGAAGCTCGTCATTCGGAAGCTAAATAATTCAATTGTACAGTCCATGATGGGTTTCCACTGCAAATAAATAATTTTTGATAGTAGAAAGAGTACATTCTATAATACCTTGTTTTTGAGGATTGTAAGGAAACTCAGTTTTATGACAAATAGTAAAATATTTACAAAAATTTTGAAAACTTTTGCTGGTATAGCTAGGAGTGTAATAAATCTAGATTATTCTAGGAGTTTCTAACATAGAAAAAGCTAATAAACAATATTTTATAACATATTTAGTTGCTTTTTCCAATAAACAAGATATTACCACAAAACCAGAACTGATATTAATAATAACATGAATAATTTGCAATCTTTCAAATTTGGGAATGTGAGCCGCATTCACCCATCAAACACAATCTGGCAACAATCCTCTAG
>NW_006399804.1:14124315-14125743 GCF_000299155.1 Elephantulus edwardii | reverse complement strand
CCCTTTGGTTAGCAGCATAACACATTTCACTATGCCACCAAGTCCTCATTAACATAAATTTCCTTTCTTAAGCTTGCGTAACTAGTCCTTTCCATTCCCTTTAAGTCCTTAGTGTTGTCCGTAAGGAGTTGCTTTCCTAGCCCTAAGGTAGCTTCTTTCTGGTTGTTTGAATCCACCATTGGCTGGAAGGGGAGAAGATAGGCAGTCTCTTTCTGTTTGATTTATAGTTTCTGAAAACCCACTGGAGATCTGCTATGAGGCAGTTTTGACTTAATGGCAGTCAGTTTCATGAGTCATTGATCTTTCCCTCCAAGTCTTTCATCTTTTATTTATTTGGTAAATATATATAAAACAAAAGTATACTAGTTTATGTTTCACAATTTAGTAGAATGAAATACCTTCACTACTGTGTGAAACCATTACTATTTTCCATTTCTAACATTCTGTATCACCTCACTGATTAAAATTTTGTCTGTATGCATTTGCCCATTCTAGATATTTTATGGAGGTTCAACGTGAATGACTTGGTGGCAGGTGTGGTGGTTTTGGTTTAGGTATTTTATACAAATGGTGGTTGTTGTTAGGTGCCATCAAGTTCAGTATGCTCATAGCGACCCTGTGAACACACATCTGAACCCTGTCCTATCTTGTACCATTCTCATATTTCCTGACACACTAGCCCCCATTGTTGCAGTCACTGTCAATCCACCTGGTTGAGTATCTTCCTCTCCTCTTTTGCCAATCATCCAATTTTCCAAGCATTATTTCTGTCTCCAACGAATAACCTCTCTTAGCAACATGCCTGAAGTGTGTAAGACAACACTTTATCATCTTTGCTTCCAAAGAGTACTCTGGCTGCAATTTCTCCAAGACATATTTGTTTGCTCTTTTGTCAGTCCATGGATACAAATGGTGATGGTTGTCATGTGACCTTGAATTGCCTGCAAATCATAGCGGCCCTATGTACATTAGCTCCAAACCCTGTCCTATACGGAGCCAATCTCATCGTCTCTGACAGATCTAATTACATTTCTCTGAGTCAATCCATCTCATCTTAGGTCTTCCTCTCTTGCGCTGTCCTTTCATCCTTCCAAACATCATCATTTTCTCCAAGGACTGGTCCCTTCTGGGTACATGTCTAAAGTGTGAGACGGAGCTTCAAAAGCCTTGCTTTCAGGGAGCATCTTGGTCCCACCCTTTTCAGGCCTGACCTGTTTGTTCTTCCGTTAGTCCATGGTATGTTCAACACTTTTCTCCAGCCTTACAACTCAAAAGCATCATTCCTTCTTCTATCATCTTTAGTTATTGTCCAGCTGTCAGGTGCACAGTAAGCAATTCTGAAGACCATGGCCGGGATCCAGCACACCTCAGTCTCCAGACTGACATCATTACTCTTCAGTACAATATTTGTTCTCTTGTGTCTTCCTG
>NW_006399804.1:14098915-14123909 GCF_000299155.1 Elephantulus edwardii | reverse complement strand
AAATAGACTCACAAGCCTTTTCTATGTCTTTCCCAGTGCCGTCTGGGATCAATTTACCGACCATCTCTTTCAAGTCATTTGTCCGCACCTCTCAGGTCATGATTTCCATAATTTTCTTCCAGATTTGGTGGACCTGTTGGTGCTGAGCATAAGATAAGATGTCTACCGAATCTGATTGTTGCGCGCGCGTGTGTTTTAAACCAACGCAAAACAGTCAAAGCAAATAACCATTGGTAGTTTGGACATCAACATGTGCTTCAATCATGGTCTGCTGTTTTTTGACCATGTAGCACATTTTGTCCTGGGTAAGATCCATGCCATGGAAGTTGGTGAGGCAGTTTTTCCCTTGAACATCCTCAGTAATGAGCGCAAGCTTGTCATTTTGCAAATCAGCAAGGCTCACTTAAAAAACATGACCCTTGAGTCCATCAGATGCAATTTTGGTCCCTTGAGTCCTTGTGACTAATGTCTTCCCAGCATTTCTTACATTAAACATTGCTGGCACCTTTACATCATACCAATCTTTCTTAGAAAATGGATCAACCACTTTCTTCTTGGTTCCTTTTTTGCCACCTTTTGTAAGGTGCTTGTTCTTGCCGACCACCACCATGGTAGTGCCAAGAGAGGGAAAAGGCAGAATTTCATTTCTTTTTATGGCTAATATTTTATTGCATATATATGTACACCACATTTTGTTTATTCACCTGTTGCTTGTTCTTGTCCTTTTGGTGGTCCATGATATTTTAAATTCTCTTTATCAACATAAGAAAATCTGTCTTGGACAAAGTCCAACGAAAGATGGGAAAATTGTCTCATATCTTTTGGGCCTGTTAAGGAAGGACCAGGCCTTGGAAAAAGAAATCATGCTATGGAAACATAGCAAGAGAGAGGAAGATCCTCAGTGAGACAGATTAGCAGGGTGACTACAACAATGAGCTTGAGCATGGGGAGATGTGAGGATGGCACAGGACAGAATAAGATTCAGCTCTGTTGTTCAAGGAAGGGTCCCTATGAGTTGTAGTTAACTGGACAGCATTTGGCAGTAACCACAACATTCATCTGTTGATGAACACTTGTGTTGGTTCCACCTTTTAACAGTTGTGAATGGCTATGTTGGACATTGGTGTAGAAATATTTAGGTCCTTGCTTTCAAGACTCTGGGGTATATATCAAGAGTGAGACTCTGGGGTATATATCAAGAGTGGTCAGTTCTTCATCTTTTAATTCTCAAAGTGTGTCACATCCTGAAATTCTTTTGGATTCTTTATTTACTTTCCTCTTTTAGCCTAGTTTTCCAGTTTTTAGCTTTTGAGATTCTGTGGTGTATTATTGTTTTTGTTAAAGCTTTATTTAGTACTTTGGCTTCTAAATTCTTCAAGACTTTTCTCTGTAATTTTGTCTATGATTCAGTGGTACATATTAGTTGTTGGGTAAATTGTTTTATTCCACGAAGTCAAAACCAACTCACAGCTTGGTCCTCCTGAGGCATCAGTAAATCACGTGGAAGGAGATACCTCCTTTTCTCTCACTGAGCAGCTGGTAGATGGGAACCACCTGCCTTTGGACTGGCCTCTCAACTCCTTACATAACTTGGCAACCAGCGCACCCTGCATAAATAGTACTTACTCAGAAAAGAGTATGGCTGCACTGGGGCATGTACTAAAGGGTACAAAATAAACAAAATAACTTAAGGGTAAACTGACCCAGTTCATTTGATTTGATAGACTTGACGACACATAACAACAACAAACAGATGTGATTTGATAGACTTTACACACATAAAAACAACAAGCAGATGTGATTTGATAGACTTGATGGCACAGAACAGATGTTAAGCATATTTTCTTTCACTGTAGAAGAATGAGTCCCCTAGATGTCTTCAAAGTTTGACATTTTTTGTCATTTTAATTTTCTATTTTTTAAAAAATTACCTCCTTCCTCTTTAATTATAAAAGTGTGGATGAGCAATATGTGACAAAAGTACTAATAACAAAGCCAACCATAATTTCGCCAACGATAGAATCGTGCCTTTTTCTCTGTTCATATAAACTTCCTTCTGAACTTTAGGCAGCATTAAAAAATAATGAGCAAGATCTCTGTAAATCCAAGTAATAATAATAATTAGATTTCACTCGCCCAAGGTCGAAGGCAAAGATGGCAAGAAGGTTAAGAAAGCTCACAAAGAGCAAAATAACTTGAGTTTCCGGGGTTCTGTTCCGGGAGGTTGTCAGCACGCAAGACACACTCCTTTCTACAGCCACCTGGGGTTTCGAAGCCAAGGGCAAGTGATTGGGGCGACTGGGGTGGAGCTTCACCTGATTGACTGGAATTGGGAGGAGAGCTACAAAGCTTTTACCAATAAGAGCTCTGCTTTGTTTCTATTATTGACCAATGATGGAACTCTACTGGCGAGACCATCTTGAAGTTTGAGACGCCTACCTTTTCCGGAGCCTATCAGCAGGCGTCTCTCACGATGCCGTGAAGGCGCTCACACCCCGTGGGCGGTGAGGCCGCGCCCCGTCCCCGCCTTCCTCTGCCTGTGTCCCCGCCCCACAAAGGGTGGGGGCCTGAGTCGGTTACTCGCAGGCTGGAGGTGGGGGCCGGGCTCCCACTAAGCTCGCGTGTTCTAAGCTCCCAGCGGCTGTGCCTTAGGCGGTGACTCCGGATTGTCCTCTGCGGCTGCTGCGGTTGCTTGCCCTCCTTACCTCCAGGCTCAAGGCTGCCAGGATCGGTGCGAGTGGCACCTTCTGCCGGTCACCGCTGCCCAGAACAGGTAATAGGGAACAGGGGCTGCTGAGCTTATCTGAGGCACTAGGTACTGGGGTTTGCTCTTCCCGCCGGCGGGTGCCAGATGGATCAGGGCTGGGAATCACCAAGCAGCCTCGCGCCCGCCGCGCGTCGCTTCAGTCCGGGAACCCGCGGCTCCGCGGCACCTTGCGGAGAGGTGGGGGTGGGGCCGGCGGAGAGCCGGGGCGGAGGGGAGGGGAGCAGCTGGCGACCCGGACCCTACAGAACTCCGGGGTGCGGCGCTGGGCGGGTGGAGGGAGCGGGGAAGGAGCAGGTAGAGGAAGACCTGCGAGTTAGTCTGAGAAAGGATCCTGAGCGAAAAGGACCTGCTGATGAGTAGCGATAGGCGCAGTGAAGTGTTTGAACCGAGCAAGGTGTCTCTACTTTGGGCATGTTAATTACACGTTTTCTGGAGACTAGCAGTTTGCAGTAGTTCTATTTATAGATGAACATTATTGTTTATTTTCAAGTTAAAAGCAGCGTTAAATGAGATTGTGTTTTGGAGCTTTTTCTTAATGACAAGTAGACCCAGCAGTGTGAGTCACCTTTGTCTGGGCTGGAGTGGGAAACGGTGAGATCGGAATGAGGAGGAGGAATGTAGATGAGGAATGCCTGTGCAGGTTTGAAAAGCTGTGGGGGTGGGACCTTGTTTCTGTCACACTCGTGAGTGGGAGTAGAATTATGATTCCCCCCCGCCCCCCGGCCCTAAAATTTAAAGCAGCATTCAAAGAAAACCTCTTAAAACAATTTCTGGGCTTTAGGTGTTAGGGATGAACCTGCTGTTTATTCAGTAATGATTTGCAGATGTTGTTAGATGCCCTTCAGTCGACTGCGACTCATATCTCTCATGTCTGGGCAGTAAATATCGGGGTTTTTACTTACTCACAAGAGTAGCACTTGAATTGGCGTTAGCCTTTTCTTTGAGCTCAATATACCTGTGTCGTGTACCTTTTGCTCACAAAAGAAATTATGACGGTCACCTTAGTATTATCATTAATGCACAGTGATGGCTCTTCCAGGTTCACTCTGGTTCTGCAAAGCAGACAACCATTAGATTTCTTAGTTGAGATGATGATAGAACTTGTTTGGTGTTTCTATACCTTTCTACTCTTCGGAGGTAGTTGTTGCTTTCCACGCCACTTTTACAGCTACATAAACTGAAAGCCCTGGAGATGAAAGGAATTTTTGCCGTAGGTCACTAGATGCCTGATTTATTTTATACCTGCAGTGCCTATTATCCAAGATCTGGGTAAAGTTCCCACCATCATGCAAGCTTCTGCATGTGGATTGAATCATGTGTACATGATGAGCCAGAGATGATTATTTCTGGGCCAAGAACTATTGTCAGAACCAAGGAGATTCTTTTGGGGTGTGTGTGTGCGTGTGTGTGTGTGTGCTTTGGTTTTCTTCAGGCTGCTTAAAATATTTTTAATTTCGGGGAGCTCTGGTGGCCTAGTGGCAAGAAGCTGCAACTACAATCCCAGAGGTGCACGGTTCGAATCCACCAGATGCTCTGCCGGGTAAGGAGGGGCAATCTCCTCCTGTACCAGTCAGATCTGATCTGACGGTACACGCACACAAAAATAATAAAATAAAATAAAAAAAAATTTTTAATTTCACCAGAAAAATAATTTTTTTAGATAAGCCAAACAAAACTTGGTGGTGCAATGCCAAGACCTGGATTTTAAATTCTCTGAGGCTTCTCAAATTAGATGATTCTGTTCGCATCTCTGGGTTAGCAGTGGACTTCAGCCCTGCAAATGTTTTCTGAATTCAACCAAGTCTCATTCCATTGAGTCTGGCCAACTCATAGCTGACCCTACATGGGGTTTCCAATGCAGTAAATCACTTGGTGGGAGATTGCCTATCTTTCACCAAAGGAGCTGCAAGTGAGTTCGAACCAACAGAGAATGGCCTTTGGGTAGCAGTGAAATAATGAATAGAAGTTATTGATGAGATTAGTTCCTAAGTTTGTCTTTAGCTTGAATATGTAGGTAAACTGGAACAGGTGTATAGGACTCTTGTTTCACCTTTAGTGTTAAGAAGAGGCTCAAAACCTTCTCTATCATATAAAGCTGCACTTACAGTAAGTGAAGGTGATTGTGATGAATGTGTTCTAAGAGGTTGGTTCAAGGAGCCCTAGTAGCTTGGTGAATTGACTATTGGGATGCTTACTCAAAGGGTGGAAGATATGAGAGTCCAGCTATATTTTCTGTTAAGACAACCTTGAAAGTCTGATGAGCCATTTTCAGTAGAGTGTCATTATGACTTGGAATTGACTGCATGACAGTGTGTTTTGTTGAGGGAGTGGTTTAATTATTTAATAATGAAGACAAATCTGCATAACATTGATAGGCAAGTATGAGCTGTCAGATGACCTGGGGAGTTATTGAATGCATAAGGTACATAAAAGTGAAGTATAATACACCTCAGGAACTTTGTGTTTCTGTTTTGGTGGGTGATTTTAATCTGTGGCCCTCAGGCCTGGTTCAAATTGTTTTTCTGTCCAATATTCTTCTAGGTGGCATAGCACACTGGTCTGTGCATTGCTGTACAGAGGTTAACTTGTGTTTGCTGTGATGCTAAACACTGTGACACTGATGTGCCAAATCCGATAGTAGTTACCCATGATGGACAGTGTTTGATAGAGCTTCCCGATTAAAACAAGCTTGGAAGCAGGAGTGGCATCCACTTCTGAAATGGCTTGCTCCTGGAAACTCTATGAACAGTGCTCAGGCCTTTTGTTCATAGGGTCACTATGAGTCATTTACAACTCAATGGCACCTAACAAAAACAACATATATTTACTACCGGGGTTTTGATGTGAAAAAAAAAATTTCTTCCACAATTAGAGTAACCCAAGCAAGAGGGAGTTTGAAGGTTACTATGGCGCAGGCATAGAATCTCTTGGTAATGTCAGCCCTCTGAGAACTCCAGCCAATTGTTAGGTGAAATTTACTAGTCATCAGAAACGTGAGAATGTCTTGTTAGTTACACAATACAACTGTTTGAGTCGAGTGATCTATTGGGTAATGTACATTTTAACGTGATCTCCTGGTGGAACATAAAGCATCCCTTAACCAAGTCCCAACCGTCTAGTTCTGCATTTGTATGTTTAGTTTTGCTTAAACTTTACCATCAACAGTTCTAGGATGTAAGCAGGTATCTCCATAAAGAAGCCTTTATCTTCAGTTGTTTTGTAAGGGAAATGGGTCCTCATTTCTGTGGAGTCCTGTCCCCTTGCCTTGGGGGAAACTGAAGAGAGAACAATTGTGTGCTTGTAAAGTATTTGCTTGTGCTCTCACCTGAAGCCCCTCTCACCACTGGAGTTTTTAGCTTTTCTGTTTTATTATTGGTTTGTTTTTTTTTTTAAACACCACGTTAATTATGATGTAATACAACTTCCACTAGATGGTGCACTGGGTACTTATTGAAGATTTCCATCAGATTGTTTTTGTTAGAAACATTTCACTAAAAAAAAAGATGTGAAAGTACTGCAGCTGTTCTGTCACAATTGCAATTTAGAGAAAATTGCAGTGAGCAATTTAAGTCAGGTTTTGTAAATGAGATTGATTTAGAAATAACTTGTGCAAAGTTCTGGTTTTCCCAGTTGTCAGAAACTCAGATCACAATGTGGATTTATTGGTCTTATTTTATGTAAGGAAGCTCTGGTGTCCCACTCCTTAGCAAGTTGCACTGCTCACCCAAAGGGGGCGCCTCTCTGGCACACCCACCAGCACTCCCGTGGGAGAAAAATGTGTAGTTTCCCTCCTTGAGATTTGCAGTCTCTGAAAATCCAGTGGAGGATCATCTCAGAGTTTGTTCGTTCCAACTTGGCAGCGATGAGTTTTTGAGAATTTATGTATACTTGAATCAAGACTAAAGTGGATAAATAGAGTAGGATTATTCACTACCAATTATGAGTACATATGTAAGGAAAAATATTTTCTTGGAATGCAAAATGCCCTTAAAAATTCATTTTGTAAATCTTTCTGCTTATTTAAAGGTACACAGTTCTACTCCAGCTGTTCTGCAGACAAAGCTGGTCAGTGTCCTCTTGTGTGATTTACTGTCTCTGAAAACCCACTGGAGGGTCAGTTCCGATTCCGTGACACACAACAACTTATTTAAGGAGGACTTTACTATTAGCTGCTTTACTTTTCTAGGAGAGAAGAGATCATTTTTGCCATGTCTGTTGGAGTTATCAATGAAGGCTCGTTTTTTTTTTGTTGGAGAAATATGAAAAAGCAAAGTGTTGCTTTGATAAAGCTTGTATCCCCTGTTTTAAGTATAGGTAGCAATAACAGTGTTAGTGGAGAGTGAAGATGAGTGAGGATGGTGGCTTTCTGAGAGATATTTTGCAGGAAACACTGCACAAATGGGAAGGTCTGTAGGTGGCTGGGGTGTGTTTATTTCCATTCCCTTGAACTCGGTGGGAAGAAGTGCACTGGCTAATCTGTTTCTTGGACTTGGCTCTGTCACTAAAGAGATTTGATGGTGTATTTGTGAAGAGGCAATAACCTGAGCCCTTCTTAGTAAGGTGGCTCCTGGCAATGCCAGTTGGGGGTGCGTGCTCACTGAAAGGTGGATGCTTTTAAGTGTCCCAGAGAATTAACCATCAGCCCACATGCCAGCTTCCTAGAGCTCCCTAAACCTTTGATGACTTAATCAGGTAAAGTGGCATTTTAAATCAGGTTTGTAGCTATCTCACGGTCCAGCTGCAGTCTAGTTACTCTTTCGTGTTGAAATATAGGTTTTCAGTTTTTTAATTAAGTAGAATCCTGAACTTTATAAAATTAGTAATTTGAGAGTATCGAAGAGAATAGCCTAACAGTTATTTGGCATGTGGTAGGTTCTTAGATTTACTCATTGTTGGTACTGTGTCTTCTGACCTTTTTTAAAAAAAACCATTGTTAGATACATTGTTTTTGGCAAACTTGAATACATGTAGGCTGTGCTGTGCAAACTGAAGACTTGGTCTGGAGGAGGAAAGAAAACCCCTTGTGTAGAAATAACTTTGGAAAGAGAAGGGCTATGTAGGATACTATAAAAAAGCTAGTCAGGATAAGGGATAGGAAGAAACGGAGCATTTCTTTGTAGTGAGTGCCATAATGGTGTCTGATGTGTAATTATGTGTTTGCTTTAAAGAGCATTCAAACCAAAAAGCCAAGCCCATTGCTGTCAAACTGGGCTTTACTCATGGTGACTCCATGTGTTACAGAGGTTAGTCTGTAGGATTTTCTTAGCTGTCATCTTGGTGGAAGCAGTTATTAGGCTTTTCATCCACTTGGCAACCTGTAGGTTAGAAGCTGTGCACAAGCTGTACTGCAGCAGGGATTAGGTGTCCACTACCGTGAGCTCATTCTGACTCCCAGGGACCCTGTAGGACAGAGGAGAGCTTAACCTATTGCTCCAGCCACTGTAGCCCCTCCTTGTTCTACAGGCAAGACAATTTGAAGCTTATGAATTCAGTGTTTGAGGGTTTGGAGCTCACTTTTTGGTAACTGGGAATTTGTTGAAATGATGCTGTAATAATTTGGAGTTGGGCCCAGGATTAAAAGGATAATGAAACTATACCCCAAGATTTATAAACTTCAACTGCTGACATTCAAAATATTTTTTCCCCTTCCCTTCCTAATATGACTTCTAGTTTAACTTTTGAAGACTCTTTTGGGGCCTCTGTGCTCTTATGATTTGTGTTGAGCTCAGTTCCAGTTAGGCCTACTCAGTAGACTTTTTTTACATGGTGTTATGGGTACAAATTGGGCATTTTCAGGCTTAAGAGAGGAATTGATGTGCTGTGGGCAAGGAGAAAATGAGGTGATTTATTTAGAGTCACTTGAGGATGAAAATTTAGAAATTTAAAAAGTAATTTTGAACATAAGAAGTTTGGTATGACAATTTTAGATAAATTTTGGTTGTGGTTCTCAGACTTTGGTGTGCCTTGGAGCCATTTAGGAGGTTTGTTAAAACTAAAAATTCTGTTCCATATCTTCAGTGCTTCTACTTTAATAGAGCTAGTGTGTGTTCACAGGAGGATGGGGAGTCTCTGAACCCACTGGAGGGTCAGCTATGTGTCTGTTACAACTCGATGGCACACAACAAAAAGTGTGTGTTCTGGGAGCTCTGGTAGCCAAGTAGTAAGAAGCTGTAGTGCAATAGCAAAGTCATGTGGTTTGAATCCACCAACTGCTCTGTGGGAGAAGGATGGGAAGTCTCCTCCTGTGAGAATAACTGCCTCTGACAACCCTCTGGAAGGTCAGCTGTGAGTTCTGACTTGTCATACACATCATTATCATCAACAGTGTGTGTTCAGGAAGCTCTCTGGTGGCCTAGTGGTAAGCTTCACTATAATACCCAAAACATGCAGTTTGAATCTATCACTTGCTCCATAGGTGAAGGATGGGCGATCTCCCATTTGATGATGTGCCTCTGAAACCTATTGGAAGGTCAGCTATGAGTTGGTTCCAACTTGACTACTTGGCAGGATGTGTTTGAGGAACCCTAGAAAGTCATTGACTGCTGACAGGACAATAGTTCAAATCCACCAGCTCCTGCTCAGGAGAAAGAAGAGGCATTCAGCTTCATAAAATTTTTTAAAAAATATCTTACAGTATGAATTGAAGTTCAATATCAAGAAGACAAAGGATTCTTACCACTGGGCCAATTGACAACACCATAATAGATGGAGAAGAGATTGAGGTTGTTAGCAATTACAGCTACAATTACAATCAACACCAGCAGTCTGAAAATTAAAAGACTAATTGCTTTGGGAAAATCAGCTGTCATGGACCTCTCCAGAGTGCTGAAGTGCAACAATGTCAGTCTAGATAAAAAGATGTGCCTAATCAAGGGCGTGGTCTTCTCAATTACTTGTTATAGTTCAGAGAGTTGGACAATAACTAAGGATGACAGAAGAAGACTAAATGCCTTCGAGTTATGGTGCTGGAGAAGAGTCTTGAATATACCACAGCTGCCAAGAAAACAAAATAGGTCTGTCTGTCTTGGAGAGGGTGAAACCAAGTCTTTCCTTGGAGGCTAGGATTTTGAAGCTCTGCCTCAATTATTTTGGGCATGTGGCCAGGATAAGATCATCACACTTGGAAGGGTGAGCAGACATCGCAGGAGAAGAAGTCCTCAGATGAGATGGATTGATAGAATGACTGGGGCAAAGGGGATTGGTGTGTTGGAATTAGTGAGACTGGCTCAGGACAGGGAAGGGTTCAGAGCTGCTATACATAGGGGCACTATGCATTGCAGACAACTTAAAGGCACGTAACAACAATAGCGTCGAGGACTCTCCTTCATAGGGTCGCTATGAGTCGCCTGCGACTTGATGGCACTTAACAACAACAACAACAACAACAACAACAACATACTATGAAGGTTTGGAAGCAGGAGTGGCATCCGCTTCCTAAACAACATGCCTCTGAAAACTATGAACTTTGATAAATGTTGATAATTGTAGAGTGGCTTCAGGCCTTTTGTTTATCAGGTTGCTAAGAGTTGTGCTCGACTCGAACACAATCAACAACAACCACCTTACAGTTCACTTCCATGGAGCTGATTCCAACTCACAGCAACCCTTTATCAGGTTTCTGAGGCTGTGAATCTTAAGGAGCAGAGATTGCCCATCTTTCTTTCTTGGAGTTGGAGGGTCTTTTGGTTAGCAGCACATGCTGCAGGCTAAGCTGACAGGGAAATAAATTGGAATCAACTTGATGGTAGTGAGTTCTTCCCTTACTAGTTCTTTGACTTCAGGCAGGTTTCCTACCTCTGTTTCTTCATCTCTAAAATGGAAATAAAGTAGTACCTCAGTGTCACTATATTGGTTGGTTGTTGAACTGGAGCCAACTTAGAGTTGACTCTGCAGTGGGTTTCAGAGGCAGTAAATCACATGGGAGGAGATTGCCCAGCTTTCTCCCCAAGATGTGGATTTAAATGATGTGCCTTCGAGTTGACAGTGCAACTCCTTATCACTAGGCCATTAGAGTTGCCTTAAATTCACATGTGTGTAACGATTCTAAGAACAGTACCAGGCAGGATGCAAGCAGAAATTGAATGTAGACTTTTATAATAAAAATCAGTGTGTGAAATAAATATAACCCTGAGTCTTACTAACACTGAGATCAACTCACTAAAACAAATTTTTATGATTATACCTGTTTTCTAGAATATGAATACTTAGTACTCATTTTTACTGATTAATGAATGAGGAATATTTTCAAATATTATGTTTTCCACAAACTTTTTTCAGAATTTTCAGTCTTTTTAGCAGAATATCCCTGCTAGTGCTTTGCACTTCCCTTATATCCCCCAAAGGGGTTGAATTTTTTTTGGTCAAAACTATATCCCTTCTCATGATGATTAATGCAGAACCTGTTTTATGTGATAGGGATTTTAAAGGTTGCTTCTGGAATTAAATTGCAGGAAGTGTCTGAAAGTTGTCTTTGGAACAGAGTCTCACCTGCAATATGTTGACTTTGTGTTTGACCTTGATTCTTGGAGTTCTGCTCTCCCCGTTTTCTGAGTTAATTGGTTTTTCTGCAAATCCCAGAGCCAAGCTTTCTGGGGATCTTCTGAAAAATAGTACTCCTCTCTCCCTAATTTAATCTCTGTCATAGTCATCCATCTCATCTTCACTGTAGTGTTTATTATATTCTTTTCATAGTTTTATTTTTTTCCCTTTTATTATCTGACTGCAGTGTAAATTGTGAGGTGTAAGGATGCTCTTTGCTTGTGTCTCCAGCATAAGGCACTGTTGGTATTTGGGAACATTTTATGTACAGCTTCTGTGGATGAATTATGCAAGACTCATTCCTTCTTTTCCTCCCTGAATTGGTGTGAGGTGTGCCTCCTTGAATGCTTCAGCTCATGATCAAGTAAAGCCTTTCTTTATATTTTCCCCCTTTATTTCCTAAGGAGCCATGGTGGCACTGTATAGGCTAAGTGCTGGGCCGCCAAGCTGAAAGTCAGTAGTTAGGCAGTCTGCTCTCGTAAAGATTTACAGCCTCAGAAACCCTATGGGACAATTCTGCTCAATCCTAGGGTCAGTATGAGTTAGAACCCATTCAGAGAGAATGGTTTCATTTCTTATCCCCACTTATGTGCCTTATACGTCTATAGGACCTTCTCTAGAAGTGGACACATAATTTTAAGTCTTGCTAAATTGCTGTCCGAATCAACTAAACCAGTGTATGCTCTTACCACTGTTGTTCAGATTCCTTGTGGTGCTTGATATTTTCTGACCTCATACTTTTTTCCAGGCTGATGAAGCAGATGGAACAGTCTGGGCATAAAGTGATTTGTTGTTGTCCTAATTAGCAATTCTCTGATTACTGATGCAGTGATGCTCACATCATATACTTATGAGTTATGTGGATTTCCACTTTGTAAATTGGGCATTTATGCACTCCATGCTTTTCCTCTCAATGTTGTTTTGTGCTGTCGAGTCAGAAACAACTCATAGCTGACCGTCTGGAGTTTCAGCGGCAGTAAATCACATTGTCTCCTGAAGGACAGCTGGGGGTTTGAATCACGGGCCTTCAGGACGTGGCGTAATACCGCTAGGCCCCCAGAGCTCCCTTTTTACCTCAGCAGGTTTTCCTATCCCTAGTCATCCTCCCACCCTACCCTCAGCATTTAAAGCTGTGGTAGGTATTCTAGATGTCAATATCTGGTTGGCCTTAGATACTGTAAATGTCTTCCATTAGTTTTATATTTACATCATTTTTAATTTTTATTTTATAAGCTTTTTAAATTTTGATATAGTCAGAACTATTCCCCCCCTTCTTAAACCCATAGTTTGCCTTATTCACATTGTTTTTAACCTGTTTATGGTTGATTTTTAGATAGTACAAATACTAAGGTTTTTCTCCCATTGGTGAATTAATTTACCTCAGCCTTATTCAGTAAGTAATTTAGTTGTTTTTGGTAACTACTCTATCATGTAGTAGGATTTTTATAAAGAGAATATTCATCTCCTATCTTTATTTGCCACCAGCTACCTTGTCCTGAGAGGTAGTTTCGAACTGTGTATGCTAATTTTTTTTTAAAATTTTTGAAACTAGATACATGCAAAAAAAATTGACATAGTGCTTATGAAAATGCTTCCTGAGATATGGAGCAATTGGCAAACAGATACAAGAGGCATGTGCTATTTGGGTAAAAATACAGAACATGCTCATATGAACACCAGATGCCCTGCAGCCATGCTGACTTCCAGTGAACCCAGAGTAGAACTCTGCAGGGTTTTCAAAGCTGTGATCTTTTTCAGAAGCAGATCACCATGCCTTTTTTTCCTGAGGGGACTCTGGATAAGTTTGAAATGCCAGCCTTTCTGTAGTAAGTAGTATCATGCTTAATTGCATCCCCCCCCACCCCCCGCAAAAAAAACCCCTAACATTGTTGTTCAGTTGGTCCAGATTTAGGGAAAGCTTAGCTATAGCAGAGTAGACAGAGGGCTTTCTTTTTCCACATATGATAACTTTATTGTTAGTTAGTACAACTACCACTATTATAAAAAGCTAAGGAAAGATTTGTACACAGAATTAATTTTAGATAGTTTCCAGGCATGGTAAGACAGGGAGAGGGGAATAAAAATTAAGAGGCAGGTTGGGTGAAGGGAAAGACCAGATACAGTATATTGATCAGGTATTCTAATTAATTATAGTAATCTGTTGTAATTATGTTGTTGTTGTTATATGCTGTCGAGTCACCTGTGACTTATAGCAACCCTATGTACAACAGCCCTAAACCCTGCTCTGTCCTGTGCCATTCTCACTGTCTCCGATACACCCACCCCCATTACTCCACTCACTGAATCAATCCAGCTCATAGAGGATCTTTCTCTCCTGCACTGTCCCACCACCCTCCCAAGCATGACATCTCTCTCCAAGGACTGGTCCCTCCTTGCAACATGTTCAAAGTATGTCAGACGAAGCTTCAGAATCCTTGCCTCCAAGGAGCAGCCCGGCTTCACCCTCTCTAGGATGAACCTATTTGTTTTCTTAGCAGTCCATGGTATATTCAGTACTTTTGTCCAGCACCACAGCTCAAAGGCATCAATTCTCCTTCTGTCCTTCCTAGTCATTGTCTAGCTCTCTGATGCATAGCAAGTGATTACAAAGACGATGGCCTGTATCAGGTACACCTTAGTCTTCAGAGCGACACCATTGCTCTTCAGTGCTCTGGAGAGGTCCCCAACAGCAAACTTTCCTATCATAAAACATCTTTTAATTTCCTGGCTTCTGGTGCCAAGAGTGTTGACTGTGTGAAGCCAAATAAACTAAAGCTGTTAACAATTTCAGTCTCTTCACCACCCATTCTGATGCTGCCAGTCAACTCAGTGGTGAGAATCTTTGTCTTCTTGATATTGAGCCTCCATCCATATCGAAGGCTGCAGTCCTTGACCCTCTGCAGCAAGTGCTTCAGGTCCTCTTCAGTTTCAGGAAGCAGGGTTGTGTCATCTGCATAACACAGATTATTGATAAATCTTCCACCAATCCTGATACCACACTTCTCCTCATAGAGCCCAGCCTCCTGGATAATCTGTTCTACATATAGGTTGAAAAGGTATGGAGATAGGACACATCCCTGGTGTATACCCTTCCCAATTTTTCCCAGTGTTTCCTTGCTCTGTTCTGACTACTGCCTCCTGGTTCAAGTATAGGTTTCACATTAGCATGATCAAGTATTCTGGGATTCCCATTCTTTTCAGAGTCAGCCACAGTTGTGATCCACATAGTCAAACACCTTTTCATAATCAGTGAAACACAGACATTCCTCTGGCACTCCTTACTTTCAGCCAAGATCCATATAACATTAACTACAATATCCCTAGTACCACGAATTACAGAATGTTATAAAAGGTATGGATGACCAAATGAAATAGTAGTTATAGTGTTATAAGTACAAACGTATGTCACCATCAAATGAAATAAGCCAATAATGATTTATAAACTTTACCTCAGATAAAAAGAATTTAAAAACTAAAACAAAAAGCACTCTTGAAAAAAATGATAATTTCCTGTTGTGTCATAAAAATATGCTTTTTTCTCAAGTGAGGAAAAAGGGTGTATTCTTGAAGAGAAATCTCATTTTTATGCATTGTGGTTTATGACAGCTGTTAGCAACATGAGGGCGTGCTGGTGGCCTATTGGTAAGGCTAAACCAGAGAATGGGTTACATAACAACATCATCATCGTTTAGAAACATGGACTACTTCATATCAGAATGTTTCATAGACTGAATACCATTTCTCCATCCTGCTCTTCAGTTGCCTGTTCTAGTCTTATGGATGTCTTTGCTTCTAAGTGTGCCTGGAAGGAAACGTCCCTGAAACTTGTCCTCTGAATACATTCTTTTCTTAAACTAAAACGCTGTTGAGTTGGTTCCGATTCATAGATACCCTCCATCAGTTCCCGAGGCTGTAATGGGAGATTTTCTGCCATGGAGCTGCTGGTGGATCCAGACTACCTTTGGGTGGTGGTAGTTGTGGTTATGTGCTTTTGAATTGAGTATGACTCATAGCGATTCTGTGAACAGCATACTTGAATCCTGTCCTGTTCTGTGCCATCCTCCTCATCTCTGATACACTTCCCTACACTCCTCTCATCTCTTCCTTCCTTTACCCTATACCTAGGTCTGCCATGGCTCAGTTTAGACCAGCAATTCTCACAGTTTGGTCCAGAATCAGCAGTGTCCCCTCAATAAAACTGTTAGAAATGTACATTTTCAAGCCTTTTCTCTCCAGACCCACTGAATTAGACACTGGACCCAGTAATCTGTATCCTTTTTTTTTTTAAATTGTGAACAGAGTGAAAATTTACAGAACAGATTGGTTTTCCAGTTAACACTTTGTACACATTTTGTTTCTTGACATTGTTACAATCCCTGTCATAAAGTTTTCAGTGGTTGATTTTGAGGGGGAAGTATTTCTCCAGGTCCCTCTTGCAAATTGCCTCTGGGTAGATTTGAAGCTCCAGGCTTTCACTCAGCAGCCAAGACTATCAAACTCTTGCACCACCCAGGCACTCCAGGTACTCTCACCTTTAAATACATACTTGCTTTTACGTAGCAATGTTCTATTCTGACCAGTTTATTTCTGTTCTTATAACTTGCAGTGATTTTGTTTTAGATTTTTAAATTACCATTTGTTTATATGTATTGATATCTAGAAGTGTGTTTCCCTTTGTTTTTTCTCAAAAAATATTCAGGCTAGTGGTTTTCAATCCTAACTGCACATTAGAATTAACTGGAAGATTAAAATAAAGACAAAGAAATCATGGACTTCATTTATTTGAGACTAAATGAATCATAATCTCTGGTGAGCTCAGCAGGTTTACTTTTAAAACCTCCTTTGGTGCTGCTAGAATATGGCCAGGGCTGGGACCACTAATCAAAGAGATTTGTGTTTTCCCAGGAGCAGTTTACATTTTTCCTCCTATTGGTTTTTGTGTCTTCTCTGATAAATTAACTCCTAGCATTTACAGCTTCAGAAACCTGATGGAGAGTTGTCATGAACTGAAAAGGACCCCGTGACAGTGGGTTTTTGGATCTTCACTTTAATATATATGTTTGAAAGGAGGTCTTAACAAGCACAGTGACCTAGGAAGACAGAAGAATTGAAGCCTTTGAGTTGTTGTGCTGGAGAAGATTATTGAACATACCATGGACTGCCAGGATGTGACCAAGCTGCTCCTTGGAGACAAGGATTTTGAGGGTCTGTTTCACATATTTTGGGAATGTAGCCCAGGAGGGATCATTCTTTAGAGAAGGATGTCATGCTTGGAAGGGTTGAGGGACAACACAGGAGAGGAAGAACCCGGATGAGAAGAATTGACACAGTAACTGGAGTAATGAGGGTAGGTGTATCAGAGACAGTAAGATTGCCTCAGGATAGAGTAGGGTTCATAGCTATTGTGCATAGGGTCGCTATAATTCCTGTTGTGACTAAATGTTGACTAAATAGCACATAACATTAATAACAACATGAATTTGAGATATTCTAATAAAAAGTCTTGTTCTAAACAATCAAGACTAAAAATTTGTGACCGAGGTAACTTAGTAGAGAATATAGGGTAGGTTTATATTTTGCTTTTGCTCAGTGAAGAGCTCAATTTGCAGTGGAAGCTCTTTATGTACAATGTGTGTCTGTGGCAGCATTAGGAATGAATCGTTTCCTTTATGCAGGAGGAGTCCAACCATCAGTTGTCACCTGGCTTATTGTAATAATTTCCATGCTTTTGTCCTCGCTGCCTAAACTCTTTCTCCACCCAACCTTAAAGGTGAAAGGGTGGGTTTTTAAAAATGCTGTGAATATCACATCACTCGTTTACTCAAAATCCTGCAGTAGCTTGCCGTTTCACTTAGATTAAAAGCTAAGTCTACAGCTATTTACCCTCCTTAAAAAACATAGTTAGGACTGTAAACTCTTGGCCCCACAAATCATTAAAAATGGGAAAAATATTTGAGGGTTGAAATTGTAATTTTGGCTTCAGATCTTGAGGCTTAACACACCTATTAATCATTTTGATCCTGAAGAGTTTACCAGTCTAGTATAAAAGAATTCTTGTGCTTTGGATGACTGTTTTAGGTGTTACTTGGGTCAGTCAGAGATAGAAAGTCAGGGAAATAGTTTACATGTAGCCTCCTTAGTGACCTGGTGTGTGATCGGAGGAGGTTAAACCAAAACCCACAACCTCTGCCGTCAAGTCCATTCTGACTTGCCACAGCCCTGGAGGACAGAGTAGAAGTGCCTCGCCGGGCTCCCTAGATGGTAATTTCACAGGGGCAGACTGTTCCATCTTGCGCCCTCAGAGTGGGAGTGCCTGGTGAATTTGAATGGCCAGCTTTTTGGTCAGCAGCTGCACACTTTTAACAATTGTTTAAACACTAAACCCACAATCTCAAGTGAAAGACTGTTATTACACTACATTAAAGGGAGTTCAAGTGACTCATTGTTAAGGAGTTGTACTGCCAACACAAAGGCAAGTGGTTTTAATCTACCAGCTGCTCTGTGGGAGAAAATTTAGCAATCTCCTCCCATGCAGTGGACAGCCTCTGAAACATGCTGGAGGGTCAGCTGTGAGTCACTTCCTACTCAATGGTACATAACAACAACAACGGCGTACACTGAACTAAAGGAGAGTAAGTCCTACCTACACCATACTGGGATGGTTGTTGTTCAGCAAGATGAATTAACACAGTGACTGGGCTCGAGCATGACAGAGATTGTGAGCATAAGTGCTATGGGTTGTAGTTGATAGATGGCACCTAACAAAAACAGTTCCACCGCTTCAGGTCTCTTGAACTCCCAGCTGTGATCTGGAACACAAGACTATCATGGTAAGACCTTTTCTCTTGATGAACACGGTGGGTAATACTTGTGATAGTAGTTAGTGCCCTTGATTGGTGGCTTTGCCCTTGCAGGCATCTCAACTTTTAGTGTTTCACTCAAAGGAGGAGTTAAATAATAAGGCTACATCTGAAAATCCGTTTGAACAAGCACAGCAACTTAAGCATTGGCTGTGTATTTGCAGCAGCATTTCTCACTCTTTTTGTCTCAAAAGTGCTTTATTCATTTACAAATTGAGGGTCCCAAAGACTTTGTGTGCATATGAGTTGTTTATTGTTATTTGTTAAATTAGAAATACAAAATGAGGGAATAGTAGACTATCCAGTAAGTTATTAAAAATAAGCTTATTATATGTTAGCATGTCATCACTTTATGAACAAGTAGTGAAAAGAGGAGGATTGTCTGAAGTTTCACAGATCTGTGGTTTGGCTGGATAGAATACAGAGATAGTCTCATTTCTACTTCTGTGTTCAGCCTAATCTGAAATGTGATTGAATATGTAAATGAAAGTAGGCTTTGAACCACAGAAGTTGGAGAAAAGTTTATGAATAGATTTTTCAGGTACTGCTCTTTGTAACAGGAAGCTCTTTTGGCCTCCTGGTAAGGGGCTACCCAAGAACAAGTGGTTTGAATACACTAGCTGCTCTGCAGGAGACAGATGAGCAGTTTCCTTCCTTGTGATAAACAGCTTCTGAAAACCTGCTGTAAGGTTAACTATGAATTGGCTTTGCACATAACAGCAAAACCTCTTTGACACAGGGAGTTCTGTTGTGGTAAGGAGTTGCGCTACCAACCAAAGACATGAGGTTCAACTCTACTTTGGGACAAAGATGGCCCATCTCTTCCTTTGTGATTTATAGTTGATGAGGATCAGCTGTAAATTGGTTCAAACTCCACCACACATAACAACAATATAACAACACACTTTGATCCTACGCTGTAACTCTAAGTGATAGTTTCTTAAAGTGTGACTGTAGTGTGCATCTAAGACCACATAAGTAAACTTTTCTTTCTCTGTTATTTAATATCTATTGCTCTGTCCTGTCCTTTGAGTGACTCTTTCTACCCAAGCCTGAGCTGAAAAATACTGGTTCATTGACTTGCAGAGATCTGCTAAAGGTGGGTAAATTTTGTGATAAATTATTAAAAAAACAAACAAACAAACAAACAAACAAACCACAGTGGCTGGGATAGGGAATGATAGGATCAGAAAAGTCTTTAGTTATGGAGAAGCAGTTAAGTTATTGGTGGCTGATGTAAGTTGGGTTTGTTTTTTTTTTAAATCTAAGTTTTACTTGCAAGTCCAAGATTTTTTAATTGAAAACGAACATTGTCAGTTTTATTTCTTTATTTTTATTTTTTTTTTTTAGTTTTATTTCTTTAAAGCAGCAGCCTCAACTTGTTCATTATCATTATCTTTCAGGTAAAGTGATGGTATATGAAAAATAAATAAAGAGCTCTGATAGAGTCGACCATAGGGAGTTGCCCTGCCAACTCCAAGGTGGTGCCTCCTGGGCAGTTGCATCTGCTCCTTGCTCTGTGGGAAGAAGATGGACAATCTCCTCCCATGCAATTTACAGCCTTTCAAAAACTGCATAGAAGACCAGTTATGAGTCAGTTCTGACCTTATAGCAGTGAGTTTGAGAGTATTTTTGTTGCTAATTAAAAAAAAGAAAAAGAGGTTAATTCAGTTAGCAAGTCACATAGTTGTACATTTCCCTGACACAACCATCTTACTCCATTAGTAGAATCCTTTATGTATTTCCTACCTCCTCATATGTTGCTGTTGTTAGGTACTATCAAATTGACCCTGTGAACAACATAGGGTCCCTATGAACAACATAGGATCTCTGTGAGCAGATCTGAACTTTGCCCTAAACCGTGTCATCCTTAAGATTTCTGATATGCTTGAGTCCATTGTTGCAGTCACTCTGTTAATCTGTCTTGTTGCGCATCTTTCTTTTTCTGACTCTCTATCTTTCTAAACAAGATGGTGTTTTCAAGGACTTGTTCCTTCTGACAACATGCCCAAAGTATGTGAGACAGAATTTCACCATCTTTGCCTTTAAGGAGCATCCTGGTTGCACCTCCTCCAGCACAGACTTGTTTGTTCTTTTAGCAGTCTATGGGATAATTCAGTTATTCAACACCACAATTCAAAGGTATTGATTCTTCTGCTGCCAACACAAAGGTGCATGATTCGAATCTCCTTGGAAGAAAAGCAGAGCAGTTTCCTCCCATGTGATTACTGACTCCAAAAACTTGCTGGAGGACCAGCTGTGAGTCAGCTCTGACTAGATAGCATGTAACCACAACATGAGCTTGTATCAGGCCTTGTCATATTGAATAGTAATGCAATTGTTAATTTTCATTCATTTATGAGGACATTTTTACATGAATTTGGCATCTTTTTTGTTGAGTTTGTGTTAGGTTGCCAACAGATTATCAGACCATTGTTTTGATACCCCCAGTGCAAATGTCTATACAGGGAAAATGGAAAGGGACATTTTATTTATAAAAATTATTATGAAAGTAATGTTGAACACCTTGAGTGATCCCTGAGGACCCCACCCTTGGATTTCATGGTTACTTACACAACTGCTGGCTTATAACATCTCTTTTATTGCACCTGGATTCCTGCTCTTTGTAGTGATCTCTGATGTTGCAAAGCCAGAAACCAAGTTTTCATTAGCTAACTTACTCCTAAAGCTGTTATTAGGAGGAGGGGCACGCTATTTATTGATTCAATTACATTCTTCCAAGTGAAAGTAGAATGTTGTTGGTAAGTGGTGTTGAATCGGCTCTGACTCATACTGACAAATGGAACTAAATAAGCCATGGATGTTCCTGCACCGTCCTCACAATGTTTGCTCTGTTACAGTTACAGTGCATTGTTACAGTTACTGCATCAATCCATCTCATTGAGGGTCTTCCCCTCCTTCACGGACCTTTCTAAGCATGATGTCCTTTTCCAGGGACTGGCCCCTCCTGGCAGCATGCCCAAAGTACGTGAGATGGAGTTTCACCATCCTTGCCTCTCAAGAGCATCCTGGCCTTTTTCAAAACAGAATTGTTTATTCTTTAGGATTTTTGGAAGCAAGAAGTCTTAGAGTACTTAACATATTTTCAAATCTGCTCTCAGAACACAATGAGTAGATAATACTGCACTGGAACAGAGGAAGGAAAGAATTGTTTAAAAGGAATATATGATTAGGCATTAGATGTATGACAGCAGTCTAAAATAAGAGGTACATTGCACATTGACTAAGGGAGGGGTAAGAGGAGGGGAAGGATGAATTTGTGGAGCAATGAATGAATATTTTTTTAAAAAAGTAAACTGGGCAGAGGAAAGGGAGAGGAGGGAAGAAAGTGAGCAACAATAAAAAAAATTTTAAAAGACACATGTGAGATACAGAAAAGGATAATTACATGAAGCAACCTTACTGTCTAAAGACAAGAAACCCTTGTTTATAATCAAAACAATGCCAATTCCTTTAATAGTTCCCCAAAGGTTTACATCACTACTTATTTCAAATGAATTAAAATACTATAAGAATATATAACAAAGGGCTTCTACTTCTAAAAACCAATGTGATTTAGTTTAGTGTTTCAAAGAAAGATGATGTAGAGAACAAATGAATTTTCTCATCCTGAGTAGTTGTTGTTGTTGTTAAGAGCCATAAAGTTGGTGGCGACTCATAGTGACTGTATGAACAAAAGACCTGGACACCTGTATAACTTTCGACCTTTCTCCGAGTTCATAGGGTTTCCAGAGGCAAGCTATTACAGAAGTGGATGTCAATCCCTAGTAGACTGTTCTCAAATCTAGTAGACCAACTGACTAGGGTAAAAATTTAAGGAAACAAAAGAGGAAGGAACTTAAACATTAAATTACATTTTCTATATTAACTATCTCTCAAATGGTTGATGAATTTTTTCTCTATAAGATATTTTTAAATAGTTATAAAATTTTCTCCTTATAAAGTATCCTAATAAAGGAAGCAAGAACTAAATTATCACCATTTTGCAAACCAAATAAAACATTGGATCTTGTCAGTGATCATCAATCTTTCTTTCCTTTAGTGATGTTTGTGGCTGACACCACCAGGCTCCTGCTACCACTACACCTGCCCCCATCCTCAAAAATTATAACCTATATAAAATAAAAACCTGGTTGTTATAGTAATTAATAATGAAGTTACTGGGGAAATACTTAATCTGAAAAAATGAAAAAATGAAAAAAAAATTGATCAAGTATGAATAGAATAGGTTTATAGATATGCTGTGTTTTAAAAAAAAACACAAAACCAACCAACCAACCAACCCTCAAACCCACTACCATCCAATTCACAGCGACCCTATAAGGCACAATAGAACAGCCCTTTGGGGTTTCCATGGCTGTAAACCTTTAAGGAGCAGATGGTCACGTCTTTCTCCCAAAGTGTCACCAACTTTTCATTAAGTACTGTATCAAAAAGTTTCATTTATCGGCCGGCGGCCCCGCCTCCCCCGCCCGCGCCTCAGGCGCACTTCTCTCGGTTCTGCTCCAGCCGAGTCTGGACGATCGGGACGATCCCGTGTCCATGCGCCGAGCTCCAGCTCCTTCCCGCGGCCGCTCCACCTTCGCTGTGGTCGGCAGCGCTTGGCCGGGGGCCCGCGGGCGGGCCGCCGTCCCGGTTTTATTGCCCACCCTCTTGAGGCGGCGGGAAGATGAGGTTTCGGGAGCCTTTCCTGGGCGGCAGCGCCGCGATGCCGGGCGCGTCATTGCAGCGGGCCTGCCGCCTGCTCGTGGCCATCTGCGCGCTGCACCTCCGCGTCACCCTCGTCTACTACCTGTCCGGCCGGGAGTTGAATCGCCTGCCCCAGTTAATCAGAGTGCCCTCCCCACTGCACGGGGGCTCGGGCGGCACCACCGCCTCCTGGCAGACCTCCGGAGAACTCTGGCTCCAACAGGCCCCACCGCCAGTGCCTTGGCGCTCCACTTCTGATCCCCGCCTGGACCCTCGGAGCAGCCGGACTGCGGCCCCGGTGCCAGCCACATCCGTGCTGCTGCCCCCTGCCTGCCCCGAGGAGTCCCCTCTGCTTGTTGGCCCCATGATGATCGAGTTTAACATGGCTGTGGACCTACAGCGTGTGGCAGAACAGAACCCGGCGGTAAAGGTGGGCGGCCGCTATGCTCCCAGGAACTGCGTCTCTCCTCACAAGGTAGCCATCATTATTCCATTCCGCGACCGGCAAGAACACCTCAAGTACTGGCTGTATTACTTGCACCCAGTACTGCAGCGCCAGCAGTTGGATTATGGCATCTATGTTATCAACCGGGATGGAGACTCAATGTTCAATCGTGCTAAGCTCCTCAATATTGGCTTTCAAGAGGCCTTGAAGGACTATGATTACAACTGCTTTGTGTTTAGTGACGTGGACCTCATTCCAGTGGATGACCAGAATACCTACCGGTGCTTTTCACAGCCACGGCACATTTCTGTGTCCATGGACAAGTTTGGATTTAGCCTGCCTTATGTTCAGTATTTTGGAGGTGTTTCTGCTCTGAGTAAAGAGCAGTTTCTCACCATCAATGGATTTCCTAATAATTACTGGGGCTGGGGAGGTGAAGACGATGACATTTTCAACAGATTAGTTTTTAAAGGCATGTCTATATCTCGCCCAAATGCCGGGAAATGTCGGATGATCCGCCACTCAAGAGACAAAAAAAATGAACCCAATCCACAGAGGTTTGACCGAATTGCACACACAAAGGAGACAATGCGCTTGGATGGTTTGAACATGCTCAGCTACAAGGTGTTGGCCGTAGAGAGACAACCGTTGTATACCAAAAGCACAGTGGACGTTGGGAAGCCAAGCTAGCATTTTGATACACTACTCAGAGACTTGAAAATGGCCAGGGGTCTCTGCTTGGGCTCCAGCCAATCTGCTGGGCTGGTCCCTCTCGTTTTTACCAATCAGAGTGACAGGCCCCCCTCACTCACCATTCAGATGCCTTTCCAGATGACCAGGATGACTGGGATATTTTGTCCCCAACTTGGCTTGGCACATGACTTCTTAGCTCTCAGTGGTGTTCTATTATCTACTGATAGTAGAAACTATCAGTGTTGGGGGGGGGGTGCTCATCGTCCTCACAGTGTTCACCCCAAAGAGTCAGAACTGCTGCTGAAATTGAACAGGTGGACTTACTGGTTGTCACATTTTAGCAACAACAAGAACAAAAACACAGATATCTCGACATTTCTCCCTCCTCCATCTCTTTTCATTGGTATGCAACTATTACAATCACTCTGTGTTTTCTTAGCAAAAGAATTTTTAAATCTTATACCTGGGACCTTCTGTCCTACTAAAGTGTGAATTCTAAGGCAACTTTAGCCATTGGAGCAAAAGGCCTGGATGTTCTCATATTCAGTGGCTTGGTTCTAGGTTGTCTGATTACCGAATGTAAAGATTCCCCCTCTCCCCTTTTTAATTAGTCCTGTGTAGGACTTCAAAGAAAGAACAAATCAGGTTTGTTCAAATTGTGATCTCAGCTTGAAAATTGTGTTGATCCAATTTTCTATAACTGTTTAATGTTAAGTCATGGCAAGTTCTTTTTCTGGGCATGCTATGTAAATTTGAATTTCCTATGTATTTTTAATTACGGTGTTTTAAGTATGGGGAGGGAACTGAGCAATTTTTTAGGGGGAAAAATAATGTATGCTGTAATGGCCATGAATAGGCCTTCAATTTAGCTGGCAGGCCAGGTTACATGAAGATCCACCTTAGATCCCCTGATGAGAGGCAAGGTCTCCTTGTCAGCACTGCCCTGCCAGCACCTGGGCAGGGACTCTTTAAGAACCGAGA
>NW_006399804.1:14097299-14098805 GCF_000299155.1 Elephantulus edwardii | reverse complement strand
TCCCTTAACCCTCCCCCCGCCGGCAGGGCAGAGGGCACCTCACCCTCCTTGGACTGACACCTGGGCCACCTCTCAGGGTTCATGGCTGTGGAATTGTAAATAGCAAGCATCAAGTTTACCAGCCCTTAGTGCCTCCCTGGCAGGCAAGTGGAGGGGGCCTTCCTACTGTGGTGCATGGGGAGGTTGGCTGGGGCCGCCTCCCCGGCCCACCCTGCATTGTGTGTTCTTCTTCCATTTTCCCCTCCTTGCCTTTCCCTTCTTGTTCCTCTGCCTCTTGCCTGTGGCACTCAGGGTCAAACAGACTATTGACTTTACAGTGTGAATGTGCCTTTTAACTAGACCTGGAAAGACATTGAGCTGAACCCTCATCGATTGCTCTCGAGAATTCATGCCTGATGCCTCTGCCTTCCCCTCCACTTTTGAGCGGGTGCTCTGGTGAGCACCAATCCCTCAGGATGCCTTCCCCGAACCACCTCTCCAGAGGTGAAATCTCCACCTGGGACGAGATGGCAGCAGGTCCTGTCTATCACTGGGTGCCCTCCCCAGGCCCAGGCTTGCCTTGGCTCATCAGACCCCACTGGCTCACCCAGCGCTGGCCCTTGGGCGCCAGCCCTTAGTGTGGAGGTTGGGCTGGTGCCTGGTCCCAATCTTACCTGTGCCTTTATCACTTTAGGCATCTCAGATGCTAACTTCGTTCTTTTCCCAGCAGGCTTTGTATTGATTACAAATTATCTCCCAAGGCAGAAGCAGCTGGGCTATGCAAAGAGTATTTCTGTCAGCTGTACTTGCTCCTTCATAATGTTATTAAACTAGGAGTGAGTACATTGAGAGGGAGTCTGGAGATACATAAAGAACAAAGACTCCTACTTTCTATGCTCCTTTCTATGCCTAGGCCCTGACTTTTCCAAAGTGCTTTAAAAGAAAAGAGACAGATGTCCTAGGTGGTAATGTCTTTGTGATTTTACTCTTAAATTGACCTTCTGTTTTGGGGAGGGGGTTGGTTTTTTGTTTTTTTTTTTTCCTGTTACATTTTCCTTCCTATTCAATGGTCAAGTGTGTGGTTCATTTTCCGAACCAGAGGAAATACAGCTTCCCTGCCCCCTCCCCTCTGCTGACCTTCCGGTGCTCTCCTGGCGCCCCTGAACCCACAGCTCACATCCTCTTTCCATCGGGAAGTTTCAGGACTGTGGATACAGGAGACATTGCCTTCACCGGAGAGTTGGACCATAAAGCTGTGCTGTGCCTTCCTCTGCTCCTGTCCATCACCTCTTTTTAAAGTGGCCTTTGGAAAGATCAGAGGGCAGGCATGGCAGCAGAGGGTAACGGAAAAGCTGGTGCTGGGTCTCAGGAAGGCCAGGGGCTATGCTGGCATCCCTGTGGGGTGTGCGGTGCCCTGCACAGCCAGACAGCAGCCATACTGAAGAGGTTCCAATGGAGCTTCCATATTAAGGTAATTAAGAAGCAAGCCTGGCCATTCAGATCTGAAAGGAAAAGTATCTATGCAAA
>NW_006399804.1:14095227-14096539 GCF_000299155.1 Elephantulus edwardii | reverse complement strand
GCCATACTGAAGAGGTTCCAATGGAGCTTCCATATTAAGGTAATTAAGAAGCAAGCCTGGCCATTCAGATCTGAAAGGAAAAGTATCTATGCAAATCAGAGGAGCATTGTCCCATATCGTCCCAGAAGAAAAGCTCTTCAGGTTGGAAGCACCTAAATATGACTGAGGAAGAACCACTGCCTAAAAATAGGGTCTGTCCTAATGATTCAAATGGAGTAAAGACTTTTTACCCAAGGAAGGACAACTTCCATTGGATAGTGTGGCTCAACTCCAAAAGAGAAGAAACAGATGCAAATAAATATTCTTTAATAACTGGAATGTGAGCTGAATGAAGTATGAGCCTAGGAACTGAAGAGCCATCAGGGATCCTTTAGGATGCTTATAATAAAATAGGTATAAAGTTGACTGAATTCTATAAATTTGTGACTGACATTCCACAGATTGAATGATACACAGAAATTATCATTGTTGCAATATTTCTCACCACTCAACAATACAATATTATTGGATTAAGAAAAACAATATTATAACCATTGCTATTGTTGTAGGGATATTAATATTGTTGAGTTAGGAAATGAATGACAGAGTGTGAAATGATTTTTTCCTTTGGAACAAAAAGAGGGAGACAGTAGGTGAAAGCAGTTATCTGAAGGGGTGGGTCAGATGGAACTAAGAGGATCTAATTATAATTGGAATTGAGATGAGTTTAGAAGGGAAAGCTGACAATGTCTTAAATGGCAGACTTTCACCTGATTTCCTGCTCCTGCTGACTACGACTTGGAAACAGTCCTTCTACTTCAGGATGGACCTGTTTTAGGCTGCTCCTCCTTCTTATAATTTAAATGATTGCTTAATACACATGATACTTAGTTCCTTGACAACAGAAGAGTATGAACAGAAGAGTATGTAAATGTGTCTGTTTGCAACCCCTCCTGGGGTTAATGCTGTTAACAATTGAGGGTAGGATTCTTTGGGAATGTGTTTCAGAATGGTGTCCTCAGGAAAGCAATTTTTGATGTGCATACTGACAATTAAATGATCCATCTAGATCTGTGCTTTTTATTTTTTTCTCAGCACAGCCCTTCACTCTCTCATTACCACTGAGCCAGTTCTGAGTCATGGCACCCCGCTACTGGGTTCCAAGGCTGTACATTTTTTTTTTGTATTTCCGTTCATTCATTGTTGCACTTTTCTCCCTGCCGACCCCTCCTCCCCTCCCCAGTACACTCTTCTTTTTGAAAAGTAAGAGAAAAATTCATTGTTTTACAATCCCTCCCCGCCAGGTCCACTCCACTATGGAGCCTTCGTTTTG
>NW_006399804.1:14062562-14092632 GCF_000299155.1 Elephantulus edwardii | reverse complement strand
CAAAGGACACACTGACAAAGGAGATTAATCAGAACTGGCTTTGACAAGCACTGTGGCAATTGGACAATTAAAACAGACTTTCGGGGGGTGGGAAGAACAAACTGGGGAGGAGGGTTAGAGAAAATAGTGCAACAATGAATGAATGAAAACCCCAAATCTCTGTAAATGTTCATTAAAACGAATAAAATTTAATAGAAAAATAGTACAACAAATGGTGAAGGATTAGATTGAGGAATAGATGAAAAGGTTGGAGTGATGGGTAGGGATGAATTTAAAAGACACTTGGGGAGTATGGTGGACTCGATTGAATGACAGGATAGCAGGGAGTTTTACAGAGAACAATCTCAAAGCGTTATTTCTAAAGGATCCATGATGAGTAGCTACTGGCGAGGACCAATTGTCTTCTGTCACTTCCTATCACCTTTCGGCTGCACTTCATACAGCTGATGCTCACGCTGGAGCACCTCTTCTACCTTCATGTTCAGAATTTCAGTATCTATTCTGCTCTAGTTTAACTTCTGAAGTGCTTTCTGTCACTGGCTTTTCCCCTTAATTTTGAGAGTGTTTCCAATTTTTGACTCCCTTACCAGGTTCCTTCTCCAATACACCTTCCTGTTATCTTGGTTTCAGCTGTCATTTCTTTAGAAGTATCTTTTAATTTGCCTATTTTTGTCATGAGCTCCACTTCAATGATTTGATCCAAACTCTGATTTGCTATAGCAAATTTGCAGCTGCTTGTAGAATGTTTCCTTGATACTTAAATGTGTTAGAGCTTGCATGCGTATATTTCAACTGTTCTTTCTGTCCAAAAGCAGCTGCAACATTTTTAGGTTGTACATAAAATGGTAGAAAGAGAATATTTCCACACCCATTTTAGATTTGACTGAGGTTTCTGTGTAATTAGCCAAGGGTACAGAAACTCACTGAACTGGAACCTGTAGAATGAATCTTGACATATCTTTCTCTGGCCACTTGGATTCTAGTGAGGCATGCAGTTGCTTGTGATAAAATCAGGAATTATATCATTGCTCTGCTAGAACTAAAAATCTGTGTACTTCCTTTTAAAGGAATTTTCATACATACATGTTTCCTCAAGTTTTTAAAAGATAATGTTTTGTTTAAAGTGAAAGTTTTCACGGTAAGTTAGGTTTCCATTAAATGATTTCTACACAAATTATTCTGTGGTATTTGATATTGGTTTTGTTTTTCACAGAGTGTCCTCATTCATTCTCAATCATTCCATGTGGTTTTACCATTTTCATACTCTAGTTTGCCTCAAGAGTCTTGGTGAGAAGTGGCTAACTAGAAGTCCAGTAGTTCAAATTCACTAGCTTCTCTGACAGGGTAAGAAGTGGAAGTCTTCTTTGGTAAAGATTCTGCATTGAGAACTCTAGAGCAGTCCTGCTCTATCCTGTATTTTATCATAATGATATGTCTTATCACAGTGAGTTGACATTGACTTGATTTTGCTTTGGTTTTTTGGTTAGTTTGTTTGCAACCCTTCATTTCTCATCTTTAAAGTAATTTTATTCCATTGTCATATAGATGATTTTTAAAAGAAGCTGGGTAATTATTTTAGCAGTGAATTAGTTATTTAAAAAAATCAAGGATAATTGAAGTTTAAAGGTCCAAGAGTTTTTCAGGTGATAGTCTCAGGGTGTCCTCTTGTCTCTACCTGACCCAATAAGTCTGGTTTGTTTTAATTCGTCCCATATTTTTCTCTCATAATGCACTGATTTGCTCTGACCCTGATGAGGAGGCAGATAGCGATCGGTAAGGCATGGCCGAGTTTTTGATTTCAGGCTATAGATGAGGGCCCTGTTTTTGTAGATTTTTTGTCCATTAGATTCTCTATTTTTTCCAATTATTTGGTTTTCTTCTTTCTTTTTTGATTTAATTGAGTTGAGACTAATATTTTAGGTCTTGTATTAGGACCTTTTGACTATGTGTTTATCTCCTTTTTTCTATTATAGTCTTTCTGCTAGTTTGTTCATCATTTCAGCAGATTTTCTGATTTGTGAAACAGAAGGAGCTGTTACCTGCTGATCCAGCTCTGGATAAATGATAAGAGAAGGATAGGATGAGTACCCACTGATCTAACCCTGGGGCAGTAGAGTGGGGGTGGGTGGGTAGAGAGATAAATCTGTGTCTATCATCTGGTATCTGGACTGACCAGACAAGGGAAGCGGAAGTTTTAAGAGGTCGATAATCTGTTTCCCTTGACTGGTTCACCACTTATATGCATGTTATCAAAGTGCAGCCAGAGTGCTCCTTGGAGACAAATGGTGAAGTTTTCATCTCACATACTTTAGGCATGTTGCTAGGAGACATTGTTCCTTGGAAAAGGACATAATGCTTGGAAAGGTTAAGGGTCAGCAAAGAAGCAGTCCCAGAATGAGATTGTTTGAAACAGTGACTGCAGCAATGGACTTGAGTATATCAGATATGATGAGGATGACACAGTATAGGACAGAATTCAGGTCTGTTGTTTATAAAGTCGTTATGAGTTATACTTGCTTTGACAATACAATGATAGTAGTATTATTGATTGAATTGTGAAATAGATTGAAGATGTAGTCAAGATGTATTTATAATAATTGAAGACTGGAATGTGAAAGTTGGAAACAGAGAAGAAAGCCTAGTATTTGGGAAATAGGGGATTGGTGACAGAAATGTGACTGGGGATTGAAGGATAGAATTTTGTATAATCAATGAGTTACTGATAGCAAATATCATTTTTAAAAAAAACATAAATGTAAACTATACACATGGACCTCATTTGATGAACAAGACAGAAATCAGATTGACTACATATAAGGAAAAAGACTATAAAGAAGTTTAGTTTAAGCAGAGACTTATGAACAAGACCAGACTATGAAATAGACCATCAATTAGTGATAATATAAATTAATATTTAGACTGAAGAAAATTAAAATGAGTCCAGAAGAGCCAGGCAATGACTTTGAATCTGTCCAAACTGAATTTATAAGTCATCTCAACAAGAGATTGAGGCCTTAAAGACCAATAACTGAAGACCAGATGCATTGTGGGATGATATCAAGGACATCATCCATGAAGAAAGCAAATGGCCATTACACAGACAGGAAATAAAGAAAGGGCCAACATGATTGTCAACAAGAGACTCTGAAACTCACATTAGAACATAAAGAAGCCAAAACAATGATAAGAAATGCTGATGTTAGCAAATCAGATTTCAAAAGCCAGTTTAAGAAGATAAAGCAGAGTGTTATAATAGAATGTGCAAAGAGCTGGAGTTGGAAAATCAAAAGAGAAGAAAATACTTGATATTTCTGAAGCTGAAAGAACGGAAGAAAAAACAAGTCTCAGCTTGCAATACTAATATGGGGAAAATCTCAAATTATGCAGTAAGGATCCAAAGAAGATGGAAGGATTACACAGTCACTGTACCAAAAATAAGTAGTTGACATTGAACCATTTTTGGAAGTACATACTTTGGACATGTTGTAAGGAGAGACAGGTCTTTAGAGAGGGCCATCATGCTGGGTAGAG
The DNA here is from genome assembly GCF_000299155.1 of Elephantulus edwardii. Taxonomy (NCBI): domain Eukaryota; kingdom Metazoa; phylum Chordata; class Mammalia; order Macroscelidea; family Macroscelididae; genus Elephantulus; species Elephantulus edwardii. The sequence goes on along the minus strand of NW_006399804.1, from coordinate 14,089,101 downwards.
TAGAGCCACAGCGCAGGAGGGGAAGACCCTTTATGAGGTGGATTGACTCAGTGACTGGGGTAATTGGGATGGGTTTGTCAGAGGCAATGCAATTGGCGCAGGATAGAGCAGGGTTTAGGGCTGTTGTACATAGGGTCGCTATGAGTCGCAAACCACTCGACGGCACATAACAACAACATGTGATCAAGAACCAGTGGTTCTTGAAACTCAAGCTGCATTGAGGGCATTAGCAAAAAAAAAAAAGGAGACCTCAGAATTGATGGAATACTAATTGAGATGGTTCAGCAAAGAGATGACAGCCCTGGATGTGCTTACTACTCTCTGCCAGCAAATTTTGAAGACAGTCACTTAGCGAACTGTATTTTCGAAAGAGATTCATGTTGGTTCTTGCTTCAAAAAGTGATACAACAGAATGTGGAAATTATTGAACACTATTGTTATCACATGCAAGTAAAATCATGCTGAAGGTTATTGAAAATATATGCAGTAGTACATTGACAGAGAACTTCCAGAAATTCAAGCTGGCTACAGAAAACATCATAGAATGAGGGAGATATCCTTCCAATTCTCAAGTCTCTTTTTGTTTCTTGTAATGTTTTATAGTTTTCTTTGAATAGTTCCTTTGTGCTTCTGGTTAGATTTACTCCCAAGTATTTAATCTTGTGATTAGCTATTGTGAAGGGTATTGTTTTTCTTAGCTCTGTATTCTCTTTGTCACTGTAGAGAAATCCAACTGATTTTTGTATGTTGATCTTGTGTCCTGCCAGTTTGCTGAATTGGTCAACTATGTGTTGTAGTTTTCATACCCATATTTATCGCAGCTTTGTTCACAATAGCAAATAGTTGGAAACAACCTAAGTGCCCATCAACAAACGAATGGATGGAGAAGCTGTGGTTTATTCACACAATGGAATACTATGCTGCATTGAAAAACAAGGAACTCATGCAGTATTATTCAAAATGGGTGACCCTGGAGGACATTATGCTGAGTGAAGTATCTCAGTCACGAAAGGACAAATGCTTCATTGTGCCACTGTTGTAAAACGGGACTGACATTGGAGTTGTAAGGAGACTGAGAAAGATGGGATAAATTATGTACATTGCATTGAAACAGATGAGGGAGAGAACTGTTTAAAAGGGATATGATTAGGTATTATTGTCATTACAGGAGTCCAGAATGAAAGCTGCATAGTGGAGTGGACTTGGGGCCAGGGATTGTATAACAATGAAAGAATTTTACTTTTCAAAATGAAGGCTACATAATGGAGTGGGCTTGGGGGGAGGGATTGTATAACAGTGAAAGATGTTTTCTTTTACTTTTCAAAGAAGAGTGAACTGGGGGAGAGGTTGGGCAGGGAGAAAAGTGCAACAATAAATGAATGGAAATCCAAAGTCTCTATAAACTTTAATTAAAAATAATAAAAATTAAAAAAAAAAGAATGAGGAGGATATCATTGCTGATTTCAGATGTATCTTGTTTGAAAGCAGAGAATACCAGAAAGATGTTCACTTGTGTTTTATTGACTATATGAAGACATTAGATTGTGTGGCTAATAACAAATTATGGATAACATTGAGAAAATTCAAAATTCCAGAACACTTAATTGTGCTCATGTGAAACCTATACATGGATCATGAAACAGTTGTCCTAACAAAACAAATACTGCATGGTTTAAAAGTTGGAAGGTGTGTATCAGGGGAGTATCCTCTCTCTATACCTATTCAAGTGGTATGTTGAGCAAATAATTCAAGAAGCTAGGCCATATGAGGAGGGATGTGGCCTTAGGATTGGAGGAAACTCAACCTGTTTTATGCAACTAACAAAACCTTTCTTATAGAAACTGAAGGCTTAACACTTAATGCAGAAGATCAAAGACTATCATATTTAAGGTAGATTACATCCCAGCATAAGAAAACAAAAATCCTCACCATTGGACCAGTAGCTTAATATCATGATAGATGAAGAAAAGATTGAAGTTGTGAACTATTTCATTTTGTTGTATCTACAACCAACCTGGTACCAGTAGTCAGGAAATCAAAATATGTGTTGCATTGGGCAAATCTTCTGTCAAGGACCTCTTTAAAATGCTAAAGAGCAAGGATATCAGTTTAAAGACAAAGGTGCTTCTGATTCAAACCATAGTCTTTTTAATTACTTCCTAAGTATCTGAAAGTTGGACAATGAGTAAGAAAGGCCAGGAAGAATAGATGACTTTGGATAGTGATGTTGGGGAAGAGTATTGAATGTTCTATAGACTGTCAAAGGAGTGAACAAATCTGTCTTGGAAGAAGGGTACCCAGGGTGCTCCTTGGAGACAGGCATGGTGAAATTTTATCTCATATACTTTGGGCATGTTAGGAGGGATCAGTGTTAGAAAAAGACATCATACTGGGAAAAGTAGAGGGTCAGCTAAATAAAAACCCTCAACAAGATGGATTGACAGTGACTGCAACAACGGGCTTGAGTATAGCACAGGACAGGGCACGGTGCCAATCTCATAGTCCCTGTGTTGTAATTGATTCAGTTATGTCTGACAACAATAATAACTACCTTACATGGTGTTTGTGAGAATTAAATGAAATAACTCATATAAGGAACAGTGCCTGGTACTCATCAGGGACTCAATAAATAGTCATTGCTACTCATTATTAAAAAGCTGCTATTCTGAGATGTGGAGGCAGCCAGGCAGCCAGGGCTTTACCTGTACACTGACTTAAGACCAGTTGAATAAAAGTGCACACCTTAAAAAGTGAAAAGAAAAAAAAAAAAGCATCTGCTTTTCCTCTGTCTACTCTTTAGTCAATGATCAGAGTCTAGGTTGGTTTTTTTTTTTTCCTTTCAGTGGCTCATGTTTCATTTCTATTTCTGTATTGCTACTGCTACTATGTTAGACTAGAAATTTGTAACTTCTCAATAAGACTATAATAATTAGCTTTTAACTGATCTTAATGATTCTACTTCAACCTATATATTAATATAAAAGTCATCTTTCTTTCTGGATCTCCCATGTGGAGTCTAAATTATTCTTCCTGCCTTTAAAAGAACATCACATTAAAGCTATATATGCTCATTTCCCGGTACTCTTGGTATACACCCCCCCTCCAGTTAGACATAGGAATGTATTTCAGTACATAAATTTTCTTTATCTTCTGTAAATTGGCCTCTGATTACTTCGTGAGGCAGTCATGGGACACTTTTGACTATTTAATTTGGAGATTACCTATGACTTTTATGTTGGGTTTTTTTTTTTTTTAAATTTGATCTGAGGCGATCAAGACCTCTGTGGTCACACCCTCTTCTTTTCTGGGTCCTACCTTGACTTGCCCTTAAGCAGCCTTGCTGGTCTTGTTGGTCTACTATCTCAGAGTTTGACAGTTTAAATCCACAATCTTCTCCATGGGAGAAAGATGTAGTTGTCTTTCCCCCTGAATATTTATAGCCTTGGAAACCTAATGAAAGGTTTTCTCAGGTTGGAATTGACCCAGTAGCATTAGGTAGCCTGCCTTTAGGAACCTTGATGGCATAGTGGGTATGTATTTGGCCACTAACCAAATTGTTGCTGGTTCAAATGAACCAGTTACTTCACAAGAAAAAGATTACAGCCTTGAGACCCCTACCCTTCTATTCTGTAGACTCATTATGAGTTGAAATCTACTAAAGGGCAATGGGTTTACTTTTTTTGTGGGAGGAGCAACAGGGGCTGGAGGAGGGTTAACCTGCTTTTAGCAGTGTAGATTCTCAGATATTTAATTATTATTCATCATATACTGTGAGCATGTTGTTAGGAGAGGCTATTCCTTGGAGAAGGACATCATGCTTGGAAAAGGAGAGGGGCCGCAAAAGAGAAGAAGACCCTCAATGAATTTAAATGATGACTGCAGCGATGGGCTTAAGGATATCAAGATGATGAGGATGGTGCAGGATAAAATAAGGTTCATATCTGTTGTTCATAGGATTACTGTGAATCCTACATGGCTTGATGGCGCCTAGTGCCAACAGCATCATTATCAAATCTAGTGTTAATACTAGGAATTGCACCTGTTCGCTTTATGCCTAAATACTGTTAAAAGTAGCTTTACTCCAAACTCAAAATCATAAATAAATAGCAGACTTACTGGTCTGATAGAGACTGATGGAACCTGTGTGATATCATGGCCCTTACTTTTCAAACCTGGAAGTGAATGCACTCCTAGAGATAATCTTTACAGCATCACTATTTAACTTCTTTTAATCTTACTGTTCATTACACTAATAAGCACAGAAGGTGCCTCCTGATGTTCCCATTGCATCATGCCAGGTGGTTTGTTGTTTTGTTTTTTTTTTTTTCCTTTGAGGTTTTAAATAGTCTGTGGCAAAAAGACATTGGAAAATATGAGCCTCCTATTCTCTTTAACCTCCACTTTCCAGGGCCTGAGTGGTGTCAAGCTAGCCCTGGTGTATGGACATTTTGGGGAACACTAGTTCCCACAGTGTCCAGGCTGCTCTCTCTGTCTTAGCTCCCATTGCATGCTCATGTTATGGCTCAGCAAAGAATTCTAAGAGATCTATGTAGTCATAATTTGCATAAGCAGTTTTTTCCAGATTTTTATTGTGGAGCTATTTGAAAACCAATAAAGTGAAAGAGGGGAAAAATGGATTTTTGGAGAGATGTTTTTGAAGGTGTAGATTTTACCCTTATTCTTTTATCCTTAATACCATTTACAAAATCTGGCACATGGTTGCGTTTCTGAGCATGCAGGCTATGTGTTGCTACAGTGAGCAAATGCTCAGTCTAACAGACTCATTGAGAGGAAAGAAGGTGCGGCCTGCTGATTGTCTCTACAGCTGATTGGGGACAGGGATTGGAAGTGTGAGAGAAGACACTGGGCTTATCCAGAAGAATTGTCTATAGGAGTGTCATCTTGAAGTTTTTTCTTAGCTGCCTTAGGAATTGTTGGGGACAGTGCTCTGTCCTCTTTGCTGCAGCTGGAGTGCTTGTCTATATTTAGGCCCACCCTATAGCTCTACACCCTGGTGATCAAACCAGAATTTTGATCTGCTAATTCCACCCTTCTATTTCGAGAAGTATGTTAGGAGATTAAAATAGAAGTTGGCTGCATAGTAGAGTAGTGAGTGTCAACCTGTTAACCTGGATTTATTTGGGCAGAGTGTATCAGCTGTAATTCTCATGACATTTTCATTAGGTGAGAGCTTTGGACGAAATAGATTTTTAAAAATAATTTGGCAAAATTTCAGAAATACTGAATGACAAAGAGAACACCATAAACACTGTGTGACCTTTACTCAAAATTAACAGATGTTGACATTTGGGTGCATTTCTTTCCTGGGCCTGTTTTTCTTGCTCACTAGAAGTAATTGCTTGTCTAAATTTCTGTGTATCCTTTCAATATTTTTCTAAATAAACATTTACTGTAGAAGAATATTTCTTTTCTTTTAAGGACATATATGGTATTGCATTAATTAACCGGTGCAAATTTACATACACTGCATGTTGTATTCTTTTACTTTTTAAAAAAGTAGCTTTTAAAAAATTCTATGTTGACTTAGAGACCAGATCATTCTGTTTTAATTTTGTGTATGTATGTGTTGCCTGCAGACATTTTCTTTAGACTCTTGATTGTGAATGTAAATATGTTGTTTCTGTGACATATCATTAAAACTTTTGTTTTGAAACTTCTTATTGTTAATCAGGTAAAGATTTACCAAGGTCAGAGATAAGTTTTCCATTCAGCAGTTTGTGTACATATTTTGTTTGATGCCACATCACTCATTCACTTGTAACTTGTGTCTCAGATTTCCATTCTCTTTCTTTCCTATCCCTTCCTGCCTTCTGAACTATGCCCTTGGGCATGTCCTGCCCTTTCAGTCTTTAATGGTGTATTGTTCTAAGGAATGCACCTCCCTAGTGGTATATAGTATTGTTGACCTGTAAGCCCTACTATTTTTTTTGGCTGAAAATTAAGGAGGTGATTTGGTTTTAGGCCTGAAGGATGACCAAGGTCCAGAGTCTTAGGGAGTACTATCCAGTAAGCCTGGTTTTTTAAGTTATGGTTTTGAGTTTTACTCCACATTTTTCTCCTACTCTTTTCTTGGATCTTCTTGTATAATGCTTTTTAGGGTGGTGATTGCTAGCAGCCAAGCACCATCTAGTTCCTCTGAATATATGCTGGGATGTGGAGGCTGGGGTGCTTATAGTTCATTAGCCCTTTGGTTTATTGGTTTTCCTACATTTATTTTCTTCACTCTGTGTGGGGAGAGACCAATGGAAATCACAGTCACTACTCAATAAAGTAGAATGTGGAACATTTTCTTTGTGGACTATATTGTGGAAATTTAATTTAGCCAAAGGCTGCTGTGGTCCTAAGTCTACAGACTCAGCAATGTATTCCCTCAAGGGGCTTGGTTATAGTGAAGAAATTTTCATAACCTTACACCCTATATGGGCTACTATATTTGAAGACATATTTTCAGTACAGAAACAGTTACTCTTTTTTGGTCTGCTTTTAAATGGATTCTTTTTCTTATTGTTGCCTTATTGGAACCAAGGTATAGTTGACCCTCCAGCTGGGTTTTGGCTGTAAATGGCCCAGGAGAAGAATGCATATCATTGACCTGCAGGACTACTGGTGGATCCCAGCTGCTAGAGAAGCTCCAACTTTGGATTAGAAAAGCAACTCCTACAACTCCTACTGATTTATGCCACAAAAATTGCCCAATTGATTAGAATTTTGAAAATTGATAATTCTCATCAGTTGAAACAGTCTAATTTTTTCCTGAATTGTTTTTCCCATGTTTATTTCATCTGACAGAATCACTATTTTGTGTTTCAAAAAGATGCTGCTAGGCTATTACAATGGGTGTCAGAGAGTTTGCAAGGGATGTGAGTAGGTGTCAGGGAGCATTTGGCTTTAGCTAATGTGTGCAGAGAGCTGTTGCTAAGGCCACTTTGGGAACTTGTTACTGTGTGAGGAAGTGCCCTATTACTATCTTTTTTTTTAATACAGGATAACTGTTGCTAGCTTTCTATTTTAAAGGTGTCCTTTTATTTAAATAATATATCTGATATTTATGTGTATTTACTAAGATTTGTATTTACACTAATAGGTGAAAGCCCTTTAATTTTTTTTTAGCAGAGCTTTGAATGGGGCATTAATTTGCACTGTATATTTTCATACAAACCATAATAAAAAAGTGAAATTAAAGGAAAGGATTACACCCCTCCCCCCCCCCCATTATTGTCATTCCCCTTTCTGTCTGTTGACTGTTTCTACTTGGGTTTCTCCTCTTCAGTTTATTTGTGAGACTTAAAATGGGAAAACAGCTCTGGAGGGAGGGGAAAGTCTTTGTAATTCCTGTTTATGGTGCTGCTGTCCATAAAAAAGACAGAGGTACAGATTCAAAGATGAGTCTCTAATTCTTGTTGTTATGTGCTGTCAAGTCACCTGTGACTCATAGCTACCCTATGTACAACAGCTGTGAACTCTGTCCTATCCTGAGCCAATCTCATTGTCTCTGTCAGACCCAATCCCATTTCTCCAGTCACTGAGTCAATCCATCTCATCTGGGGTCTTCCTCTCCTGCTCTGTCTTTCCACCCTTCCAAGCATGATGACTGGTCCCTCCTGGCTACGTGTCCAAACTGTGTGAGACAGCTTGAAAATCCTTGCCTCCAAGGAGCAGTGTGATTTCACTGTCTCCATGATGGACCTGTTTGTTATCCTGACAGTCCACATACGGCACTCTTCTCCAGCATCATGTTCAAAGGCATCGATTTATCTTCTGTCGTCCTTAGTCACTGTCCAGCTCTCTGATGCATAACAAGTAATTTTGAAGACCATGGCCTGTATTAGACACACCTTAGTCTCCAGACTGACATTGTTGCTCTTCCGTATTCTAGAGAGGTCCCTGACAGCAGACTTTCCCATTGCAATTTGTCTTTTGATTTCCTGGCTGCTGGTACCAAGAATATTTGCCATTGAGCTGGAACCAACTCATAGCTGGACCTTCCAGCAAGTTTTCAGAAGTAGTTGATTGTAAGGGAGGAGATTGCCCATCCTTTTCCCACAGAGCATCTGGTGGCCTTGAACTGCATGCCTTTCTGATTGTAGCACAGCTTCTTGCCACTAGGCCACTAGAGCTCTTATAATGAAAATTGTTGTTTACTGTTGAGTCAGAACCAACTCATAACTGACCCTCCAGCACAGGTTTTCAGGTACCAAGAGTGTTGATTGTGGAACCAAGCAAGCTAAAGTTGTTAACACACTCTTAATGTCTCTCCGTCTATCATGAAGTTGCCAGTTCACCCAGTGGTGGGAATCTTTGTTTTCTTGATGTGGAGCTACAAAATTTGAAAACTATAGGCCTTGAATTTCTGCAGCATATTCCTCATGTCCTCCTTAGTTTGAGTAAGATAGGTTTTGTCATCTGCCTAACATAGATTGTTGATGAGTTTTCCTCTAATCCTGATGCCACCTTCCTCCTCATTGAGTGTGACCTCCTGAATGGACTGTTCTGCAGTTAGATTGAAAAAGTATGGAGATAGGATGCATACACCTTTCCTGATCCTGAACCATGTTTCCCTATAGTTCTTATTAAAACATTTAGAAATAGTAAGAACTGCACACTCATATTTGAATTTCAACATCTCTTTAAGTTTTAACTTGGAGACTTGTTATTTTTCTGTCCTGCCCTGTTTTGTATTCTAATGTCTTGTGTTCTTATCTGGTATTCTAACTAATCTTGTATTCTAATAATTTTAGTCTAAAACTGCTCACCTCTGACCTGGTTTATCTTGGTTGCACCTGGATTGAGTTTGCAGCCTTTAATTTACCTTATGTCCTGTTACCAGGTTTAAAAGATGGCTTGTATCACATCATTTTCCCATAGGACTCCATAAAACAGCCCAGGAGATTTTTAAGGGCTTTGAAGTTGAGGTATTAAAACCCCAGTTCTACCACTTACCAACTGTATGACTTCAAATAGACTATAAATGTTTGTAAGGTGCACTTTAAGTAACTGGGGCAGTGGGGGTTGGTGTGTTGGAATCCGTGAGACCTGGCTCAGGACAGGGCAGGATTCAGAGCTGCTGTTCATAGGGTCGCTAAGGGTTTCAGGTGACTCAACAGTACATAATAACAGCAATAACAACAACAACATAGTCGTGTAGCTCTTGTACACAGCTACTGCCTACTTGTCAACAGTGAATTGTGTTGTGTTAATAATGCTGAACCAGTTTTTGCAGCAGAACTTCTAAGGTAAGAAAAGGAAGAAAGGCCTGGTGATTTACTTTTTGAAAACCAATGGATCACAATGAGCTCATCTTCTTGTTCATCATATTGCTAGAATCAGATGCTAATCCACAATAGCTAATACAGAGCCCCCAGAAAACCAACTCCACTGCTATGGAGTTGATTCTAGCTCACAACAACCCTATAGGACAGAATTGAACCATCCCAGAGGGTCTCTAAGACGATAAATCTTTACAGGGGCAGATAGCCATTATTTTTCTCCTGTGGAATGGCGGTGGGTTCGAACTGCTAACCATTTTGTTGGCAGCTTAACACTTTAACCACTGCACCACCTAGCCTTGTCTAAATTAAGGCTTTACTGTGACGAGCACAGTCAAGTGTTAGGACTCTTACTCCTCAGTATATTGAGTCTCACTCTTTTTACTTGGGTTTCATTATTCATACTATGCTTTTCTCTACATGTTTCCCTTTAACATTTGTATGATAGAAACTCATTTGTTTAATCAGATCAATCTCCTTTGACTTGTTATTTTACCTTTCTTTCAAATCAGAGAGAATTTGCATACCATACATTTGAGCATACTTATGGACATGTGCTCATGTACGTATTCTGTTGTTTCCATGGTCTTTATCGGAAGTCTCTTCTGTTTATGTTCTTACCCACACTTTCCAGCCTTTGTGTTTACTTTGGCAGCACTGATTAGAGTGATGGGTTATTTTGTCTTTATGTCACCACATTAGCTTACTGCCTTGTATGTGTGAGTTCATTCTCATCTTAATTGTATGTAAACGTCCTTCTATACTTTGCTGGTATTTTGAACTGCTCTGGTAGTTTAATCAATCTTAATTAAGACCTTATGGATGTTGTAATAAAGCCGCCTCCTTTGTGATAGCCAAGAGTGGAATCAAATGCATGTGATATTCTTTTTGATGAGGAATACTTAACGAGTGAGTATTCACATTTAGTGAAAACCTGCAATGTCACAGTGCTACAAGAGGTATAAAAAAACCTGAAATTGATTGCTGTTGAGTTGGGACCAATTCAATGCTGACACTCTAGTGGGTTTTCAGAGGACAGTAAATTGCATGAGGGGAGATTCAAACTGCCAAAAAGGGCAAAGAGCCTTTGGGTTCATAGCACAACAGCCTTTGGACTAGGCCAGTAGAGCTTCTCACTTTTTGTTGTTAGGTGCTGTCTCATTGTGACACAGAAAACAAGATCTATGCTCATCTTTGGAATGGAAGAATGAAAATAAATATAATGTATTAAGTGGAATGTGAGGGGTGATATATGGAAGTGTTGTGTTGTCTTTATGTGCCACTGAGTTGACTACGACTCACAGCGACCCTGTGGACGACAGATCTGAGCCTTTCCCATCCTTCCGTTGCCATCCTCATGGCCTGTTCTATGCTTGAGCCCATTGTTAGAGTCACTGTGCCAGTCCTTCTCAGTGGAGCTCTTCCTCTCTTTCTGTGACCTTCTACCTTTCTTAACATGATGTCTTCTTCCAAGGATTTCTGACAACATGTCCTGAAGTACGTACGATGGTTTCACCATCCTTCCCTCTAAGGAGCACCCTGGCTGCACTTCCTCCAAGATAGATTTGTTTGTTCTTTTGGCAGTCTGAGAGACTGAGCACTCTTCTTCAGCTCCATAGCTCAAAGGGGTTGGTTTTTCTTCTGCCATCTTTATTCATTGTCCCACTTTCAGATGTGTACAAAGCAGTTATTTCCTATGACAGTGTAGGGAATGCTAAACTAGTAAAAAATCCATATCTCACACCGTACAAAAAAATCAGCTCAAGGTGAATCAGAGACCTGGGAGTAAAGCCAAAACCCATAAAGTTCATAAGAGACAAACTGGGACCGCTGAGAAGGCATAGTGTGTGGTATAAAGAGACTGCCAAATATAGCCAGAAATGTCTGCAGGGGATAAAAATTGATGAATGGGACCTTCTAAAGATTAAATCCCTGTGTGCATCAAAAACCTTTTCCAACAGAGTGAGAAGAAAACCTACTGACTGGGAACAAACATTTGGCAATATCATCTCAGACAAGAGTCTTATAACAAAAGTTTACAGAATACTCCTGGGCCTCCAGTAGAAAAAGACTTATAATCCAATTATAAAATGGACAAGAGATGTGGAAAGGCTTTTCACAGAGGAGGACATTTGGATGGCCAATGGACACATGAAGGAAAGACTCAAAATCATTAGCAATAAGAGAGATGCAAATCAAAACCACAATACGACACCATCTCCCTCTCACACCAGCAGCAGTGGCAGAGTTTAACAGGACAGCAAGTAAGAAATGTTGAAGAGGATGTGGAGAGATAGAAACTTTTTTTCCCTCTTTTTATTTATGATCTTTATAGATTATTTGTTTAGTTAAAATAGCTTCCACCTTAATGAAGTGGGTGGAGTAAAGCTGTCACCCAATGAAAGATCTTCATTTGCTAATGTGTCAAGAATAAAAATGAGAAAAATATTTGTACACATATCTTAATAACTAGAACCTGGATTGTACAAATTATGAATCTATGCCTATGTCCTTGGTCCATCTTGAGTTAACTTTTTTAATATGGTGTGAGGTATGGATCTTGTTAGATCTTTGCATTGGACATAAGGCCAAGGCCTCAAGAAAGGGACTAGAGAAAGAAAGGAAGCTAAAGAAGTTTTATTAAGGGGATTCCTGGGTGGGATTCCTTGGTCTGCAGAGAGAGACAGGCAGAGAGACAGACCAGGGAATACCATTGAGATAGAAACTCTTATACACTGTTGGTGGGATTGTAAAATGGTACAAGCACTCTGGAAGGCAGTTTGATGTTTTCTCAAAAAGCTGAACATAGAAATTCCATATGATGCAGCTATTTCACTGTTTGGAATATACCCTGAGAAAATTATAGTTGAAGCATAAAAGGAGATTTATATGCCAGTGTTCATAGCCGTGTTATTCACCATTGCAAAAACATGGAAACTGTCCAAATATCCAACCACAGTGGAATGGCTTGAGAAATTATGGTACATTCACACAATGGAATACTACGTAGCACACAGGAACAATGACTTTGTAAATCACTACCTAATTTGGGAGAGACTGGAGAGCATTATGCTAAGTAAATTAACTCAGTCCCATAAGGAAAAATACTATATAAGACCATCATTGTATAAATAGAAGGATAACTAATAAAATGTGTATGAGGATCCGGTGAAAGGAGGGTGGATGCAGAGGGGTGAGGATGGGCAGGAGGGTAATCATAGTGCTACACAATTTTATGGGTAGAGGGAGGTTGAGTAAAGGAAATGGGAAAGATACAGTGAGAAAAACAATGTATATGAACTTTGTAATTAAACCAATATAAAATAAAAATATTAATAAATTAATAATACTTTGTTAATAAATACTAATAAAAAATGCATGTCTCTGGTGACCTAGTGGCCAGAAACTACATTGCATTCCATAGGCATGTGGTTTGAGGCCATCCCTGCCTGTGGGAGAAGAATGTGCAATTTCCTCCCATGTGATTAACTGCCTCTGAAAACCCACCAGAGAGTCAGCTATGGGTCACTTCTGACTCTATGGTACACAACAACAACATATGTAAAAGCCCATTCTGAGGAAGTTATGTTTACAGGGCTGCACTTGAAAAGAGGTGATTAAAAGTATTTTTGGCAGAGGAGATGATATGTGAAGAACTAGAATTGAGAAAGAGCATGGTGTGGTTAAGAAATGGAGGTAGGAAGGGAAGCCACAGACTGGGAAAAAGTATTTGGTAATGTCATGTCAGATAACGGACTTATATCTAGAATTTATAAAATACTTAAGCACCATGACAAGATAAAGGTAAACAACCCAGCTGAAAAATGGGCACAGGATATGAACAGACACTTCACCAAAGACAACATTCAGATGGCAAACAAACCCAACAAACAAATGAAGAAATGTTCAAAATCCCTAGCTCTAAGACAGAGGCAAATCAAAACAACTATGAGATATCATCTCACCCCAGTCAGAGTAGCAAAATTTAATAGAACAGCAAGCAACAAATGCTGGCAAGGTTATGGAGAAACTGGAACCCTTATTCACTGTTGGTGGGAGTGTAAAATGGTGCACACTCATTTATCTTGGCTTTGCTCACAATAACAAAGAGTTGGAAACAACCTAATTGCCCATCAACAAACGAATGGATAGAGAACCTGAAGTATATTCACACAATGGAATACTATGCTGCATTGAAAAACAAGAAACTCATGCAATATTATTCAAAATGGGTGATCCTGGAGGACATTATGCTGAGTGAAATATCTCAGTCACACAGGGACAAATACTGCATGGTGCCACGGTTGTAAAACAGGACTGACATCGGGATTGGGGGGAGACTGAGAAAGATGGGATAAATTATGTATATTGCATTGAAACTGATGAGGGAGGAAACTGTTTAAAAGGGATATGTAATTAGATATTATTGTTATGACAGGAGTCCAGAATGAAGGCTTGCATAGTGGAGTGAACTTGGGGGGCAGGGATTGTATAACAATGAAAGAATTTTACTTTTCAAAGAGAAGTGCGAACTAGGGGTAAGGGTGAGCAGGGAGAAAAGTGCAACAGTGAATGAATGGAAATCCAAGGTCTCTGTAAACTTTCATTAAAATTGATAAAAAAAAGAAATGAAGAATAGTGAGGCTGGAGTTCAGTGAGTGAAAGGGAATGTGATCTCAGGGGAACCTAGTGAGTTAGCAAAAGGTCATTTTGTCAAAGGTTTTCTAAGATACTATTCTTAGATTTGGTTCTTAGATTTGGAAGACAAACGACAAGTTTGAAACTATAAAATGACATAAGAGGTTACAAAAAAAAAATTATACCCACAAGCATGACACCATTTTATTCAACGTGAGTTGTGTAGTAAAGCTGTTTGGGAAGTTGTTCAGTGGTAAGACTGGCTGCAGTGTTGTTGAAGTATGAATGAGGGCATTATAGCTCTCATAGCTTATTGGTGGCAGTGAGATTTAAGGAAATAGGTGATTCAAGAAATACATATAGGATGACAGGACATGGTGATGGATTCGAAGTACGAGCTGCGGGGGAGGGAGAAAAGTCATAGATTTCTGATGAGCAACTAGGATGACTTTTGCTGAAAGAATGTGCTAGCAGACCGTTGAGTTTGGAGAGAATAGAGGAGAGAGAGAAGGGAAAATATGTCCAGTTTGAAGTGCCTGTGCATTAAAATAACACTTGGTTGTATGGTATGTAACCCCTGGGAACTAACGGTGTCTCCTTATAAGTGAAAATTGTACCTCAATTCTTCAGTGGCCGTGTTTTCAGATGCAGTAATGATATTTTAGTCTAGGTTATAGGGAACTATGGTGGCCTAGTGGATAAGAGCTTGCTTTGCCAACCCAAAAGTTGGTAGTGCAAATCCACCAGCTGCTCTGAGGGAGAAAGATGGATAATCTCCTCCCATGTTAATTCACAGCCTCTGAAAACTCACTGGATTTGTCAGCCCGGAATCAGCTTTGTCTTGATTGTGCTTTTGACAGATGAAAACGTGAATTTTATCTTTCACTTTGGGACCAGGAATCCAAGGATAAAGTAACTAGAAACTGAATTGACGTAGAATGAAGTAAGATCAGAAGTGTGGGTAGCTTGGGGTAATGCAGATTTTGAATATCTCTAGGAAACTCAGATGACCTGGTAAATGAAGATAGCTTATCTTCATGGGCATTTGGATTTCTTTATCTTCTGATAACAAGAAGTAGGGAGGAGGTTGTCACAGGCTCTCTAGTGAGCAATGTTATGGTTAGTTGATGGACACAATGTAAACACTGGGTGGGTAGGAGTTGATTTATAGTTTCTTTTAGATTACTCCAAATTCCTTTTGAACAATTTAGTATCAGCTGTCATTGTTAGATGCCATTGGCTTGATTATTACAACAGGGACACTATGAACAAAGATCTGAACCTTGGCCTTTCTTTCACCATCATCATGATTTCCGATGAGCCCACTGGTATAGTCACTGGATCAGTCCACCTCATTGAGGCTCTTCTTCTCATTCACTGAACTTCTAGTATAAAGTGACATGTTGAGTTGCACTACTTGGTTTACAAAAAAAAGTATTATTTAGTAGCAATTAGCAATATGATTTTAAGAAGTAGTACACTAAAACACTGCATCTATCTGATTGCTCTAGGTGTCAGCATCCACATACCCTTTTCCCTCCTCCGTTCTGTCTTTAAATCTGTTTGCATGTTTTCTAGATGTAATAGTGAATATAAACTTAAAATCTTAGCAAATCTTCTTCATTATTAAAGGATCTAGAAATACTTTGTCTTCTATTCACTGTTTTACATACACATATTTAAAGAACACACAGTTATTATGCATAGAGATAGAATGAATTAAAACTACTACAGAAAAGTACTTGAGTGTATGTTATTGTTATTGTGTACCATTGAGTCAGAACTGAAACATAACTGACCCTCCAGCAGGTTTTCAGAGGCTATTAATTGCATGGGAGGAGATTTCCCATCCTTCTCCCACAGAGCAGCTGGGGTATATGAACCATGTGCCTTTCGGATCATAACACAGCTTCTTATCACTAGGCCTTAACTCACTGAATTTTCGTGATGTGGATACACCTGTTTAAACAGTACATTGGGGTCTGTTTTACTGATAAGAGTAGGAAAACATTGAACTAGACCATGAGTCTTAGGTCCATTTTTGTTTGGCTAAATGGAATACGATGTCTAATTATTTTTGCCTAGATATTTTTCAAGCTTTAAATGTTCCTGGTCAAGTTATATGGACTAGAATTTTGGCCCTTGATCTTCCATTAGTCTGCCTAATTTTCAGGGGAGAATCTTCAGATTGCCTTGTTCAGATTCCCCGAAGCTGGGTCAGACTGATTTTTCAGGTTTGGTTTGCATCACTGTTATGCTTTGAATGTTCCTAAAAAAGTCCTGACCCTACCCTTAAGAGTCAGTTACGGCAGGATCTATTTAGCATCTTCAAAGAGGTGCCTGCTAGACAATTGCAAAGCAGAACAAATAGTCGCTTCTTCCCAAGTTCGTACAAAATCATGCTAGAAGTGCTTAAAGGACTGCATAATACAGGAAGAGGCTGTGGATGGCAGAAACAGTGAAGTGAAGGCTGGAGGTTAAAAAAAAAGGCTGGAGGTTCAAAGCCAACCAGAGGTACCTGGGAACACAGGCCAGGAAAAAGCTCCCAAAAGGTTATAGCCTTGAAGACCCTGTGCTGTGGTTCTTATCTATGTATCAACATAAACATATACAAACAACAAAAAATTCACACTCAATGCCCTTGAGTTGTAACCAACTTCTGGTAGACTCTCCAGTGGGTTTTTGAGGCTATCATTTGCATGGGTGGAGGTTATCTCTCTCTCTCTCTCTCTCTCTCTCCTGAGTGGTTGCTGGTCGATTTGAATGGACAGAGAGATTTCTCCTTTGGTTTAGTAGCACAATTTTCCCTATGGACTACACCACCAGAGCACCTTATGTAACACTGTTGTTGTAGACTGTAGAGTCAGAACTGATTGATAGCTGGCCCTCTGGTGGGTTTTCAGTGGCAGTTAATCATGTGGGAGGAGGTTGAGGATCCTTTTCTCACGGAGCAGCTGGTGGCTTTGAACTGTGTGCCTTTGCGAATGCAGCACAGCTTCTTGCCTTTAAGCCACCAGAGCTCCCCTTATATATAACGCTAGATAGTTTAAAACATACTCGTGGATCAAATAATATTAGTTTAATTAGATTCAGAGGACAAGATCCTTATATTGCATTTTACTAACTTGTTATGTGCCGTCGAGTTGCCTGCGACTCAGAGCAACCCTATGTACATTTGCTCTGAAAGCTGGCCTATCCTTTGCCAATCTCGCTTATCTCCAACAGACTTAATCCCATTGCTCCAGTCACTGAGTCAGTTCCTCTCATCTTGGGTCTTCCTCTTCTGCTCTGTCCCTCTATCTTTTCAAGCAGGATGTCCTTAGTTGCTATAATTTATTAGCAGGTGTTTCCACGAGCAACTCTCAGGAAAGTCCCTAAATGTGTTAGAGGTCTTCTGACCTTAAGTGAGGTATTGCTCAGGTCTCTCTGCTCCTTCACAAAAGATAAGACTGTCTATATGCAAAGAGGGAAAAGTATATTGCAGATGCTGCTTAAGTCCCTTTTACTTAGAAACCATTTTTATAGACTCTTTTGTGTGTCTCAAACCATGTGCATGGATTACTAGGATTGGCATAATTCTTTAGAAAGTTAAAACACACCAGTTGCAGGTCATAAAAAAGGTAAAGCAGTTATGTTTATAATTACTGTAAGTCTAGTTTAACTGAAATTTACTTTTATAGAGAAAACACATTGCTCTCATGTTGATCCTGAATCCTGGTTGCTATCTTTAGCAGAATAGAATTACCCATAGTGTTTCCAAGGCTACAGAACTTGTTGCAAACAGGTTGCCACATTTTTTCCTTCTACTGGGTGGCTGGCGGGGTTGAGCTGCTGACGTGTCAGTTAGCAGCCAGACAGTTACCTCAGTGCCATCGGGGCTCTTTACTAAAATTTCTAGACAAGAAGATGTTGGGGACAGCCTTACAAAGAGTTCCTGTACAACACTCAGTGCCCAAAGCAGCAAGCACTTACTTCAAAAAGCCCTAGTTTTCAAAGCCACTCTTTAGCTTCAAAACTGTTTCAAAAATGGCAACTCAGGCAGTACTGACAGCAGTATCTGATACACTTCAATTCTGCAGTTTCCCAAAAGGCATTTTTTTAAATCTGAAACCGTATTATCTTTATATGTCCTCTGTAGTAAGTTTAAGACTTTGAATTCCTGTTGAATACCTGATAAAAAAGACTGGACAAAGACCTTTTCAGGCCTATTCATACTAAGCAGTGCTCTCTAGGTAGAATTCTGAAGTAGGCATGCGTGTGTCTCTCTCTCCAGCCCAACTAGAAGATGCAGATGTCTATACTAATGCTCCTTACTATCACTGTGCCTTGGAATTTATGGGCATTTCATTCAGTGACTTCCTCTCTGCCTCCTGCATACCAACAGCTTAGGATGGTCAAGTCCCTTATGTAAAATACATATTTCCTCTTGGTCATATTGCCCTGGTTGGTGTACAAGTTGCCATACAGTGGTCACTTGTGATTGCTGTGAGGCTGAACACTGTGACACTCATGTGTCAAATGCGTTAATGGCTGGTTACCCAATGCTTGGAAGCAGGAGGGGTATCCACTTCCATAATAGCTTGCCTCCGGAAACCTTATGAACCTGGAGAGAGGATGAGAGACACCCAAGCGTTGACGACTCTCCTTCATAGGGTTGCTCTGAGTTGCCTGCGATTCAATGGTACTTGACAACAACAACACCATTTACATATAAAGGTACATGGTTCGAATCTACCAGCTGTTCTGTGGGAGGAAGATGGGCAGTCTCCTCCTGTACAACTTAATTCCTCTGAAAGCCACTGGAGGGTCAGCTATTAGGTCTGTGCCAACTCAGTGGTACACAACAACATTTACGTAAAACCTATGCACATCCTCCTGTATACTTGAAATCATTTCTAGATTAGTTATAATACCAAATACAATGCAAATGCTATGTAAACAGCCCTTTACTCTTCATCTTAGCCTTCAGGGGATTGTGTTGTCCATGCCATTTTTTCTTTTTAGTTGTTAGGTGTCCTCTGGTGGACTCTACATGGACTGATGTACTTACTCTGAGTAGTGTCCACTGGAGGGTACTTAACTAAAAAAATTGATACCTTTGAAACATGGTTTTGGAGAAGAGTACTGAACATCCTATGGACTGCCAGAGGACAGTCCATATCTTGGAGAAGGTACAGTCTGAGTGATTCTTGGAGGCAAAGATGATGAAGCTTCTTCTCACATACTTTGGGCATGTTGCTACGAGAGGCTCTTCATTGAAGAGGAACATCATGCTTGGGAATGTAGAGGGATGGTGAAAGAGAGGAAGACCCTCAGCCTGGTAGATTGTCACAGTGACTACAGTAATGGACTCAAGTATTTCGGAGATTGTGAGTCATACTGGACTTAACGGCATCTAACAGCAACAGCAGCCTCTCAGGATCTTATTTTTTCTGCATGTGTGAATTTGGATTAATAGCATCGTCTCGTGACTATCAAGTGAAATGACTTTGTGACTAGCCTTACATATGAGATGTTTAATATGCTTGCTGCGATTATTTCAGCCATCATGTTCTTTATTACGTATGCTTGAGGAAGTGAAAATTTGAGGAAGTGAAATACCAATCCCATTCTTCAACGAGATGGAAAAGGCAATCTCCAATTTCGTATGGAATGGAAAAAAGCCCCGAATAAGCAAAGCACTCCTTAAGAATAGAAGAACGGTAGGAGGTATCTCACTCCCTGATTTCAAATCCTACTACACTGCCGTAGTGGTCAAGACAGCATGGTACTGGTACAATGACAGACACATAGATCAATGGAATAGAATTGAGAATCCAGAGATCAACCCATCTATCTATGGTCAACTGATTTTTGACAAGGAGATGAAATCAGTGAAGTGGGGAAACGACAGCCTTTTTAACAAATGGTGTTGGAAAAATTGGAAAAATATCTGCAAAAGACTCAAGCAAGACCCACACCTCACTCCATACACAAAAACCAACTCAAGGTGGATCATGGACCTAGGACTAAAACCAAGGACTATAAACTTCGTTACAGAAAAGCTAGGAACAACACTAGAAGTCCTAGTCCACAACATAAACAGTCTTCCCAGTATCCTGGAAAACCTACAACCAGGAGAAGATAACATAGATGAATGGGATCTTCTAAGACTCAAATCCCTATGCACATCCAAAAACTTCTCCAGTAGGGTAAAAAGGGAAGCCACTGACTGGGAAAAAGTATTTGGTAATAACATAGCAGATAAGGGATTTGAGGAAGTGAAAAATGAGTGTATTGAAATTTTGTTTTTTTCCTCTAGCTCCACAGTTCTTAACCTTTTTTCCTACTGTGACACCAGCAAATTAAATTCAAGATATATGGCAACATTATCTCTAGAGTGTACTCAAAGCAGCAGCTGGAATTCTACCGCTGAGGAAAGTGTCCCAGAATGCAAATAATTGAGTCAGAAGCCAGTACGGAGAGGTCAGATGCCCAGTGATTGAAACCTTGGGCTGGGTTACTTTGGGCAAATGACTTTAACCCCTTTTTGCATAGATGTTCTTATTTGAAAAATAGGGTGAAAATGATTTTTCCTGTTTAATAGGAGTGTTATGGAGATCCGAATGAGTTATCATTAGTGAAGTGTGTAATTTTTGTTGTTGTAAGCTATGTATTATTTTTCATTGCGATTGTTTAAGGAAAGCTAGTGGTGTGGGGGGTTAAGTATTGATTGACTAACCAAAAAGGTCAGTGATTTGAATCCCTTTCTTCCTCTGTGGCTGTACTCTTCTGTAAATGTTTGCAGTTTGGAAACTCTGAGGGACTCACTTCTACTGTGTCCTGTAGGGTCTCTATGGATCAGAACTGACCTAATGGCAGTGGTTTATTATTTGATGTTGAGAAAGTCTCTCCTTGCTTCTTGTAACAAATCTCAATCTCATATTAAGATATCAGTTCCATATGTTGTATTTCCTTCCATATTCATGTTTCCTGGCTGACAGCATTACTTTTATAAACTTATATCCTTATTTTGTAATTTATATATTGTTGTTACATGATGTGGAGTCACTTGCAACCTATAGAGACCCTGTGTATAACAGCCCTAAAGCCCTGCTCTATCTCATGCCAGTCTTACTGTCTCCAACATATTATCCCAGTCACTGAATGAATTCACCTCATCAATGGTCTTCCTCTCTTGCACTGCCCTTCCACCCTCCCAAGCATGATGTCCTTCTCCAAGGACTGGTCCCTCTTTGCAACATGTCCAAAGTATGTTAGATAAACCTTCAGAATTCATGCCTCCAAGGAACAGCTTAGTTTTACCCTCTCTAGGACAAAACTGTTTGTTCTCCTGGCAATCCATGGTATATTCAATACTCTTCTCCAGCACCACAGCTCAAAGGCATCAATTCTCCTTCTGTCAGCCCTAGTCATTGTCCAGCTTTCTGATGCATAGCAAGTAATTGCAAAGACCATGACTTGGATCAGGTGTACCTTAGTCTCCAGACTGACATCATTACTCTTTAGTGCTTTGGAAAGGTCTCTGACAGCAGACTTTCCCAGTGCAATTCATCTTTTAACTTCCTGGCTGCTGGTCCCAACAGTGTTGATTGTGGAGCCAAGCAAACTTAAGCTGTTAACAATCACAATCTTTTTACAGTCTATCATGATGGTGCCAGTTGGCCCAATGGTGAGAATAATTGTTTTCTTGATGTTGAGCTTTAATCCATAGTGAAGGATGCAGTCCTTGACATTCTACAGCAAGCACTTCAGGTTCTCCTCAGTTTCAGTATGTAGAATTGTGTCATCTGAATAACACAGATTGTTTATGAGTCTTTTTTGTTTTATATTCTACTGATTGGTAATTAAAAGGCTTGTTGGACAGGGAATTTCTTTTTTTGGTATTATATTCCTATATGTTCGATGTGGTGCTGCAGAAGAGTACTGAACATACTGCTGAGAGAACAAACAGGTCTGTCTTGGAGAAGGTGAAACCAAGTTTCTCCTTATTTAGAGGCAAGGATTTCATCTTGCATAATTTGGGCATGAGGTCAGGAGGGACCAGTCTTTGGAGAAGGACATCATGCTTGGATGGATGGAGGGACAGTGCAGGAGAGGAGGACCCCAGATGAGAGAGATGGATTGGCACAGTAATTAGGGTAGTGGGATTAGGTGTATTTGAGTCAGTGAGACTAGCTCAGGACAGGACAGGGTTAAGAGCTATTGTACATAGGGTCAATATGAGTTGCAGGTGACTTGATGGCACATAACAATATTCCTATATATTTTTTGCAAGACATATCAGTCTGGAACTACGACAAAATTGTTGTCTTGGTAATAGTTGATTTATTTGAGAGGCTGGATGTATTTTTTTGATTATGAAGTAATAATTAAAGATGGTCAGAATGTTTATGGAAGTAGAAATAGTTCTCTTTGTCTGTCATTGTCCCTGAGTCATTAAGAACCGACTCATAGCTGACCCTCTAGTGGTTTTTGAGGCTGTGAATTACATGACAGATTGCCCATATTTCTACCATGGAGCCTCTGGAGAATAAAAATTCCCCTGTGCAGCTCCCCACGGACTGTGCCACCAGAGCATGCATAATTATGGGAAGAGAAAACCTTTGCTTATGAGTGTAAGAGAAATGTAAATAAAAGTGGGTTTGCTAGCTGTTTTTATTGTTATTAAAGACAGATTTGTTAGCTGAGATATTAGTTTCTAACTTTTCTCCCAATTTTTAAAATTATTTACATGCTTAGAGAATAGAATTTAATTCAGATCTTACAGGGACTGTATGATATTGTTTGATCTGTTCTCTGCCTGCTTTTCTTCTCTAGTTTCATCTCTCTGGATCATTGTATTCCTGCCACGCATGTTACACTTGGACATGCTGAGGTCTTTTCTTTTCGGAGCCAAGGCTTACTCTGAACCTTCAGCCTGAATGCCTCCATCTCTCACCTGGCTGATTTTTCTTCCTCTCCTCACTCAAGTCTCAGTTTAATTCCACCTTCCACCTTATTAGAGAAATATCCCATTTATCCATTGTAAAATATGCGCCCCCTCAATTCAAATTCACACTTAAAGTTCTCTGAAATAGCATTATCTTTATTCCTTTGGACTCCATAAGTGATTTGAATAATTAATGTTCTCAGTTGTAACCAAAAGGTTGGTGGTTCTTGCCTTCCCAGAAAGGCCTGGTCTTCTCCTTCCTAAAAAACAGCCTTTGAAAGACGTTTGATTCAACAACGAATGAATTTTTCAAGAGGAAAGCCAACTGGTGTCGGGGGTGCGGGGGGGGGGGCGCAATAGGGAGGAAAATGTGTAATAATGTATGGAAATCCAAGACAAGAAGTTATTAAAAAAATTAAACATTGAAGAGAAAAAAAAAAAGGAAGATGTATGAGGTTCTGTTCTGACACACCAAGGTTGCCATGAGTTAGAATCAACTAAATAGCCACTGGTTTAGTTTTGGTTTAATTTTACTTGTCTGTGTTTAGCACATTTAGTATCTCCCCCACACCACCCCGTTATTTATTTGCCTGTGTTTATATGTACTGTCAAGTCAGAACTCGCAGCTGAGCCCCTAGCAGTTCTTCAGAGGCAGTAATCTCAAGAGTATATAACATCACCAAACACAGGGTGCTCCTTATGTGCAAGGATGGTGAAACTTCGTCTCCTCATGCTCAAAGTGCCACATAAAGTTTCACCACCTTGCCTTTAAATGCACCCTCTTGCCCTTTCTCCAAGATTTTCTTGGGAAAAATCTGTATGCATCGTAAACACTACAGCTCAAAGTCTTCAGTCATTCTTATTCATCATTTGGCTTAAGAGACTTTGGGACATGTTGGAGATGGATTCATATATAGAAAGATTAAGATTTTTTTTTTTACAAAGTGATTACGATAAGGAAGCAAAATTCCCATTATTTTTGAGTGGAAATTGACTGATGACTGATAACCTGCTATTGAGTTTCTAGACTGTAAATCACATGAGAGTATTTTGCTCATATTTCTCCCAAGGAGATGCTGGTGGACTCAAACTGCCAGAGAGACATTCGCTCTAGATTCGCAGCCTAACTCCCTGTGTCAAGAAGGAAACAAGTGTTTATTGGGGGAACTTCTGTGGCCTAAGTGCTATCCATGTATTCTTTCCTTTAAACAACAACAACAACAAAATCACAACAAAAACCAAAAAAGCTTTATGGCAGAATGCTAAAGTATTTTGAGGACCTGAAATTCATAGGGTCACGTGAAGTCACAGAACTTGACATTATGATGTGGTGATACATTTATCTTTGGAAGCAGATTGGAAATTCAGATTCCCGTCATACCTCTTTTCTTTATTATCTTGATCAAGTTGTTCAATCTTTAGGTTCAGAGAACTTTTATGAAAATGAGATGATAGATTCTTGTAAATCACTCAGCATGGAAGTACTTACACCGTAAGAATTCAAATGACAGTGTGGTTAATGTTGATGTTTTAAAAATATGATCTACGTCTAGGTCTCGGTAAGTCTTAATCCCCATTCATTTCTTTCCTATTGTATTTTTTTCATGAAAATTAATTAAATTGAAAGTACACTCCATGCTGCTAAAGTGAAGCTGACCTGTTAAAGTTAAAAAAGCTGGGATAGCTATTTCTTGCATTTTGGATAGCATATTAGGTGGATTGCTAATGTACTGAAATATTTGAAGGACTTTTACTTTCAGAAACTAGTCATTAGTTGGCTGTATCTAATCTGATCTCAGAAGCTAAGTGGAGTCAAGCCTCATTAGTACTTGGATTGGAGACCTCCTTAGGGGCCTACTCACTTAGAGCTCTAGGGTGCTGCAGACTTAGGGAGCACCAGTACAGTGATTATGAGCTCAGCTATTGATGCAAAAGTAGACTGTCTGAACCCACCAAGCTGCTCTGTGGAAAAAGATGACATGTTCTGCTATCATAAAGGTTAGAGCCTAGCAAACTGCACTTTGCCCTGTAGGTTAACTTCTGTGAGTTGGAATCAGCTTAACAGCAGTGGGTTTGGTTGGTTTATTTTGAAACTTTCCTTGTTTATCATTTACTTACTTGAATTATCGTTTGGCCCAAGTCAGCTCATCTTTTTTGCTATCAAGTTGGAAACAACTCATAGCAGAGTGCTCATTGATTTCCAAGGTTGTAAATCCCACAAGAGGAGATGGCCCATCCTTCTCTTGAGGATCCATTGGTGGATTTGAACCACTTGAGAAGCTTGAGCTTTAGGTTGGCAGTGCAACTTTCTATGGACTATACCACAAAAGTGGCAGCAACAACAACAGTACCTTTGTTGGAGCTCAGACTAATCCAGTTGAGTGTCCCTTTTAAACTCATAATTTCCCTATTGGATACATACACTGAGTGCCTCTGTCTCCTCAGATCTTATTGTTGCTGCATGATACTGATGGACCTCTCTACCTCTCTGGGCACTTCATATCCACAGATTGATCTTTAACTAGTTCCGCCCCAAACCTAACCTGGGAGCTCTGGTGATGTAGACCTTAGGGAATTGTGCTCCTTAACCCAAAGACCACACCTCCCTGGAGATTCAGATCCACCTGCAGTTGGGAGAAGGACAGGCATTCTCCTTCCTGTGTCATTTACAACCTTGTAAACCTAATGGTCAGCTATGAGTTGCTTTAGACTTTATGGCAATGAGTGAGGGAATACACCTGAGCTATCTTCCCATCCATAACCTTTCGTCTTAATACAACAGGGAGAGAGAATGCTTTCTCATCAACATTTTTCTCATATCAGCAGCATTTGGAGAGGTGGATTATACTTGCTTTTCTTTTTCCCCTGTCTTGCCTTCTACAAAGGTGCTGGCTGGTAAATTAGTCTTTGAATATATCCCTTCCACACTGCTTGCCCCTTGCCCCTAAAAGAAACTCCTTAGGCAGACAATCAAGATCATCCTTTTCTGATCTTCTCTCTCATTATTTTTCAACATTTACCTTTTATTTTATCCCAACTGTAATAAACAGTTTCTTAAACATGTCTTATGCTTCCCACTTCCATATGTTTGCTCAAGCTGTTGGGAGACAGCATAGATTAATGCTGGGTGTTGGAGCCAGACTCTTGCTTTCTTTGATAGATTGGGTAGCACCTCAACACACTGCATATGATGCCCCCAGGGCTCCTTTATTTGGTAGATTGGGATTGTGTTTTATTAAATTCCCCAAGGCTAGGACTGATGCTCTCTTTTGTTTATTCTAATTCCCTCTTCAAAGTAGACACAAGGGAGGCCAGATTGAAATCTGAGCTTCCTCATCCACTAAGGGTTCTACCATCCCTTGCTGCCCCATACTTGGGTTGAATGGTTCAGAGGTGAGTGGCAGGTTTTTTGCATTGTTGTTCTTATGTGCCATCAAGTCACTTGAGACCCATAGCGACCCTATGTACAAGAGTCCTAAACCAGGGGTCGGGCTTGGGGCTCCGGCCACGCCTTGTCACCTGCAGCGGCCCGGGTGGTTGGCACGCGTCGGCCTCGGCGGAGGGCCTAACGTTGGGATTCTTGCAGGTGGGAGTCGAAGGCATCTCAAAGCGCCAAAGTCATGGTGGCCAAACAGCGAATCCGGATGGCTAATGAGAAGCACAGCAAAAACATCACCCAGAG
>NW_006399804.1:14040233-14061347 GCF_000299155.1 Elephantulus edwardii | reverse complement strand
CATCTGCATAACGCAGGTTGTTGATGACTCTTTGACAAATCTGATGCCACATTCCTCCTTGTACAGCCCAGCATCTTGGATGATCTGTTCTGCATACAGATTGAAAAGGTATGGAGACAGTATACATCCCTGGTGGACACCCTTCCCGATTTTGAACCATGTAGTGTCTCATTGATCTGTTCTGACGACTGCCCCTTAGTCCAAGTATAGATTTTGCATACGCACAAACAATCAAATGTTCTGGGATTCCCATTCTTCTCAGAGTCAGCCATAGCTTGTTGTGATCCACATAAGCAAAAGCCTTGCATAGTCAGTGAAGCACAGACATTCCTCTGGTACTCTGCTTTCTGCCAATATCCATCGAGCATTAGCTATAATATCTCTAGTACTACAACCTCTTCTAAACCCAGCCTGCACATCTGGCAGTTCTCTGTTGATACGTTGCTCTAGTCATTTTTGGATAATTTTCAGCAGAATCTTGCTTACATGTGATATTAATATTGTTCAATAATTCCTGTCGGATCACCTTTCTTTCTAATGGGAACAAGTATTGATCTCTTCCAGTTAGTTGACCAGCTGGCTGTCCTCCAGATTTTTGCACTAGGATTTATTTTTGTCAACCAGACCAGGATCTGGGATTTCCAGTCCTTGAGATACTTTTTTCTCACTGTGCTGCTCTCTCTGGCAGCCTAATGGACAGGGAGTTGCATTGACAACACAAAGGCAAGTGGCTCCTGAGTAGAAAGATGGGCAGTCTTCTCTCTTATGATTTCCTACCTCTGAAAACCCACTGGAGGGTTGTCTGTGAGTCAGTTCTGACTCGATGGCAATGCGTGTTTTATTCTCTCAAACCTGTCTTTCTGGGGGCAGGTGCCCTCCCTTGGAGCTGGGCTCAGAGGTAGGGCTTTGCTAGAACTGTTTTCCTAGAAGGTGAGCTCCTAACCTACCAGATTCCATGCACTGCCAGACTTCCTGCTGCTTTATTTCAGCTGTGTGATTGTAATACTATCATCTCTTCTGAACTTCCTGCTGTTTGCTGTTGTGCAAGTCATGACAAAATTTCCTCCTTTTGTTAGATGTCCCACCCCTGCCCCCTCTTTGTCTTGCCTTCCTCCTCTGTTTCTGTACCTTGGCCACACCTCTCACCTGGACCCCTCCTTTACCATCCTTTCCTGCCTGCAGATGCTGTGTCAGGACTGGATCCCTCCTCATCTCCTCCTCTGCTTAGTTTACTCTCTACAGCGTAGTTCCAAGATGGGGAGGTTCTCAGTGTCTCATGTGCCAGTTTCATTGTAAGAAGCATTGATACAAAAAGTAGCACTGTCATAATTTAAAGGTCAAGCTGAATGTGATAGATGGTGGTGACTGTTACATGTCAACAAGTCAGAACCAACTCCTAGCTGACCCTCCAGTGGGCTTTCAGAGACTGTAAGTTGTATGAGGAGATTGTCCATCTTTCTTCCAAGGAGCAGTTGATGGATTTGAACTGTGTCTTTGGGTTGGCAACATAATTCCTTACCCCTAGGCCACCATAGTTCTCTCCAACGTAGGTCATGCCTACCTATTTCTTCAGTATATTCTACTCCCTTTTGTTTGATCTGAATAATCTGTGTTTTTGACTAGCAGTTTAGAAAACAAAATAAAACTGAATACCTATTTAGAGAACTGAATTTCATTCCTATGCCCTGTCTCGCCCTCACCCCACCGGTTCACATCCCTAATTTTTGAAATCCTGCCAGATCAGTGTGTACCATCCTGGCACAAGCCTTCCTGTTCCGTGTAGTGAACTGCAAAGCAGTTTGAATACACTGCCACCAAACAATATTCATTACATTCAACTTAAATATGACCAGCTTGTTAGATACCATTTCAAGTGGACTCATTGCAATTTTCCCCTCAAATTTGGTCTTGCGCCCTTGTTT
Source organism: Elephantulus edwardii (assembly GCF_000299155.1). Taxonomy (NCBI): domain Eukaryota; kingdom Metazoa; phylum Chordata; class Mammalia; order Macroscelidea; family Macroscelididae; genus Elephantulus; species Elephantulus edwardii. Next base: position 14,059,425 of record NW_006399804.1, on the reverse strand, counting down.
TTGCCTTACATTACTAAAACAAGATTCTTAATCTGGGGTATGTGGACAAACTTTAAAGTTTGTTATCCCATGGCCTACTATTATGTCAGGTGCAGATTGTGGTGTGTTATGCAAATTTATCTACAGAGACAGTCCATAGATTTCATTAAATGAAGAAATGTCTTTGTTTCTTTAAAGCCTCCAGAAGGTATTATATTAGAGTGCTGCTAAACTAGTAACCTGAAACACAAAACCGTTTTTAATGAACCTGGTTTAAGACCTGGGAAAGTGAGCACCTAGTTCAATCACTTGTGACTACTTTTGCCTACATTATGTTGTGACTACTTTTTGAGATACACTGCTAGTTTCACCTCATTTACTAGTTCGGATGAAAATGATAAATGCAAGACTGCACAGCCAGGCAAACTAGTGACTCTTCCAGGGCAAGCAGCTTGTTAGTATATCGTATGACCAGACAGTGTCACTTACCGAGTTGGAGGGTATGCCACATCAGTATGATTGGAGTGCATTTGTGATACCCGCTGCCTGTACATGCAAGGGAAACCTGATCAGGAGGGCTCTGTTACGTGGGGTGTATAAATACATGGAGGGAAGAGGGAGAATGGAGGTGCTGTAGACACTGAATAAGTACTGGGGGGCGGGGTGTTTCACTGCTCTTCTTAGTATTACCATTTTCAGGGTAGAAAAGTAGGGAGAGTGGATTGCTTTACTTAAATACTTTTGGAAGTACAGTGATTATTCAGGATTGGGTCCCTGCCCCTTGGATTAAAAAAAACCCCAAACCCAGCACTCCCTGGTTGCTGATGGGGAGGTATATTTTTGATAAACAGTTAGGTCTCACTGCCAATTCTGTGAATGATTTTGCAGTCTTCAGTGCAATTGCTCTAATTGCTGGTGAGAACAAGTACTGGGTTTAACTGTGTGCCTTCTCACGTTTGAAGATTCTTTGTTAATGAGTGTGCATCATTTTCACCATCTAAGTAGTTAATTCTGGGTGGGTACTAGTGAGAAGACAGTGGACAGAACACTTTTTCTTAGTTAAAAGATTAAGGATAATTAATTGTATTAGGGATTTATTTGACTTTGTGATTTAATAACTTAAAACTAATTTGCCTTGCTGGGAGATAGAATATTTTGATTAAAATAATTCTATAGTATAAGTTTTAGGAAACTAAAAGTACAACATAATGTCCATTGGAAGCAAGGATAGTGACATTTTCATGTTTGCTTCATGTTAGCAGGGGCCAGTCCCTGGAGAAGAACATTATACTTGAAAAAATGGAGGATAAGAGAAGAAGACCTTTAATGAAATGGATTGAGATAGTGATTCCAACTATGGACTTGAGCACAGTGCAGATTTTGGGGATGGTGCAGGGGTTTGCTATGAGTAGGGGCTGATTTGATTGTACATCTTGGCTAAAAGCAGAAAGTAGTAGATTAGGATAGTGACCTGTGTTTCATTGACTATGCAAAGGCATCTGACTGTGTGCACCACAAGAACACTTGATTGTGCTCATGTGAAACCTGAATCTGGAAGCAGCCTTCAGAACAGAGCAAGGATACACTACATAGCTCCAAATCAGGAAAGGAGGGCATCGGGGATGTGTATGCAGAACAGATCATTTAGGAGTCTGGAATTTATGAGGAGGAATGTGGTATCAGGATTGTAGGAAGAATCAACAACTTACATTATACAGATTACACAACCTTGCTTGTGGAAACTGAGGAATAGCTGAAGCATTTGCTGCAAAAGATCAAGGACTGCAGTTTTCATTGGGAGAAACTCAAGGACCTCTCCAAAATGCTAAAGGCAATGGTTTCAGTTTAAAGACTAAGCTTGATCCAAGTCATGATATTTTCCATTACTTTCAATGCTCCTAAAAGTTGGTTGAGGAATAATGGAGATCTAAGAAGAATTGTTATGGTCAACATTGAAAAGAATGGAAATCCCAGAACATTTCATCAACCTAAACCAAGAAGCTGTTGTCTGAACAAAGTAAGGGAATATTTTATGGACTAAAATCAAGATAAGTGTGTGTCAGCTATATCCTTTTTTATACCTGTTTAGTCTGTATGCTGAACAAATCATCTGAGGAGCAGGACTCTAAGAGGAAAAATGTGGCATCAAGATTGGAGGAAGATTCATCAACAATCTGCGTTATGTCAGGTGACACAACCTTGCTTACTACAGGAGATCAAAGGCTATAGCCTTCAAAAATTGCATCTCAACGTAAAGACAAAGAGCTTCACCACGGCCAGTAACGTAACATCATAACAGATGGAGAAGAGATTGAAATTGTCAACAACTGCGTCCCTTTGGATTGGTGCAACTCCTTACTACTAAACTGCCGGAGCGTATAAGGTTTTAAACAGAAATGCAAAAGCAGCATAAAAAAAAAAGAATCATAAAAGCAGCATAAAAACAGACTTTTATGTCTCCCCTCTATATGTTCTACTTTTCAATACTTTTTAAAAACTATTGCTTGTTTCCGGATTACTTTATCTCCTCCCCTTCTGATGGTTGTTGTTATTGTAAAATGCCATTGAGTTTAGTGACCCTATGAACAATAGATCTGAACTCTGTTCTATCCTGCACCATCCTTATCCTCAGTGCATTTTAGTCCTTTGCTACAGATATCTAGTTGAGGATCATTCATTTGTCCTTACTTTTGCTCATCTTTCTCTGTTTTTATAACCATTGGAGCCTCCACTGCCCTCAAGCTGTTCCTGTCAATGCATGTCATCCCCAATTTGTTCCGTATTTAAAAAAACCGAACAACTCACTTGAAAATGAGCAGTGTTCCGATTGTTAGAGCTAGGAGAACTGACCGTTCTGTTCCTTCAGTCACACTTTTAGCTTTTCCATGAATCCCAACACACACTTTATATGGAGGAGTCAAACACCTGTACTTGACAGTCATATTCACTGTCTCCCACTCTTCATCCTCCCACTGCTTTTCCACAATTCCTCCCCCCCCAGATTAAGTTAATAATGACTGATAGCAGTATTGACATTCCTATCAATTATCCAGTCACAGGAGAGTACCCTGGAATGTCTCTGGGTCTGAATTCACATTCCATTGAGCTCTGCAGTTAGAATGTTGTTTGTTAAATTTGGAAGCAGGAGTGGCATGCATTTCCTAAACAACATGCCTCCGGAAACTATGAACTTGAGAAATGATGATAATTATAGAAAGGCTTCAGGTCTTTTGTTCATAGGGTCGTTATGAGTCATACTTAACTTGACGATAATCAACAACAACAACAACAACAAATTTGACTAGGGAGCAATATTTCAGTGTTAAAATGGTCAGCAAGAAATAACTTGGATCAGCAATCAACATCCTTGGTACCAGCAGTCAGGAAATCAGGAGACATATTGCATTGGGCAAGTCAGTTGTCAGGACCTCTCCAAAATGCTGAAGAGCCAGGAGTATCCCATGGACTTGAAAAAGAACAAACAGGCACGTCTTGGAAAAAGTGCATCAGAGTGCTTCTTAGAGGCAACGTTGATGAAGTTTTGTCGTTTCTAGTGTGGATATGTAGCTAGGTGAGGCTATTCCTTAGAAAGGGACACCATGCTTAGAACAGTGGAGGGTCAGCAAAGGAGAGGATGATCCCCAATGACATGAGTTGACACAGTGATTTGAGCACTGGGCTCTAGTGTATGAGAAATGATGTGGATGATACAGAATAAATAGGGCAGGATTCAGATTGGCTGTTCATAGGGTCACTAAGGGACTTGATGGCACCTAACAACAACAGCCACCTCTTTTCAGGAGATACAGATTTTGTCCATAGCGTCTTTAGATGCTATGAATCTTGGATGACCCAGGAAGCATTTAAAGAAGATGGAGGGAATACACAGAATCACTTTACCAAAAGAATTGGCTGTCATTGACATATTTCAGGAAGAACTATGTTATCAAGAGCCAGTGAAAATAAAGAAGCTCAAGCAATACTGAAGGCCGCAGGAATTGACAGCATACCAGTTGACATGTTTCACTTGACAGATGCATCCCTGGACACTCACCAGTCTATGCCAGGAAATTAGGACAGATGTCTGGCCAACTGACTGGAAATGATCCATATTTGTTCTCATTCTCAAGAAAAGAATATGGAAATGATAGGACAATTATTATTAATGTTACATGCAATATATTGGTAATATCATTAAAAAATTGTTAGAATAGTACATAGCTAGAAGTTCTAGTTGTTGTCATTGCTGATGTTAGATGGATCTTGGCTTAAAGCAAAGAATACCAGAAAATGTCTATTTGTGCTTTATTGATTGTGCTAAAGCATTTGATTGTGTGGATCACAGCAAATTATGGCTAATACTGAAAGGGGTGGGAATCCTAGATCAAGAGGGTGTTGTTTGAACAGAGCAAAAGAACACTGCATGGTTTAAAATTAAAGGCATGCATGAGGGTTGTATCCTTTCTCCATACCTATTTAATCTATATGTTAAGGAAACCATCAAGAAGCTAGACTATAAAAGTAGAATGTGGCATCAAGATTGGAAGAAGACTCATCAACAGTTTGCTCATTGCAGATGGCACAAGTTTGCTTGCTGAAAGTGAGGAGGATTTGAAGCACTTGTTGCAGAAGCTCAAAGACTACAGCCTTCAATGTGGATTGCATCTCAACCTCAAAATAAAAATTCTCACTATTGGAATGATAGGTACATCATAATAGATTATCTTACTTGGATCCATAATCAACACCCTTGGTAGTAGTTGTCAGGAGATCAAGAGATGTAGTGTACTGGGAAAGTCTGTAGGTAGGGACCTCTTCAAATTATTGAGTAATGATATCAGTTTGAAGACTAATATATTCCTGATTGAGGCCATCCTCTTTTCAATCACTGGCTGAGAGTTGGACAGTGAATAAAGATGACAGAAGAAGAATTGATGCCTTTAAGGTTTAGTTTTAGAAAGGAATACTTAATCTCCTATCTGCTGCCAAAAGAAAAAACAGGTATGTTTTGGAGAAGGTGCGGGCAAAGAAAACAAAGCATCTCACATTCTTTGGGCAGATTGCTAGAAGAGGCTGTTCCTTGGAGAGGAGCATCATGCTTGGAAAGGTGGAGGGTTGTTGAAAGAGAAGGAAAGCCTCTATGAGATGGATTGACATAGTTACTGTGGAAATATGATCCGATGTCTCAGGGATGATGAGGATGGCACAGGATCAGACAGGGTCCAGGTCTTTGATTTTTAGGGTTGCTGAGAGTTGTACACACCTCAATGGCACCTACCAACAACAATAACTTTTCTGAGCTCCCATCCTCCCCTCAGCATCTTTGCCCTGTACTACAATAAGTATAAAAATATGAAGGACAAAAGACAGACAATGCTAAAAGTGTTAACAGTTTGTAGATTGCATAAAACAAATTAGTATTTCCATTTTTAAACACAGTGTTTCGGATATAATTACCATCTCCTGTTGGAATCCTGCTTTCCTATTATATAGTGGTGGTCAGATCAATACTACATAGCAATTCCATCTGAAGCCTCACACTTTCCCCTTTCTTTTGTCCAGGTTTCCTTATTACATAAACTAAGCAGCTCTCCCCTAGGTCGTCATTAAGTTGTTTGTGCATTTGGGCAGGCCGACTTGATTTCTAGCCAGCACCTGACTGCCTCACTGTATATGAGTAAAATAGCAAGTTTCGCCTTGTTTTCCTCTTAGCCATCCCCACCTAGACCTTCCTTGTGGCTCGGCTAGGTCTCTACATTGTGAGTAACATTATTAATCAGTTAAATATAGCCTACTCAAGTTTTCATTTTGTGATACATCTGGCTTTGTAGTACTCATTATCCTCACTTAGACGAATTCTGTTTGGTTGGGTGTAAGTAATTATTTCTCTTTGAATCTACTATCTAAGGTATAATAATGTACTGCTCTAAGAGGTTTTTTTGCTGTACAAGATGAAAGTTCTTAAAAACAAAAGCCCAGGGGTGTTAGGTAATCTATCTCTCATTTAAACATTTGTCACAATAATGCCAAATGTTTTGTGAAAGGCAACCTTTTACTTTATTGGGCCCTTTCTTTCCTTCTTTCCTTATGCAGCAATTTTCTCTTCAGGGATTAGGGCAAAGCAAAACAGGCTGTGAGCCATGAGATGTTTATGTTTGGCCTGATTTTCAAGTAGAACTTGTACAGCTGAGATGTTTCTCTTAGCAATCCTGGCCAGTGTGTATGATGAATGGCTTTATAAGTGTCTTCCAGTGGACTGGGGAAGAATAAAGAAAATACTTCGGATACATTTTGACAATTTTTTAATCTGGGGAGATTATAACACAGTTGAAGATAATTTACATAGGAGTGGACACAGGAAAAGTATCTTTAAGAAACGTAAAATCCAGTGGAAACAATTACTTGCTTCACTCTGTAACTACTACAAATAAGAGGAGCTGTCTCTATAAGTTTTAACGGAGCCTATCAAGTTTTAAGGAAGGGATTTAGTCAACTTTGTTTCTGCCTGATGATTTCCACAGGTTTCCTTTATGTTGAGAAGGGAGCTCTGGTGTTAAGGGGTTGTGTTGCCAACCCCAAGGCATGCAGATAGAACCCACCAGTTGCTCTGCAGGAGGAAAGATGAAGCATCTCCTCCCGTGTGATTTACAGCCTCTGAAAACCTGCTGGAGGGTCATCTATCAGTTGATTCTCACAGTGAAATTTATGTTGAGGTAGGGTAATATTCTTTGTATCAGAAAACCAAACCCACCATCATAGATTCTTCTTGTTACTCTCCCTCAGTTCACCAAGGCTGTACGTCTTTAAAGGAGAAGATGGCTCTTCTTTCTCCTTTAGAATAGATGGTGAGTTTGAACTGCTGACCTTTTTTGGTTAGTAGCCTGACTCATTATGTACTATACCACCAGGCAATCTGGTCCTATTTAAGATGCGGAAGTGAGAGCCTCTTTTATATTTATATGACCACTGAACTCGAACTTTCCCTGCATACTGTAACTTTAAACTTGAACCATTCATAAACTCCCCAGTGTACTTTTTGCTGGCAACTTTACTTGGCCTTTCAGTACTCGGTTCATTGTTGCTGGCTTGTATTTGACCAAAAAGAAAAAAACTGAACCAGATTAAAGAAATGCAAATGAGAAGAGACCCTTTCAGAATAAGCCTGTTGCTGCTGTATGAGTGGGAGTATGTGCCCCGTGTGCATGTTGGAAATGGTGTCTCTTATTTTCAGAATAAGGAGCCTTGGTTGCTCTGTGGTTAAGCAGTTGGCTGCTGACTGCAAAGTTGGTGCAAACCCAGTCAGCAGCTCTGTCAGAGAGAGACCTGGAGATCTGCTTCTGTAAAGAGTTCATCCAAGAGAATTCTATGGGACATTTCTACTCTGTCATACAGGCTTGTTATTGTCGCAGTTAGGTGCCATCGTATTGAATGTGACTCCTGGAGACCCCATAAACAACAGATCTGAACTTTTCCCTGTCCTGCAACATCCATACCATCTTTGATACACTTGAGCCTGTTGTTACAGTCATTGTGTCAGTCCATCTTTTTGAGGGTTTTCCTCTTACTCTGACACATCAGGTTGCTACGTGTTAAAAATGACCATTAAAAATGACCGCCACCACCACATTATCAGTCTGTTCTTCACTTGTTGGTGTCACCTAAATAGATTCAGATTTCAAAACAGCCCTAAGAGTCTCACTAGTGTTGATTGGCCTAACTGGGAAGACAAACCCCATCTTCTCAGATTGCCTTTTAATGTCTCTTTGACATGGATCTAGATCTATGTCTTGCCTTTTTACGTACTGAAGGAGGTGGTGACTGGCATAGACTGGCCTAAGATAGGGAATTTTTTATGGGGAGACTGTATGAACAGAGTTCGTTTGCAATATTATGGTACAGTATTATGATTCACACTTGATTTTTTTAGAGACTTCCCAGAAAGCTTATTCCATAGTAATCTGACATACTTTGGACGTGTTGCAAGGAGAGGGACATCATGCTTGGGATGGTGGAGGGACAGCACAGGAGAAGGAAGACCCTTGATTGGATGGATTGATTCAGTGACTTGGGTAATGGGGGTAAGTGTGTTGGAGACAGTGAAGTTGGCTCAGGATAGAGCAGGGTTTAGTTAGGGCTGTTTGTACGTAGGGTCACTTTGAGTCACAGGTGACTCAGTGGTACATAACAGCAACAACAACAGCAACTCTCACACAATCTCATTCCACTTTCCTTTTAGAGAAGATGAAATCTCACAGTGAGAGCAGATGACAAAGGGGAGTGTCCTGATTCAGAACACCTGAGGATGACACATCTCACTTGCCTTGTTTCCCTTAAGTGAATGAGTCAAACCGCAGACTCATTATCTAGTGTTACAGTTTCAGAATTTTAGAAGAATCACTTTTCCAGGTGATTAAATCTGTAAGTATGTTCATGGTTTGGTAGGCTCTGTTACTCCTGATTAGTAGAAGCTTGATAAATATAAACAATTTATATATTAAATCATTTTTAAAATACCAGAAAATAATGAGGTCTGCCATTCTCTTAAAATATGGTCAGTGTTTATTGTCATCTCCTTTCTGGAATCAGAAAATTGAAAGAAACACACTAGAGATTACTTGAAAAAAGTATAGACCAGCAAAAGTGAGGTAGATTATTTCAGACAACGGTCTCATATCAAAAGTTTACAGAATCCAACAGGGCCTCCACAAGAAGAAAGACAGCACAATTACAAAAAATGGGCAAAAGATACGGAAAGACTTTTCACAGAGAGATATACTTGGATGGCCAACAGACACATGAAGAAAATCCCTGGCAATAAGAGATGCAAATCAAAACCACAGTGAGAGACTATTTCAATCCAGTAGCAGTGGCAAAGTTTAACAGGACAGCAAGTAATAAATGTTGGAGAGGACGTGGCAAGAAAGAAACTCTTACACATTGTTGGTGGAATTGTAAAATGTTACCACTATCCTGGAAGGTAGTTTGGCGCTTCCTTAAAAAGTTGAACATAGAAATTCCATATGACCCAGCTATTCCAGTACTTGGAGTGTACCCAGAGAGAATGAAAACTGAAGTACAAATTAGAGACTTTTACACCAATGTTCAAAGCAGCATTATTTACCATCACAAGAATATGGAAACAGCCCAAATGTCCAACCACAAATGAATGGATTGAGAAATTATGATCCATTCACATTCACATGATAGGATACTATGTAGCATGCAAGAGCAATGATTTTGTAAATTACTACCTAGTTCGGGAGGGACTGGAGAGTATTATGTGAGTGAACCAACTCAGTCCCATAAGGACAAATACTGTATAAGACCATTATTGTAGAATGTGTATGAGGATCCATGGGAAGAGAAGGTGGAAGCAGAGGGGTGAGAATGAAGTGGGGCATTAATCGTAGGGTCACACAACTTCATGGGTGGAGGGTGGTGTTGAAGCAATTGGGAAAGATCTGGTGTGGAAAACAATATATTCGAACTTTGTAAATAAACCAGTATAAAAAAAAAGTGAGTTAGATTGCATGTTTGAATAGAGAAGTGATGACAAATGGAGATATAGCAAGTCAGTGCAGGTATGTTGGTGATAAAATGCCTGTGCTGTAGGGCCAGTTCCGTGTTGAAATTGTGAGGGAAGTTCTAACTCTGCAGTCAAGACACTGAATTGAACCCCCCCACCCCCCTATTATATTTTGTTGTAAGCAGGCTCTTACGTCTTTGCATACTTGTTTACTTCTTAGGGTGGGTTCTAACAGATTAAATTGTTGTTTCAGAAGATGTCACATTTAGAATTTTTAATGCCTTATCAAGTGGCTTCTTGAAGAAAAAAATTCAAATGAATTAATGTAGATAATTAATTTGTTCAAATTAATGATGCTGGGTGTTTCTTTAGTGTCTGGTTCCTTGTTATGTGCTGTTGAGGCAATTCTGACTCATGATTAGCAGAAGAACCTTGCCCTATCCTGTTCCATCCTCTTCATCTCTGATACACTGAGCCCAGTGTTGCAGTCCCTGCATCTATCTTGTTGAGGGTCTTCCTTTCTTATAGTTATTTACCCTCCACCTTTCCAAGTATGATGTCCCTTTCCAACACTGGGCCTGCCTAACATCATGCCCAATGCATGTGAGACAAAGCTTCATTATCCTTGCCTTCAAGGAACACCTGGTTGCACTTTCTCAAGACATCTGTTTATTCCTTGTCAGTCCATAGGATACTCCGTACTCATCTGCAATACCACAACAGAAAGGCATCAATAATTCTTGTTATTCTTATTCACTGTCTAACTTCTAGGTGCATGGGAAGCGATTTAAAAGATCATGACTTGGATCTGGTGCACCTTAGTCTTTGAACTGACATCCTTGTTCTTTATCACTTTAAAGAGGTCCTTGGCAGTAGATTTTGCTAATGTAGTACTACATGCTTTGATTTCTTGATTTTGGTCAAGATTGTGAATCCAAGCAAGACAAAAATTGTTGACAATTTCAATCTTTTCTCTAGTGGTGAAGATTTTTGTTTTCTTGATGTTAAGTTTCTTAGTTATCAGAAATGGTTGCAGTTTAGTGGGTTGGTGTTTTTTTTGTTTGTTTTTATTTATTTGTTTTTTTTTTTTTTAAGAGCCTTAAATACTTGAAGCTTGTGAACTTGTGAAGTTGCTTTTGTTCCTGTGACTTTAATTTTCCCTTGGTTTAATAAAACTATGGCACCCTCTGCTGATATTGAAAGGGATTGCTGAGCAGGAGTATTGAAGTTTGAGTTAGAGAATGCAGAGTATAAGGATAATCAGCTCAGAATTAGAAAATGCACAGTAGAAAGCTTTCCTGTTACTGTTCATGGATTGCAGCCATAGGCTTTTTTTCTCTGCCAAGGTGCCTCACAGGCAACGTGATAATGCAGGTGCAAATTAACCCGCATTTTGAAGCTCTAGAGAAAGCACATGTTAAAAGACCTTGGACTAGCAGAGTTTATTCTGGGCTCTGCATTTAGCTTTATAGAAACATCAAGCGAGGATGTGGCGTATGATTTTTACACAAAGTAATGGGAAGGAACACAAAGCATGTATAATTTTAAGGAATTTAAACTTTATTAGGAAATGTAGAGTCATCAGATAGTTGAATTTAGAATAGTCATCAGGTAACAGGAAGCTGGATAAAACTGGAAGCCATGTGCTAATAGATGAAGCTGGAAGCAATGTGAAGGATGGTATGGAGATTGCTTTGCGGCTGGCTGGAGGCACTTGACTCTGAGGCACGAGAGGATGGGTTACTTGGGAAAATATTTTTCAAAAGAACATTGTATTTTTGTACATTGGGAAGTGTTTTAAAGGTAATCAACAGTATAGTGAGAATTCGTATGCCCACAGCTCAGATTCACCAGCTAATGTTTTGCTGTATGTGCTAAGTATTTTAGAGGAAATCGTATGTTTATACCCTTAATTACTTTAGGAAGATAAAATCAGGAAGGGTAGAATATTGGGAGTAGCTGTTTTGCTATCTTTAAGTTGTGGTGTTGGAGAGGAGTACTGAATAGCTTATGGACTGTCAATAGAACAGAGAGATATACCTTGGGGGAAAATGCAGCCTGAGTATTGCTTAGAGGCAAAGATGATGAAGCTATGACGCTTTGTCTCTCATGTTTTGGACTAGGAGAGGGTAGTCCTTGGAAAGGGACATCCTGCTTGGAAAGATGGATAGTCAGTGAAAGAGAGGAAGACCCTCTATGAGATGGATTGACCCTGTGACTGCAGTAATGGGTTCAAGTGTGTCAAAGATGATGAGGGTGGCACAGGACAAGACGGGGTTCAGATCTGTTCTTCAAAGCACTGCAATGAATTATATTTTACTTGGCAGCACCTAACAACAGCAATAATATATAGATTCTGTTACATCCAGTGAGAGGGACTGCAAGAACATGCTTTAATATTGTTAATTTCTACTTATATAAAGAAGCTCTGATGGCCTAGTCAGGATGGCAAAGTGTGCTGTTAAACCAAAGGTGGTGCCTTTCTGAAGCTTGGAATCCTTCAGCATCTCTGTGGGAGAACAGGTGATTTATAGCCTCTAAAAATCTGCTGGAGGCTTAGCGATGAGTCAGTTCCCAGTAACAGCAGTAAGTTTGAGTTTTGATAGTATTTTCCTTCCTCTCTTTTGGGAATAATAATAATTTTGGGGAGATGGATATATGATAAATGCTATTAAATTTTAAATGTAAATGTGAAAACGAAACCTTAGAAATCTTTTGAGCTAGAAAATACTTCCGAGTTTTGGAATAGAATGCATTCTTTAATGACATCACCTACATGAAACCTCATTGTTGTTGTTAGGTAGTGAGAATGAAATAGATAAATGGATTTCTTTGCAAAGTTTTTTCTCCCTGGCTTCATGAAAGGAGAACCGTAACCCAGAATCTCCCTGGCTTCCTGGGGTCCAGCCAACAGGAGGTACCCACAATGGGGTTAGGTGGCAGGAGGATTTAACCTGTCAGTTACCTTCTGCTTTGTGAATTGACTGCATCCCTGTACTGGAAGCTTCCACTACCGTCAGGTCTCTTCTGTGTAGCTGTCCTTTCCAGGCACCATGACTCCTTGCTGTTTCTGGTCCTCAGATCACACATTACCAGCTGTTTCTCAAAACTCTTTGTAAATTCTCCCTTTATTAAGCTCTCCTCATATTACCCTTTATAAACGCATCATCTATTTCCTGCTCCCACTTTGGCTGACACAATAATATTTGCATATAATGTTGCCATTATTTGTTCTAAATGAAGGTAATGTCAGATTTAAATACTAAATGTCCCTAGGATCAGGCAACATAGGATATACCCTTTTGGTCACCTTTTCATGCTCTGAGGCTCTTGAGTCATCTGTAGACACAGAACTGTAGCACAGTTGAACTTAGAGTACCAGATTATTAGTGTCTGCTTAAGCTTCCAGTGTTAAATGTGAGGTTGGTGTATGTACTTTAGGCTTGTGGTGGGTGGGAACTATCTTCCCTACCTACTTATGGTGGACAGTGTTGTGTGCCCTTATCCACATGGGTGAGTGCTTAAAGTGGGCTGAATGTGCCTATCAGAGGATACCTTCCATGTTCTTAAACTCACCGAATTGTATGAAGAAGGAGAGGGAGCAGAGAATGACCACAGATTCCCCCCCCCCTTTCCTTTTACTGCTTTGACTATCCACACCCCTCTCCTTTAAAACTGAGATAAACTTCACCTAACAGAAGTAGTCATTTAAAAGGATAAATTCAATGGCATTTAATATACTGACAATGTGGTACAAACATTATCACTATCTAGTTCCAGAACCTCTTTAGCACCCCCAAAGGAAAGCCCATGGCCCTTCAGTGGTTACTGCCCATTCTGTCCTCCCTTCAGTCCAGACAACCCCTCTTCTCACTGTCTCCAAGGATGTCCCTATGCCACACTATCATAATGTTTTCTATAACTGGAGTCATGGACTGTGTGACCTTTTCTGTCTAGTTTTTCTGGTTTAATAATTTTGAGGTTAATCCATGTTGTAGCAAGTATCAATAGTTCATTCTTTTTCATAGCTGAGGAATATTCCATCGTATGAATAGTCAGCCTCTCATTAATTCTTGGGCATTTGCATTTTTCTACCTTTTTGTGAACAGTTGCTTTGAACATTTGTGTATAATTTTTCTTCTCTCCCTATCATACCTGTTTTCATTTATCTTGAGTATATACATAGGCATGAAATGCATTTATCCTGAGCATATACATAGGCATGAAATGCCAACTCAGTGCTTGAATTTTTGAAAAACTTCCAAGCAGTCTTCACAGTGGCCACACCACTTTACATTCCCACTAGAAATGTACAAGTATTTTTATTCTTTCACATCCTTGCCAACTCTTGTTACTTTCTATTTCTCTTGGATTACAGCCATGCTAATGTGTGGGAGACTGTATACCATTTAATAGTCATACCTGCTAGTAAAGTAGAGTCATACCTTAGAACTAAGACTAATCAGATTGCCCATTGGTATGTGTGTGGTAAATTAATTAGATGATCAACAGAAATAGGAGTAGAAGAGTAGATGCATCCTTTTCTCTGTTAGCAGAACCCTGCATTAAGCTTTGAAAGCATTTAATAAAGTGGTCCTTTGTATTTAATTTTGCTGATTATCTTATTTGGAAACCAAATTGTGAGGATAAAGTAAGGAAAATGGAGCTGTTAGTCAAATGTGGGCATTTCTAACTAAGCTGTGCTATGGTCGGGAGCTCTGGTGTCCTAGTTGGTAAGGAATTGTGCTGCCAACTCAAAGGCAGGTGGTTCGAATCCACCAGATAGATGTTCCTTGAGAGAAAGATGGACAGTCTCTTTCCATGTGATTTACAACCACTTAAAACCAATTGGAGGGGCAGCTTGAAGTTGATCCTGACTCAGTGGTACCCAACATCAACAACAAGAAGATACTTCTCGGATAATTTGAGAAACCAGACTAAATAAATAAGAACATAGCATCAGGAATGGAGGAAGACTCATTAATCATATATACAGATGATACAGTCTTGCTTGCAGAAAATGAAGATAACCTGAAGCACTTAATGAGGAAGCTTAAAGCCTTTAGTATGGATTATCTCTCAACATAAAGTAAAACTCCTCATGTCTGGAATATTAAGCAACATCATGATACATGGAGAGGAAAAATATCCTAGTTATTGAAGATTTAGTTTTATTTGGATCTACAATTAGTACCCATGGACACAGCAGTCAAAAACTCAAATGAAGGGAGCTCTGGTAGCCTAGTGGCAAGAAGTTGCATTGCAATCCCAGAGGCATGTGGTTCAAATCCACCAGATGCTCTGCTGAAGAAGGAGGTGGAATCTCTTCCTGTACTAGTCAGTTCCGATTTGATGGTACACACAAGCAAAATTAAAAAAAAATTTTTTTAAGAACAAAACAAAAAATACCCCTCAAATTATATAATACAGTAGCCAGAGCTATTGAAAAAGGTGCTTTTTTTGGAAAAAAAAAAGAATTTTTTAAATTGTGATTTTAACAAAAGTTCACAGAAAACTTGGATTTCCATTCATTCATTTTTGTACATTTTCCTCCCTACTCCCCCAGTTCACTCTTTTTTTTTTTTTAAATCATTCCTTGTTGCATAATTTCCTCCACCCCTCCACTCCAGTCCACTTTGCTATGCACCTCTTATACTCTGGACTGTTGTCGTCTTTAAAGTACTAAAGAGCCAAGGATATCACTTGAGGACTAAGGATTAAGGACATAAGTGTTTCTTATACAGATCATAGTAATTTCATTTACCTGATAGGCTTGCAAAAAATGGAACAATGAATAATGAAACCCACAGATAAATTTATGCCTTGGAATTACGGCGTTGACAAAGAATATTAAACACACCATGAACTACTTAAAGACCAAACCAACCTGTCTGGGAAGAAGTGCAACCAGAATGCTCTTTAGAAGCGAGGATAGTGAGACTTTCTCACATAGTTAGGGCATGTTATCAGCAGGGGCCAGTCCCTGGAGAAATAGATCAAGCTTGATAAAGTAGTCGTGATGTATGATGGAGTTGGAAATGACTCAGAGCTAACCCTCCAGTAAGTTTTTCAGAAGTTAATCATATGGGAAAAGACTGACTATCTTTCCTCCCACAGAGCAGCTAGCTGGTGGATTTGAACCACATGCCTTTGGGTTGGTAGCACAACTCCTTACCACTAAGCTACCGGAGCTCTGGATAAAGTCAATCACCAAAGAAGAGAAGACCTTCAGCAAGCTACACTCACATAGTTGGTGCAACAGTGAGCTTAAACACAGAGATGGGGAGGATGGCTCAGAGCCAGGCAGTGTTTCATTCTTGTATAGTGTTGTTTTAGACAGTATAAGGTCACTCTGAGTTGGAACCTACTTGATGGTATCTAATACCAAGCAGCTCTGATACTCTACAATATAATCATGTTATGAAAATTACTTTGCTTCCCCAAACCCCCAAATGTACAAAGTTTTTCTTGGCAATTTAAAAATACATATAATTTCTGTTAAATTAGTGTTTTATTTTTTAAAATTAATTTTGATGGAAGTTTACAGAGACTTTAGATTTCCATTACTTCATTGTTTCACTTTTCTTCCTGCTCACCCCTCTACCCCCAATTCACTCTTCTCTTTGAAAAGTAAAAGAAAAATTCTTTCATTGTTATACAGTCCCTCCCCCCACATCTACTCCACTATCCTGCCTTCATTCCAGACTCTCGTGATGACAATAATACCTAATCATATATCCTTTTTAAATAGTTCTCTCCCTCATCTGTTTCAGTGCAGTATATATTATTTATCCCATCTTTCTCAGTCTCCCCCCAACTCCGATGTCAGTCCTATTTTACAGCAGTGGAACTATGCAATATTTGTCCTTTTGTGACTGAGATATTTCATTCAGCATTTTGAATAATATTGCATGAGCTCCTTGTTTTTCAATGCATCATAGTATTCCATTGTGTGAATATACCAGAGCTTCTCTATTCATTCGTTTATTGATGGGCACTTGGGATGTTTCCAACTCTTTGCTATTATAAACAAAGCTGCAATAAAAATGGATGTGCAGTGTTTTATCCTTTATGATGCAGTTGTTATGATAAGAAACTATGCCTTTCACATAAAACCTAATGAAGACCATTGACTTTAGATGGCTTATTTTTCTTAACAGCATTAGTACACGACTGGCTTTTCTTTTGATCCCTTTACCTATGTTCACCAATGATGGATGAGATATTCTCTTTGGGCAGAGAAAGCCAGTCCTCAGTGAAGTCTTAACCTTTGCCTCTTTAAGAATATCCAGTATCTATCTCTTCCATATCATGTAATATTTTTGGCACAGTCAAGATCAGCTCTTTCCTTCCTGCCTGTCAGAAGCATAGTTCTAAATATAACACTAAATTAATCCCAAATTACAGTGTAAGCTCTGCTAACAATTTGCCTGCTATTTTATTATTCATCTTTAGTTTTCTTAGCTACAGTGTCATTCCAGCACACTAGGGAGCAGGGTACAGCAAATAAGGTACATGGCAAAGGAGTGATAGCAGAATTAAAATTGAAATATAATTTTACTAGTATCTTCCAATGCTCCTGGTGTCTTACTACAAACCTCTGTTAAGAGTGAGCCTAGACCAGTATCTCTTATGAAGATAGATTAAAAAATCCTTAATAAAATCCTGGCCAACAGAATGATACATAAAATAAAAAGAATTCATCATGATCAAGTGGGATTCCTAACAGGTATGCAAAGATGGTTCAACATGAGAAAAAACAACCAGTGTAATTCATCACATTAAAAAAGCAAAGAACAAGAACCACATGATTTATTATTCTGTTAAACTAACAGACAAGTCTTTCTTGGACGAAGTGCAACCAGGGTGCTCCTTAGAGGCAGAGATGGGGAAACCTTGCCTCACAAACCTTGGACATGGTGTCAGGAAGGGCTAGTGCTTGGAAAGAGACATTTTGCAATAGTATGGATTAACACAGTGACTGATCTCAAGCATGGTGGAGATTGCGAGGATGCTGCAGAATTGGGCATGGCTCAGATCTGCTGTTCATGGTCACTGTGAATAGTAGTTGGCACGGTGGTACCTAACACCACTACCACCAACTTTCTACATTCATAAAGTTACTTACCATCACCACCGACATACTATACTAGTAAAATGAATACAAATACCAGGGAGCTCTGGTGGCCTTGTGGTAAAAAGTTACACTAATGCAGTTTGAATCCACCAATGGGGAGAAAGATGGGCAGTCTCTTCTGTGCAGTTTAAGTCCTCAGAAAATCCACTGAAGGGTCAACTTTGAGTCAAATCCAACTTGACTGTACACAATAACCACAATATAAATTTGAGACAAACTCATTAAATGATTCATGCTTTGTATGTTATTAATATACACATTACTTTATAACAGACATTATGCTATTATTAGTTCATTTTATATATTACTAGCCCAATGCACTGACTGATCAATGGTTCACAAAGATGATATTTTAATAGTGTAGTCTGCATTTGCTAGAATTCTATAATGTCTTAGCTACTCTTATTAATTTGTGGTAGAGATCGTGTAGTCAGAAGGATAGGCAATCTGCTACTGTGCAATTAATTGCCTCTGAAAACCCACTAGAAGGTCAGCTATGGGTTGATTCCGACGACTTGACAATGGTACCCAACAACAATAGATCATATAGACAAAGTTGGATAAACATTTGGTGCTTTCCCTCTTCCCCTCCCCTCCCCTCCTATCCCTTCCCCTCCTCTATCTTGTTTCTGGGTAAATGCTGTTCTTTTTGGTCTCCCATACTTTTTGGTTCTAAGAAGCATGCTTTTTACTGTGCTATTGTTTCTTTTACAGGCCTATTATTTGGCTGAGATTTGGCCTCTGGCAGTGTTTACAGTGTGTTAGAAAGTTGTCTCAGGGCAGTAGTCTTGGGAATTCTTCCAGTCCCCCTCAGACCAGTAATTCTCAGTGGTTGTGGGTTTTTTGGAACTTGTTGAACAATTCTAGCTTGTACATCTCTTGGTTGGCTTGGATGATGGTAGTAGCTTGGCATCATCTAACCTTTCTGGTCTCACGTTAGAGCATTTGTGCTTTATGTGGGTTAGTTCTTTGGACTGATTATTGTTTCTTTGAGTCTTTGGTTTTATATATTCTCCTTTTCTCAAGGCAGGAAGAGGTAATTGCTTCTTAGATGGCCTCTCACAAGCTTTTGAAACCACAGACACTTCTCACAAGGCTAGGATGTAGAATATTATTTTTGATTGTGTTGAATGTGGATCCAAGTCAGATTAAATAATTGAAAACGTCAATTGGTCCAGTGGCAAGGATTTTTGTCTGTTTGATGCTGACATGTAACCCATATTGAAGGCTGTAGTCCTTGATCTTCTGCAGCAGGTGTTTGAAGGCCTCCTCATTTCAAGCAAGCAAGGTTGTGTCATTTGCATAACTTGGGTTGTTGATAAATCTTCCTCCAATCCTGACTCCATATTCTTCATAGATTCCAGTTTCTTGAATGATGCGTTCAGCATACAGACCTAATACGTGAGGAGAAAGGATAAAATCCCAATGCATAGCTTGATTAATTTTAAACTATGTAGTGTTTTTTCAGTGGTGAGAATCTTTGTCTTCTTGACATTGAGCCTCAGTCCATACTGACCCTTCACAGCAAGTGCATGAGGTCCTCCTCAGTT
>NW_006399804.1:13999444-14038857 GCF_000299155.1 Elephantulus edwardii | reverse complement strand
CGGTGACTGGGGTAATCGGGATGGGTGTGTCAGAGGCGGTGCGGTTGGCGCAGGATAGAGCAGGGTTTAGGGCTGTTGTGCATAGGGTCGCTATGAGTCGAAAACGACTCGACGGCACCTAACAACAACAACAACCGTGTTTGTTCACTTTCTCTGTTTGGACAACAGCTTCTTGATCTTAGGTATAGATTTCATATGAGCATAAGCAAGTGATCTGAGATTCACGTTCTTCTCAACATTAGCTGTAGTTTGTTAGGATCCACAGAGTTAAATAAACACCTCCCGCATCATTAACATCATGTTGTCCTATCAGAATAGACTCATAACTGACCGTCTGGTGAGTTTTCAGAGGCTGTAAATGGCAAGAGAGGAGACTGTCCATCTTTCTCCTGCAGAGGAACTGCTGGACTTTAATTTAATGCTTTCACATTTATAACACATAGGATAATTACATTATGCTGAAGGTCATGACAAGGTTGACACACAGTATTAACCACCTTTGTCAACTAAAAAGTTTTTCTTAGTCCTGTAGAGTATTTGTGAGTATATGTGTGAGTGTAAATGGTTCCAGTGGTTTTAGAAAGTGACTGGCATGCTACTGAGTAATTTTTGTTGCTTCTTAACATGTAACTTGGGCACTGTTAGCATTTTGTTTAATTTTCTATTCATTTAACCATTAACATGAAAACAGTTCTTTTCAGAGCTATGAAATGCAAATTAAGAATTTATGAGGTGTGCTCAGTAGATCTCCAGCAGCTAATACTAATGTAATTTAAATATTGAAATTGTTGAACAAATTAAAAGATTCATGAACAATGCAATACTTTCATTCAAGTTAACTCTTGAGAATGACTGAGTGCAAATATGAGATTCTCTGTTATGTAAGTCATAAAAGGCCAATACAGAATACATCCTTTCTTACCACAGGATTCACTATTCTTTCTAAATTCACTGTTTTACCAGAGTGCTCCTTAGATGCAAGGATGGTGGGACTTCATCTCATATACTTTGGGCATGTTGTCAAGAGGAGTCTTTGTGCCCTTGGAAAAAGATTATGTTGGGAATACAGAGGGTCGGAGAAAGAAAGACCCTTAACAATGGGCTCAAGTAGGTCAGAGATAATGAGGATGGTGCAGGATAGGGCAAGGTTCAGATGTGTTATTCATAGGGTCACTATGAGTTGTAGTTCACGTGATGGCACCTCACAACACCACTTGAAACTGGAGTCTTTAAGTGCCCTTTGAAGGGTTTATTCTCTCTCTCTCTCTTTATATATATATATATACATACACACACATACATATATATGTATATGTATGTGTGTGTGTGTGTATTCAATTCAGTGACTGGGGTAATCAGAGTAGGTGTGTCAGAGACAATAAGATTGGCACAGCATAGAGCAGGGTATAGGGCTGTTGTACTTAGGGTCACTATGAGTTACAAGTGACTCGACAGCACATAATAATAACAACAACATATTTCAAATACCAAAATTTGGTTTTAGCTTTGGAAATCATTACAAGTTGATAGGTATGTTGGAAGATAGAAAACATGAACGTCAGTTTATATGCAATGAAGTGGCAATTTTCCCTCATGAGAGTGAAGTCCACCACATAGGAAACCTAATTTAGTGTAAAGCTATCAGTGTTATAAATGATCAGTGCTTCTGGATCATAGATTTCCTATTATCACTGTCTGTTTGCAATGCTTTAAACATGTGCATGTGTAAATTATGTATCTGATTATTAAACACAACCATGTGGATTACCTTTCATTTAACTCTTTAGTTCTGTACTTAATTAGAAAGTGCTTACAACTAACTTTGGAAATATGGAAAATTTTGTAGGGTTTTTTTTTAATAGCCCCAACACAACACTGCTTTTGAGTAGAACTGGCTCATAACTGACCTCCCAGCAGGTTTTTGTAGGCCATAAATTGCATAAGAGGAGATTGCTTATCTTTCTCTTGGAGCTGCAAGTGGCTTTGAATCACAGCGATGGCAGGGCCTTTACATTAGCAAGTGCAGCTCGCTACACAGTGTACTACCAGAGCTCCCTAGCTGTTAATACTTACCTTTGGAAGCTGACCATCTCAGACAAGAGTCTTGTAATAAAAGTTTACAGAATGCTCCTGGGCCTCCACAAGAAAAAGAATGATAATCCAATTACAAAATGGGCAAAAGACATGGAAAGAATTTACACAGAGGAAGATACTGGCACACAGACACATGAAGAAGTGCTCCAAATCACTGGCCATAGGAGACATGCAAATCAAAACCACAA
Source organism: Elephantulus edwardii (assembly GCF_000299155.1). Lineage (NCBI taxonomy): Eukaryota > Metazoa > Chordata > Mammalia > Macroscelidea > Macroscelididae > Elephantulus > Elephantulus edwardii. The sequence goes on along the minus strand of NW_006399804.1, from coordinate 14,036,575 downwards.
TGAGGTACCCTCTCACTCCAGTAGCAGTGGCAAAGTTTAACAGGAAAGCAAGTAATAAATGTTGGAGAGGATGCGGTGAGATAGGAACTCCTATACACTGTTGGTGGGATTGTAAAATGATACAACCATTCTGGAAGACAGTTTGGCACTTCCTCAAAAAGCTGGCCATAGAAATTCCATATGACCCAGCTATTCCACTGCTTGGAATATATCCTGAGAAAATAAGAACCGAGGCACAAATGGAGACTTTTACACCAATGTTCATAGCAGCATTATTCACCATCACAAGAACATGGAAATGGCACAGGTGTCCAACCACAATCAGATAGATTGAGAAATTATGGTACATTCACACAATGGAATACTACATGGCATACAGGAGCAATGATTTTGTAAAGTATTACCTAACTTGGAAGGGACTGGAAAGCATTATGCTAAGTGAACTAACTTAGTCCCACAAGGACAAATATTGTATAAAACTATTATTGCAGAATGAGTATGAGGATCCAAGTGGAGGGGTGGAAGCAGAGGGATGAGGATGTGTGTGTGGGGGAGGTATTGATCATGGAGTTGTACAGTTTGATGGATGGAGGGGTGAGGAAGATTGGAAGAGTCTGTTCTGGAAAACAATGTATTTGAATTTTGTAAATAAACTAGTATACTAATAATCAAAGAAACTGACAAATATGCTCATGGAATCATATTTATAAGTACTCAGAATACTGCAGATACTTTTAGTGGGCCCTGTTTTCAGCCCTGGTGGCATAGTGTGTAATATATTGAGTTGGCTAACTGAAAAGCTGATTATTTGATCCACCAGCAGCTCCGCAGGAAGAAGCTGGACAGTCTCCTGTGAAAGTTTACAGCCTTGGCGATCTGATGAAGGGTAGGGTTGCTTAGTGTTAGAAGTGACTCGACAACACTGGGTTTATTGCCTATACACCGTTAAACTAGTTCTAGGAGACCTAAACCTGCTGCTGTGGAGTAGAGTTTTGAGTCTTGGTGACCCTACGTGTCAGGCTAGAATTGCCATAGGATTTCCATGGCTGAAGTCTTTGTGGAAGCCGACTGCCTCTTCTTTGTTCTGCAGGACAATTGGAAGGTAGAAACTGGTGACCAACTTTCAGTTAGCAGCTGGGTGATTTAACCACCACATCACCACGGTGCCTTAAAACTAATTATTACTCAGTAAATAGAAGTGTTTTTTATTTTTTAAAATGGGGCACTCTGGTTCATAGGGAGTTGCACTGCTAACCTAACACAAAGGTGGTGCCTCTCAGGCAGTTCAGGAGGAAGATGGGTAATCTTCTCCTGTGCGACTACAGCCTCAGCAACCTAGTGATGATGGGTCTTGAGTTGTCAACCTATGAGTTGTCTTGACTCCGTTTCAGTGAGGGTGAGTGAGGACGTTGAATTTTGCAAATGGACATTCTGTTAGTCTCAATGGTTGTGCTTCAATAGAAATCAACCTTAAAAAAGAAAGTTTCCCTTTTGCTCACCACACACTGTGCTGTCCACTTTTCCATGTTGTCCTCTCTTGAGGGACTCAAGCTTCTGGAGATGCTATCTTCTGAAGACTGCAGATACGGACGGAGGAACTAGGGAAGCTGGCACTGGCTCTTACATGCATGCTCCTGGAAGTGACAGACATGCCACTTTGATTTTCATGGCCAAGGCAAGGCATGAGGCTTCCTCCCTAACTTCAGGGCAATAGGGAAATAGAGTTTGCCCAAGTTCCCAGAATGGAGAGAGGGACAGAGAGATTGTTGAGCAGCACCATTGCCGATCAGGGTCGGAACGTTTTCAAAATAAAAGAGTGTTCTCAAGTTAACTACTTCAGGGTAGCAATTGGCTTGATGTTCACATTTGGTGGTTGTTAGGTGTTGTGGAGTCAGAACTAACTCACAACTGACCCTCTAGTGGATTTTTCAGAGGCAGTAAATGGCCTTGGAGGAGAGTGCCTACCTTCCAACTCAACAGTAATAACAACAACTGCTTAATGGTAAATGTGGCTTTTTAATAATAAGCAGATTTGTTTTATTTCTGTGTGTGTCAATTTAAGTAAGGTCCTCGGGTGATACAAGAAGTTTATGATCTACTATTAAGCTGAAAGTTGGAAGTTTGAATTCACAGAGTGGCTTTGTGGAAGAAAGATTTAGCAAACTGTGTGTGTAAAGGTCATAACCAGAAAAACCTCATAGCGTAGTTCTTTGTTAACTCGCATGATTGCTAGGAATTAGAGAATGACTTGAAAGAATAAGTGGGGATTTTTTTTGTTGAAGCGTTTGTTTTTTTAAGTTGTACCATAATTTCTCAATCCATTTGATTATAGTTGGACATTTGGGCTGTTTCCATGTTTTTGTGATGGTGAATAATGCTGCTGTGAACATTGGTTTACAAGTTTCCATTTGTGCCTCAGTTCTCATTTTTCTCAGGGTATATTCCAAGCAGTGAAATAACTGGGTCATATGGAATTTCTGTGTTCAGCATTTTGAGGAAATGCCAAACTGCCTTCCAGAGTGGTTGTGGAATTTTACAATCCCAGCAACAAGGTATACAAGTTCCTATCTCGCCACATCCTCTCCAACATTTATTACTTGCTGCCCTGTTTAACTTTATCACTGTTACTGGAGTGAGATGGTACATTGACATGATGAATACTAAGCAGAATGCAGGAGTAATGATTTTGTAAATCACGACCTAACTTGGGAGGAACTGGAGTGCATTATGCTAAGTGAACTAACTCAGACTCATAACAACAAATACTGTATAAGACCATTATGTAGAAATAGAAAGAAAGCTAGTAAAATGTGTATGAGGATCTAAGGGGGGGAAGGTGGGAACAAAGATGTGAGGATGGGTGAGAGACACAGGGTTGCACGACTTGGTGGGTGGAGGGAGAGGTGGGTTAAGGAAATGGGAAAGATCCAGTGTGAATATTCGAACTTTGTAAATAAATCACTATAAAATAAAAAGTTTATATTAAATTTAAAAAAGACAAAAAAGTTCAGAGAACTTTAAAAAATTATATAGGAAGTGATATGTGATTTTAATAAGGCTTCCTTATTGACTAGCTTAGTCTTAAACTTTGATAACTTTGCAGTCACTAAATAAGAATTGTGGCTAATGCTGTTATGACATTTTCTTAAGAAAGATTGAATACAGTCTGATATATGTTGCTGTGGATCTGTTGGGTCCATTATTTGCACAGAGAATAACATCTCTGACCATCGTGCAAGATGAGAATGTAGGTTTTGGACATGACTGTGATTTTTGCAGGATCTGAGTTTTGTAGGTGTGTTAGAAGCCCAAGGACTGGTGACAGGTAGATTGAAGACTGGAGAAGATTTTGCTTCCTGTGCATGTCTGAAGTCTTAGTTGTGTCTGAGAAGGTGTGGTATGAGGTGAATGAAGAGCAGGTTAGAAGACATGGCTATGCAGTGGGAAACTCTATTGTAACAACCTGGTAAAAGAAAAGAAAAAATATGAAACATTGTGAAGGGAGCTAGTATTTGAATATTTGCATGTTCTAAGGCTTTAGATGTATTGTTTCATTTAACAACCACCAGAAGCACATGAACCATCACAGAAGCTATCACTTCTGTTTGACAGGTGTGGAAATTGATTGGAGAGGTGACATGAAGAGGTGAAACAGAAGAGAAAGTTTTCTATCCAGTGGCTAACAGTGTGGATATTGAACTCATTATAAAATCCCTTCAAGCTGTAGACTTCTTGCAAGTTATCATTTGGTTTTCTTCATAGTTGAGGGTTCTGGATTGTATGAGTGGAAAATGTGGACCAAAACAAAAAAATCTAGAAAAGGCCAGTCTTACTGATCTGGTAGAGACTGTGGAACTCACTCCTATTGCTTAGTTTTCATCCAGAAAATAAAACGCCTACAAGGTGAACAGCAACACCAAGGGAGAACACATGACACAGAATAATAAGCTGCACAAGATCAAAAAGGGAGCATTTACACAGGAATAAAGTTCAGAAGGAGGGAAGGAGTAGGGTAAAAGGATTAATGGAAAAGAGAATCCCAGGGAGGAAGCAGGGAGAACAGTTAAATTTTGAGTTGTATAATTATTAGCATAAAATGTATAGAAATAGTTCAATAGAAAAATCAGAGAGGAATTTGGGAGGGTAGTTAATTACAATTCGGTTTTATAATTATGCCATGAAACAATGTGTATGGATAGTTGAATAAGAGCCCACTCTGCTCTCTAAACTTACTTAAATGACAGCTTAAAAAATGAGGGCAAAAAGTTGAACAATGTGGAAAAAAATGTCTTATAAGGAAATGATAATAAAAAAATACTTATATTACAGGATTATTGTAAGCATGAAATGGAATTGTGCATGTGGAGTTTTTAATTTTTTTTACATTAATTTTTTTTGTGTGTGCACTGGCAGATTGATACAGGAGGAGATTGCCCCGCCTTCTCCATCAGAGCATCTGGTGGATTAGAACATGTGGAGTTTTTAATCTAATATCTGTGGGAATTTTTGTCTGCTCAGTGTTCTCACTAACATGACTTTTACTTTTTGTCGTATTATATGCTTTTCAGGGTCTCATACCTTGTGAATACCTTGTAAGTTGCTTTCAATTCAGCTATGTCTCCTCCTAAAGCCATTTCCCCCCCTATCTTTGAAGTCTCTGCCTACAGCCCCCCTCATCCCCCAACTCTAGAAGTTAGCTAGGTGAGACAAAGTGAGAAAAGGAGATGAAAACAGGATTAAAGAGCCTTAGTCTCTTGTTTGGCTACTAAAGAGTTTTCTTTTTGTCCTCATTTAATTAAAAAGTTAAAGGCATCAATCCCTTTGTTATCCTTCTTCAGTAACCAGTTCTGAGATGCATAGCAGGTGATTGAAAAGATGTTTGAGGGTGGTGTTGAAGAAGAGTACTACATATCCCATGGACTGTGAAACGAACAAATGAACATGTCTTGGAGTAGGTACAGCCAGAGTGCTCTTTAGAGGCAAGGTTGGTGAACCATCATCTCACATACTTTGAGCACATTGTTAAAAGAGGCTATTTATTGGAAAGGGACATCATGCTTAGAAAGGTGGAGAGTTACTGTAGGAGAGGAAGGCCCTCAGTGAGAGAGCTTTTCACAGTAACTGCAGCAATGGGCTCAAGTGTGTCAGGGATGATGAGGATGTCACAGGATAGGACAGGGTTCCGATCTGTTGTTCATGGGCTCACTGTGAGTCGCGCTTAACAGAGTGACACCTAACAACAACATTAATTAAATGTCTTGTCCAATATGATATAGTCAGTAAGTCAGAGTTGGGACCTGGCTCCGCTTCTACCTTATTTCAAAGTCTGTACTCTCATTAGACTCTACTGTCTCCTCACCATAGCTAAAAAGTAATCAGATAATGGGGACTTGGAAGAGAAAAAGAACATCTAAATGTTTTGAGTTGGACAGTTGGTTACATTTGAAAGTATATCTGAATGGAGACTACTATGTAAAAAAATTTTTTTAAAGAACATAGGATATGTGCTCTATCTTCAGGGACATCTATTGAAGTTCATAAGAATATAACATTGAATTATTGATATTGCATGCTGTCAAGTCAGCTGCTAAACACATAGGGAGGATATCGCCCATCTTTCCCAGGCAAAGCAGCTGGTGGACGGACTTGAACTGTGTTTTTCAGGATTGCAGTGCAGCTTCTTGCCACTAGGGCACCACCCGAGCTCCTTCCAGTAAAGACATTTTTAAGTGAACCTTTTTGCTCTTCTTTTAAATAAGAGTACTTGCCATTGAAGAATACTATGATGACGTAGAGTTGAATTTGGTGTCGCTCACGTTCTTGATTTGTCCCAGGGGTTTATTCCATAATGCAGTGCACATGTTAGCACAGTTGAAAGTTAAATAGTATCTTAGTATTTTTAGGAAGTTAATTTTGACCTCATGGATCACTGAAAGGATCTTGGTGAATATGGAGCTACAACAACCACACTTTGAAAACTGCTAATTTAAATATAAATTAATTAATTAAATATTAAATAATATTGCATAGATTGGCTTTTATAATGAAGGACTCTTTAGGATTGAGCCCTTTTTTGGTTGAATTTTTACTTTATTTTACAGTTTCAAAGGTGATACAATGAACAAAGAGAAAGATGTGTAAGAAATTACCCAACTGTAAGGCCCAAGTAGTACTAAACCTGACTTCTCTGACTTGTGGTCCATCCATAGTTTGAGGAAGTTTCCATGTGTAGAACACTAGTGAAGCTGTTACGCCCAAACCTCTAAGAAAAGAAATCTACAGAAAATCTTACCACAGTGCTCGAGCTAACATTTCTGCTAAAACTACAAAGGGTTTCAATTTAACATCCAAATTTTAAAACTATAATAGTTCAGTAACAAATAATCTAAAAGGATGGAACGCTTCACGAATTTGCGTGTCGTCTTTGCGTAGGGGCCATGCTAATCTTCTCTGTATTGTTCGAGTTTTAGTATATGTGTTGCTGAAGTGAGCACTGAGCCCTTTTTTAAAATATGAAATTTTATTTGTAATGAAAATATATTCTTGTTTGTGTTGTTTTGCTGCTATATTAATTTTGGAAATGTGATGTAGTATTTGTAACTGGTGACATACTCTGCAGGTCACTACTGGACATAGCTGTTTTCTCTTGTAGCAATGGACTTCTTGTGTGTACCCACGAGTCAGAATTGGTCCATAGCTGACTCTCAAGGGGCTCAGAGGCAGTAAATTACATAGGAGGAGATTACCCATCCTTTTCCCACAGAGCAGCTGGTGGAATAGAATTTTATATATAAAAGATGGTGACATAACCTTGTTTGCAGAAACTGAGGAGGAACCTGAAGTACTTGCTGCAGAGGGTCAAGGACTGTAGCCTCCAATATGGATTGAAGCTCAACATAAAGAAAACAAAGATTCTCACCACTGGACCATGACAGATGGTGAAGATACTGAGATTGTTAACAGCTTTGGTACCAGCAGCTAGGAAATCAAAAGATGAATTGCAGTGGGAAAGACTGCCATCAGGGACATCTTCAGGGTACTGAGGAGTAACAATGTCAGTCTGGAAACGAAGGTGCACCTGATCCAGTCCATGGTCTTGGAAATTGCATGCTATGTATCAGAAAGCTGAACAATGACTAGGGATGACAGAAGGAGAATTGATGCCTTTGAGCCATGGTGCTGGAGAAGAGTTTTGAATATACAATAGATATTAGGAGAACAAACAGGTTCATCCTGGAGAGGGTGAAACCAGGCTGCTCCTTGGAGGCAAGGATTCTGAAACCTCATCTGACATACACTGGGCATATTACAAGGAGGGGCCAGTCCTTACAGCGGGATATTATGCTTGGGAGGGTGTAGTGGACAGCACAAGAGAGGAAGACCCTGAATGAGATGGATTGACTTAATGACTGGAGTAATGGAGGTAGGTATGTCAGAGACAGAACGCTGGCTTAGGACAGAACAGGGTTCAGTGCTGTTTTATATAGGGTTGCTATGAGTCAGCAGGCTACTTTGTTGGCACATAACAACAAGATGGTTCTTAAAATTTTCATATTCTTGACACTCCCACAACTAGAAAGGAAAGATTTTGAGTTGTTTTTTTTTTTTTTAATGTCTACTACCAAATCTAGTGGCTCAGGGATATGGGGTTAGACCACCAACCCAGAGGCATGTGGTTCCAATCCACCAACCACTTCTCTGGAGAAAGATAGACAATCTCCGTCCATGCAGTTTACAATCTCTGAAAATTCACTGGAGGGTCAGTTATGTGTCAGTGCCAACTCAATGGCTTGTGTTCATGAAACTCTGAGTGTGTGTGTACAATAATAAAATATTTTTTGGAACACGGTTCTTGCAAATACCAAGTTCCTTGCTACTACAAGCTCTTGTACTTCTGTGATTGGCCACGAGATGTCATAAGAGGCACAGGAGCATTAAGGGTTATTCAGGGAGACTAGAAATTGAACATTGTAAACTCAGAGACCTTTGCATATTTCACTGTTTCCACATGATCGATGCCAGAAGAACCTGATACGGTGTGATATATAGAAGCAAGGTACAACTGGAATAATGAAATTTCAAAAATAAGCCTTTTTAAAGGAGAGCTGTAATAGTTCTACTGGGTATTGTAAATGCTTCAGGTGCACTTGATACTGCTGTTATGTTCCTGGCGTTTGGGTCTCTCTCCTTTTTATGGAAAGATGGATTGAACTTCAATTTAAGAATATTCGGTAATCCCTCTCAGGACATACTGTAACAGCTGGTATTTTTGTGTTGTAGTAAATGGATTCCATACAACAGTCAGTAATAATTAAGGCTGGATTTTGACAAATTCCAAAGCATTTTCAATAAATTTAGCCAAAAAAAAAAAAGATCATTACTGAAAACATTTAAGTCAATTTAAAAGTGAAACCCAGCAACTCTGAGCTGTTCCATACAACAACAAGCATTTTACTGGTAAGGGCTTTTAGAAACCACTGATTTTTTTTTTCTAATAAACTTGTAGAGGTTCAAAGACAATATGGACTCTGTTGTACTCTATGGTTCTTAAAGAATAAATTATTAAAAATAACTTATTAGATGAGCACTATTAAAGTTTTAATATAACATACATGTCTAACAGCATTTTCAGACCAAAAAGATGCTTCTCATGTGGGATATCAGGTCTTCCTTAAGGTTAATGGGATCTGTAGTCAATGATACCAAAGTTTAATTTTGTTTGATTTACGCATAAGTTACATTAGTACATAGAGCATGTGGTTTGTAAAATTTGAACATTTAAGTTCTTTAAGCCATGAAGAAAATGATATTCGTATCATAAGAATTGTAAAATATACAACCTTTGTTATAGCTAGGCAATTTGTTCCATACATAGTATGATAAAAAGAGCTTAAATTACGTGTGTGTGCACGAGAGAGAGAGAGAGAGAGAGAGGAAAGGGGGAGAAAGAAAGAGAATGTATGCTTTGCAAAGTTTCCTTTTTGCTCTCAGCAGCAAAAAAAAAAAAGGTCCAATTTGAGTAGATTTATCTTTAACTTATGGTATATGTTTTAATTTCTTAGTGTTTATTTCATTTCTAGGCTGGCTTGATATAAGAAACACTTATGGAATTGGGTCTTAGTCTTGATGGCATAGAATAATTTGAAAACAAGGCAAAGTGACTTTTAAAATTATTAGGGAAAACAATTTCAGAGATGATTAATAATGAAATCTGGCGTTTTCCTTTTTTATGGTTATTTTAAAATAATTGTCTTCATCCTCCTAATTCTTGTGTATTTTTATCCATCTGTTAATCATGTCAGACTTTTTAGGATTAAAAAAACCACTCATGTTGTTGCATTCCAGGATAATAAACTCAATGGCAGGACACACACACACACACACACACACACACACACACACACTTTTAACTTAAAATTTTGGACAAAGGCTTTAGTAAAATTTTAGTTTGGACTTTGGCTTAAATTTGGAAGGAAAACATTTTTGTTCATTTAGTCATATGCATTAGCAACTTAAAGACCTGGAGACATTGAAATAGATCAGTTTTTCGTATTTTTGATCTCTTTCTCTTTTGGTTAATATGTGCCCAAATATGCTTTTCAGTTACTGAATGTGCTTTTGAGATAATTGGAAGAAATGCATTATAAAATGAACTTGATCACACTGCATGGTTCTTCTGATTTATAAAATAAATGTACATAAATATTTATATAGATAGAGTGTATTTTCTGTTAGTAGGCCACAGGAATCCAGATTTAAACCACATGACTGACTGCTAGGTGTCATGCCAGTGCAAATTTCAATTTTCCCCTTTTCTTCCATGTGTTTTACTATCTCATTCCCTGAATAATTAAAAAAAAATTACCTGTCATGATAGTCAACATTTATTTGTTTACTATGTGCCAGACACTGCATTTTATTGGGTGCCTTACTGCACTTAGTTACTGCTGTCTCAATTTGCATATAAGGTAATGGAAACTCAATAAGATTAAGTAATTCTGCAGGACTGCAGAGCCAGCAGGATTAGTGATTAGAGATTGAACTCAAGTGCAAGTGCTCTTAGATATTATATATACTGTCTTTATTCCTTATTTTGGAATATTAGTTAAAATAATTATTGACAAAAGTTTACATTTGTCCAACATATATCAAAGTTTCTTTTTCACTAAGATAATTTGCTTTCATCTACTAACTTGGATCATTGGTTTAATTTAGATTGCTACTTATTCTGTAAATACGTAATAGCATTTTGTATTGTACTTAATGTAAGCATTTTTGAAAGTAATTAAAGTCTTTAAAGAACTTTGCATATGTATTAGAATAAGCTATTTAAAACATTTCAATTAATTCTAAGTTGCTGACAATTTCTAAAGTATTTGTTGTACATTTAGAAATACAGTTTAAAATGATAATAACAGAAGGGAAGGAATTTTAGAAGGATGTTGGCTGACAAAAAGGTCTTAAAAATTCCTCATCATGCTGTAAATGGTCCCTGAACCAAATCTGTGAAAATTTTTAAGAAAGTCTTGATAAATGCCTAAAGAGCTTTCATGTTTTCATTTAGAAATCTCGCAGTAAAGTGAGAAACTCTTCACACATAATACTTGTTTATAGTCATTAGAGGAAATTTGAAGTCGGCTGCTCTTTATGTTGAAGAGATAATTTTGAATTAGTTCTAGAAGCTTGTAATTTAATCATCCTCCTTATGTTAAAAAATTATTCCTTTCCATCCTGTAAAGGCTGGTACGAGATCTAAGTCGTGGACAGTGTGGCTGCACGCAGTTGGACTGAATTTCCCCGCCGTGTGCTGGCTGGAGAGGTTGGGAGTGTGGTGAACCGCCTGCGGCCTGAATCATGCCAGCTCTGTCAACAGGATCCGGGAGTGATGCAGGTGGGTGAGCCCAAAAGGGGCACGTTTCCCTTCCATCCTTACTGAATTCTTTTTGCGCATAGTGGAATCGAGCCTGGCTTCACCTAAGTGAGAACAGGTCATGCTGATTTTCTATAACCGCTGTGAGGGGCATATAAAAAGCATGTCCTCAAATATGTCTTTCCCAGATAAAAACAATTGAAGCGTATAGACTGACTTTTGCTCTTGACAAGTTCTGGTGACACATGGCAGTGTTTTTCTTCTGTATTGCCTTTTGGAATAATCCTGTGCCTTTAATGACTGATTTAAAAAATGTTTTAAATGGACAGTAAAGGATGGAGAATATTTTGATACCTCTTCACTCAGATTTAATAATAACAGATAAGATTTGGCAAAACTGCTTGAATAACTTTTTTCCTCCTTCATAAATAAACTGTATTCTTTCATTTTCTTTCTGCCTGCTACTAGAAGTATAATCCACGTTAACATGGCTATATGTCACTATTGAATGTAACGGAACCAAATAAAGATGTGTTTCATATGTCCTCATATTTCTATATGATGCATAAAATAAAAATGTGTAAGAAAGAAGAGACATAGAAAACATTTATACATCACACATGCACTGTCTCCATCTTTGGAGCTGCTTCCAGGGATGGGGTGGTAGTGCGCTGGCCTTCGAGGACCTGTTCTATTGTTCATCAGAATCAGCAGATAGCCTTTGAAAAATGTAGAATCTGGACAGTTCTGAGTAGAGAAGAGAAGCTATGCCTTACGTTTCTCTCTCTCCTCAAAGGAGATGACAACATAGAGTGGGACTGAAGGGCTGCTTTCACTGTTGCACACACCATGATGAAAGGTGATGGAGTCTGTGATTTGCGCTGCTAAACCAAAGATTGCAAGTTTCCAGCAGTTCAAATCCAGCAGCCGCTTTGTGGGAGAGAGATGAACAGTCTTCCTCTCTTGATGTTTGCAATGTGGGAAACCAGCTGGAGGGTCCCTATGAGTCAGAACTAACTCAGTAGCAGTGAGTTGGTGGTTTTTTTTTTTTAAATATTTTTTGTTGGTTTTCATATAATAATTCCTTTACATTATGTTTCATTCTTATACATTATGTTTTATACAATCTTTCATTTACATTGTTTCATACAATCATTCATATATATTCTATTTTACATTCTTTTTTTTAAATTGGTTTGCTTACAAAGTTAATATACTTTGTGTTTCACACTATTTTTCATTCACATTGTGGTTCATACAAATATTCTCATGCATTTTATTTTATAAAATACATCATCATTGGACCATCATGACCCCATCTTTCACCCCGATAGTAGCAATGAGTTTTGAGTACTCTAACCAGCTGTTTCAGATAGAGCTTGCCCCTCCTTCTCCAACAGAACAGCTGGTGGATTTGAACCCCGTATCTCTGGGATTGCAGTGCAGCTTCTTGCCACTAGGCCACAAATTGACATTTTCACTTAACACTGTTTGTAGAGATCTTAGTTTTGTTTTTATCTTGTCTTTATCCATCAAGACTAATTTTTCCCCCCTGCACTGTGATTGATTATACTGCATGTTATTAGGTTTGCCAGGAAAAGGTTTTATTGTTAGATTGTTTAAGATTTGGAGTTTTTCTCCCCAAGATATTAACTTGGAAGCAAGCCTTTTTGGATATTTTTTCCAGTTTTTATATAGTCCCATGTTGTGTTCTACTTTATAAAATGAATGATTAAATTTTCCACAGTGGTTTGGGAAATTATATATTGAATTTATTTGAATCATAAATTTATTGCAGTTGTGTAATGAATAAGTTTTACACCCAAAATGCCTTAGTTTAATTGAATGCAAAATATTGTTATTTATATATAAGTCAGGAAATGATTAAAAGGGAGAAATTTATGGCTTATACAGCAGTTCAAGTGTCAGCCATGAAAAATAGCTTAGGTTCTGTTGAATGTAAAAAGGGCTTTTCTACACATAGATATTCACTTGGTAACAAACCTAAAGTACCCATCTGACACATGTTTTATTTTGACATTTTTCAACCTGTGTTTCTCAGCACGGTTTAAGTCAGACACAGAAGACATGCTTATGACAAGAGTTACCAAATACAGGGAATTCCTCATATGTGGTGTGTCCACAGGTATTTTTAGCTCCCTGGGTGTAGTGTAAGTGGTTTTTACTGACTCCTTAATCTGAGAGCTGGTAGTTTGAACCCATTCAGCTGCAAGATGGAAGAAAGTTGTATCATGATGGTTGCGGTTGGAAAAACCCCACAGAGCAATCCTGTTCTGTAAAATACTGAATCACCCTGATATGGCATTATTAAGGAGAGCTATATGGTGTCTTAGTGGATAAGGAATTGGCTGCCAGCTCCAAGGCAGTCATTTCAAATCCTAAAAGGGAAAATGAGAGAGAGATGAGCAGTCTCCTACTGTGTGATTTACCGCTTCTGAAAACCTGCTAAAGGGTTAGTTATAAGGTGAATTCGACTCCATTATAATGAGATGGTTTTTTCCCCCTATGCCAGTAGGTTTGACATTTGATTTTTTAACAGTTCCTCTTAGGCGAATGAAATTTACTAACCAGGAATCATTTGTACCATAACCAGTGGTCAGTGATACTGTTAATTTTCTGTTGTTATGAGATATCCATGGAAATAGAACTAGAGTGTATCAAAGGTCTGTGACTCACGTGGCACCTGACTGGCAGTGACCCAAATGTATGCAGAACTTACATGGAAACATAATTGCAAAATGAAACTTTTTTATTTCTTCCCTTTTTCTACCTACTTCACCCCACATTATATAGTAATATATGTATTTTCTTTATCAGTGATACATTAAAAAGGGAAAGACTCACCCTTCTCCTTTCTGCCAATCTTACAGAACCTATTTCTGCTTGTTTAATGGCCATTTATTCTCTGAACAACTCATCTTAGTGCCACTGAATTGGAACTGGACTCATAGCTCATCCTCCCTTTTGGAAACTGTAATTAAATCACATGAGAGAAACTCACTCATGAATTTGTTTATTCATATTTATTTTTTTTTACTTTTTAAAATGGCTTATCATATTTTTATATACTTACAGAATTTATATTTCTTATGTTTTTTGAATCTTATAGATTGAGTGTCATTTCTTCTGGTCAGTAGATGTCCCCATTCTTCCTACTTTTTTTCCTTAAGTAAACATTGAAAAGTTTTATGTAGTAGAAGCAGTCTTTTCTGTATGGTTAATATTTCTCCTTCCTTTCTTATTCTTAGGCAATGAAGATGTTATTTAAGAATTTTCAAAATAATTGCAAAGATTTCTTTTTAAAAATTTAGAATTCTTATACAATTTAAATGTGTGTGTAAGTACTTAATTTTAGCATCTAATTATATATTGTAACATTGGCAGCAAGTAGTCCCAAAATTATGTAACACTTAATAGGCCATGTTTTTCCCTTTGATTGCTGATAACCCTGCTATCACATTGACAATTTATAGGTCCTGACATTCTGTTTCCTGTATTTTAGCAATCTGTTATCTATTATAATGGACTTAATTTTTTTTTTTTAGAGTAGGTCTCCAGAAAAACTGTGAAGGTAATACTCATATTAAATGCCCTCTACAGTGTCTTTAATTATTCATATTTAACATTAGTATGGTATACTTTTTACAGTTAATAATTAGATATTGTTGTTAGGTGTTGTCAAGTCTACTGTGACCCATATTAACCATAAGAACAACAGATCTGAACCCTGCCTATCCTGTGCCATCCTCCCCCTTTCTGACACATTAGAGCCCATTGTGGCAGTCATCATGTCAATTCACTTGGTTGTGGATGTTCCTCTCCTTTGTTGACCCTCTGCCTTTTTGAGCATCATGTCCCTTTCCAACAAATAGCCCCTCCTAGAAAAATACCTAAAGTATGTAAAGTGAAGAAGCTTTATCATTTTTGTCTCCAAGGAGCATTCTGGCTATACTTTCTCCAAGACATTTGTTCATAGGATTTTCAGAGGCCTGTGAAGTGACTGGCCAATTCTAGTGGCTGGCAAATCCTGCTTCCTAGTCTATCTTAATCTGGGAGCTATACTAAAACCTGTTCACCATGCATAACCCTTCAAGCATTTGACACACTGATGGCATAGTTTTCAGTATCATAGCAGCCCACAAGTTATCTTAATACAGCAAAGTGACAGGCAATTGCTGTACCAATTAGAATAACTTTTCCCCAAATACAACAGACAATTTAGTTTGTACCTCTAATAGCAAATCAGTCTTCACACCACTTTTAATCACAAAGAATAACCCATTGAGTCCTAATTGGTTTAAACAAGAGGCTACCAGCCTACAATTGACTGTTAATCAAATAAAAAAAAAACCACCAAACCAATACCAAAACCAAATACCCACAGGGTCTTAATTGGTTTAAACAAGAGGCTCCCAGACCACATCAAATAAAAAAGATCTACTTCTAGATCCCAACTGCTTCAAATAAAATAGATATTGATACAATGTAATTGACTAAATCCATAGTTTTGCTTAATATTTTATGGGGTTTGGGGGTTTTTTGTTCCATGATATCATTCAGGATGCATTTATTTAGTTGTCATGTCCCCATAGGCTCCTCTTGGCTATGATAGCTGCTCAAACATCTCTTAGTGAATTTGGCAGTTACTGAGGAATGTTGGTTAGATATTGGGATTTGACTGATGACTTTCTCTTGTTTGGGCTGGACTATGGATATTTTGGGAGAAATACCAAAGAGATAATATGCCCTTTTCATCACTTCATGTCACATCAGTAATAACATGTACTATGAGTGTGACTGTTGATGTTGACCTTGACCACCTGCCTGAAGGGGCATTTGTCAGATTTTTGTACTGCAACATCCTTTTCTATACTGTCTGCTTTGGAATTCAGTTTCTGTGCCCAGCCCATACATAGAGGAACTGTTAGCTTCTCATGAAGCAGAATAAGGCAAGATTCTGATCTGTTCTTCATTGGCTTACTCTGAGTCATAGTCAGGTCAGTGGCACCTAACAATACATCAACACATACATAGAGTATTTGAAATTCTTCTGCATGAAAAATATTTTTCTCCCTGTTAACTTATTCATTCCTCTCTAGCCTGATCAGAACTCATGGATACATATTTGGTACTTTGGATTATAGTTCAATATTCATTATAGGTTTTTTTTTTTTTTTCGTCATTATATATTTTGTGACTTAGATTGTTTCAACTTTGGCCCTTGGGTGCTCTTTGTTGATGTCTGTACTCCTTTGGCATGCCCTGTCCAGATGGGCTTGTTTTTTTTGCACTTCTTCCTTTCCTGTTTCCAGGCTTGCTTGAAAGTAGGCATAAAGGTAATTGCCAAAATATGAAGATAACCACATATCCCCAATTTCCTACTTTATCATTATTGCAACGGCATCTCTCTTTAACCCTAGCCACGCAGAGTTGGCTCTCCCCAAAGCAGCACTCTGTTCTTCCAACAAACTCACTGTTACGGGTTTGATTCAGACTTGTAACAACCCTCTAGGACAAAGTAGATCTGCCAAGGAGGGTTTCTGAGGTTGTAAATCTTTATGGGAGGGACTGCCACATTTTTCTCTGGTGGATTCATGCCACTGACCTTTACTTACCAGCCCAATGCTTTACCACTGTACTTCCAGGGCCCATTTGTCCTTCTAGCTCCTGTGAAAGATACAGCTGCTCCTGGTTTTAATTGACCTTGAAGAGGTTAATAATTCATTAGAATAGCTCATAGAATTTATGGGAAGTATTACCTATCCTTACTGTTGTCCATTTATTATAATTGGAAAGCATAAAAATAAGGAGACACATCCAGCAAGGTGTAGGAGAGGGCCCAGCCTGAGGCTTCTGTTGTCCAGGGATAGGCTGCATACCAAGACCTATATGGATGCATCCTTCAAGCCAGGAGGAGCCCATGGTTGTTGGGACCTCAGTGAGCATGAGTGTATTAATGATTATGCATGATTGACCATATCAGCCCCCTTCACTTCCTCCAATATACGACCTGTGGAAGCCATGCTCACCTTGTTATTTTACAATTACAAAGAACACTGTAATGCCTCAGGCGATTTTTTTTTAAATCAAAGGGGAGAAAAACCCCCACTCTTTCTTTGATCAGGCTGACTTTGTATATTTCCTATCCCAATGCCAGCATCAGCCAATTCTCCAAGAAGCCCTGTTCTTTCATTACCAAATGGTATTAGAAACCAAGCACTGGGTATGTGTTTTACTCATTGCTATTGGAGTGTTATTTCTTAAAGGCTCTCTCAGCTGGTGGAGGAAAAATACAGGTACATATTTTAGTCTTGCTTAGATGTAAGTATCTCTTTATGCAGTCATTGGTAACGATAGTAGCCAAACTTGAATTCCTATTGATGTCTCCAGTGCTCTCTAATGCAATACCACGAGGATCAGTCTGCTCTCTTCCCCTTTTCTAGCTGTAAATTCCCACTCCAGCAGCTGGGAACCTGACTTCCACTATCCACCATCCATACTTGGTTGTTCAATTCCAGTACACACAGTATAAATGGATTCAGAATTGCTAACCCAGACCCCTGTGGGAAAAATACTTTTATCAAGTAGAGAATTGATCTTAGTTTTATTCGTTCATTCACACCGTACTGCTTTTAATCTTACAGAGTCATATTCCTTCATAGTAACTATCTTAGTTTTATTTTATAAATTCATTAAGTGTGATTTTTACAAGCATCATTTAATGTGAAATATAATATATACAGAAATGCACATAAAATTTATACAAGTACAGTTTAAAAATGGTTTATAAATCCAAACTCCATGTGTCTACCAGTTGGGTCAAGAAACTACTCTCCACTTCCAAAACTATTGCTCTGAGATAATCTTTAGAACTTAACCCAAAATATCCCCTGAAGTCTTCTTAAAATGGAATGATAGTTTTGCTCGAATACTATCTACTTGAGAATTATACTCTTTTAAAACAATCTAGGTGGGGTGAAAGTGATAATAGCAACTTTAAAGATTAGATAAAACCTTAGGGGCCATGAATTCATGCTAATGAGGGAGGAATGATTCAGAAAAGGAGAGTGAGAATGGTTGCACATCAAAAAATATTACCTTGTCAAGGAGATGAAATCAGTTAAGTAGGAAATGACAGCCTTTTTAACAAACGGTGCTGGCAAAAATGGAAAACTATCTGCAGAAAACTCAGACAAGATCCACATCTCACTCCATACACAAAAACCAATTCAAAGTGGATAATGGACCTAGAACTAAAACCAAGTACTATAAACTTTATTAAAGAAAAGCTTGGAAGAACTCCAGAAGTCCTAATCCACAACATAAATAGTCTTCTAAGCATCCTGGAAAATCTACATCCAGGAGAGGATAAAATAGATGAATGGGACCTTCTAAGACTTAAATCCCTGTGCGTATCCAGAAACTTCTCCAACAGGGTAAAAAGGGAAGCCATAGATTGGGAAAAATATTTGACAAATGTTTGACAAAGGATTTATATATAGAATTTATACAATACTCGAGCACCACAATAAGATGAAGGTAAATAACCCATTTGAAAAATGGGATATGAACAGGATATGGACAGACACTTCACCAAAGACGACATTCATATGGCTAACAAACACATGAAGAAATGTTCAAAATCCCTGGCTCTAAGAGAGATGCAAATCAAAGCAACTATGAGATATCATCTCACCCCAGTAAGAATAGTAAAATTTAACAGAACAGCAGACATCAAATGCTGGCAAGGTTGTGGAGAATCCGGAACCTTTATTCACTGTTTGTGGGAGTGTAAAATGGTACAACCACTATGGAAGGCTGTATGGCACTTTCTCAAAAAGTTGTAAATAGAAATATCATTTGACTCAGCAATTACAGTGCTGGGAATTTACCCTGAAGAAACAATAACTGTGCCACCCAATCAGATATATGTACACCCGTGCTTATTGTGACTTTGTTCATAATAGCAAAGAGCTGGAAACAACCCAAGTGTCCATCAGCAAACGAATGGATAGAGAAGCTCTGGTATATTCACACAGTGGAATACTATGCAGCTTTGAAAAACAAGGAACTCATGAAATATTATACAAAATGGTTGACCCTGGAGGACATTATGCCGAGTCTCAGTCACAAAAAGACAAATATTGCATGGGACCACTCACTGTTGTAAAACCGGGCTGACATCACGGTTGAGGGAAGACAGAAAAGGAAGGGAGGAATGTTATATATTGCATTGAAACAGATGAGGGAGAGAACATGTTGCCGTACACTTTTAAATTGACAACTGTGCTTAGAAACACATTTTGCCCTCATTTCCAGCAAAGTGTTAAAAGGGATATATGAATGGGTATTCTTGTCATTACTGAAGTCCAGAGTGAAGGCTGCATAGTGGAGTGAACTTGGAGGGAGGGATTGCATAACAATGGAAGAGTTTTTCTATTCAAGGAGAAGAGTGATGGGGGCGGGGGGCAGGGAGAAAAGGGCAACAATGAATGACTAGAAATCCTAAGTCTCTGTAAACTTTCATTAAAATTAATAAGTAAATTAAAAAAATAACCTTGTCAATAAAGAGTCTGTGTAGAAGCTGTTGAATCAGTACCTGTAATGTTGTGTTTATTCTCAATGATGACAGCCAAATAAAATTTTTACATATTTAACTCCATTAATACAATATATGTATCTCTACTCAGTCACAGCTTCTTCATCCCTTTTGGAAACGACTGTTAAAAAGGGGGGATCCCTACCCTACATCATACATAGTACTTGTAACACTTTATTAATAGATTTGCTCTGTATGAAATGATTTTTTTCCTCTAGCTATTAAAGTGACAAAACCCAAAAAGATAATAACAAATGATAAATTTAAATAAACACAATATTATTGTTATTGTTGTGTACCATTGAGTTGAAACTGACCATAGGCAACCCTCCGGCCGGTTTTCAGAAGCAGTAATTACGGAAGGGAGATTGCCCATCTTTTTCCTGTGGAGCAGTTGATGGGTCAAACAGGTTCCTTTGAGATTGCAGTGCAGCATCTTACAACTAGGCCACCCTAAAAAATACGATGCTGTTGTTACTATTGTGTACCATCGAGCCAGAACCGAACCATAGCTGACCTTTCAGTGGGTTTTCAGAGACAGTTAATTGCACGGGAGATTGTCCATCCTTCTCCCGTGGAGCAGCGGATGGCCTTGAACTGCGTGCCTTCGGGATTGCAGCGCAGCTTCTTGCCACTAGGCCACCAGTACTTTTCTAGTACTATAAGTGTTAGGAAATCCAGAGCAGTAGTATACTGATACTGTTTCATTTATATATTTTTAACCATTTTTCTTGGTTATAATAACTTTGTGTAATGATGATTTAATAATTGTCTTTAAGAGAAAGGTGATGATTCTAACACAATTGGTCAGTTGTGGGTTTAGTTGATTGGTTGGTGTTTTAAATTATAGTTTGGATGTAAGGACCATTCAGCTTCTTACAGAAATCCTGATAAATTTTGTTCTGCATGAAAAGAAAAATGAAGTATAGTGCATATGTAGATGTTTAGGCTGTATTATCAAGTGTCTTCTAGTAGAAGAGGATTTCCATTTTGTCTAGATGTAAATGAGAATGGATTCTTTTGCTTGCTGTTTTACAGCTTTGGTGAAATTTTTATAAACTTGATTTTGGCTCAGTACTTCCTTCTTCCTTCACAATCTATGTGCCTCATGCAATAGAACATGTTATTTCTGCATTGATAGGTGCTCAGAACTTGCATCTCTGTATCAAAAAGCCAGTTGATGCAGCACAGTGGGCTCTTGGAAAATCCTGAAGATCATTTCTCCACTGGGATAACTAACAATATCCAGCTGTTTTGAACTATCAAATGATATATTCCACTACATGAATTATATTCTTACTAACTTCAACTTTATCATCAGTGCATCCTTAAGTTTATTTCCAAAATGCCACCAGTCTTTATGTATTCTTTTGTGACTTTTCTTCCTTCATATTATGTTATTGTCCATAGCTAAGGTTCATCTAGTTTTCATTATTATATAGTGCTTCTTGTATAATAACACTTACCCAATGGTGGAGCTCCTAGTTTAAAGCAGGTTTGGATGCAGGAGTGGCATCCACTTCCTAAACAACATGCCTCTCTGGAAACTCTAGGAACTTTGATAAATGATAATAGTTATAGAAAGGCTTTAGGCCTTTTTTTCATAGGGTCACTATGAGTCATGCTCAACTCGATGGCAATCACCACCACCACCACCACCACCATACTCAGTTATAAAACTGTACTATATCCACTCCACTCTATTATTTGTTAGCCTTTGATAATCTCAATGTTTTAGCATTCATGAGGAGTTCTGTTAACATTCTTGTTCTTGTACTTGATGCACACCAATATGCATTTCTGTAGATGTTATACTTGGAAGTCAAATTGCTGGATCATGGAGTATGATTGTCTTTCCCCTTTGAGAATAATGGAGGTTTCTTTTCCATAGTATTGGTGCTATGTCACTATATTTACGAGTTCCTGTTGCTCTTAATCTTCATTGCTGTTTGTTATTGTTAGCCTTTTAAAAAACATTTTTGGTAGTCTGTAGGATGTTTTGTGGTATGTTAAAAAATTTTGTTTCCTTAATTTTGATGGAATGGAATATTTTGCCACATTGGTAATTTACTTTTCGTCTTTTGTGAAGTACCTTATTTAAGTCTTTTGCTCATTTCCCCCCCATCACATGAATCTTAAATATACCCCAAACTAAGTCCGTTGTCTCTGAGCCAATTCCAAATCACATTGGCTCTTCATTGGGTTTGTGAGCCTGTAAATCCTTGTTGGAGGTGATTGCCCATCATCATTCTCCTTTGGAGTGGATGGTGGATTTGTACTGCTGACTGCTAGGTTAGCAGCCCTGCATATTACACAGTATGTTACCAGAGCTCCTTGCCTTAAATACAGGACTTAATAAAGTTTCACAGTTCCAAAATTTTGTCAGTTTGTTAGATGTGTTACAACCCTCTCCCATTATTCTGCAGCTGACTTTATTTTTATGCTGTCTGTCCATACACCGTTCTTACTTTCAGTCTAGATGAACAACATTTTCCTTGTTTTCTATATTTTGTTCATAAAATAGGTGGAATTTCTTTGTGGTAAAACAACCCCGGAGCAACTTTCCCCCCTTTCTTTCTTTTTGTTGCCAGTATTTACTCAGAATACTCACAGCTATCTTTTCTTAATTCCATTCTTCATTTTTAACTCGACGTTTTCATCCAGTACAAATTTTAGTTATCGTAAAGGCTTTAGAATGTTGTATATTTTTAAAAAATATTACCTCTATTCTGTCTCTCTTTGCAGTGATTACAAATATGTAAAACTTTTTCTTACATCTATTGTATCACTTTTTTTTTCTTCGTCTTTTGATCTTTTGAGTAAATATCCTATCTCTTTCATTTGAAAGACCCATGACAGTGTAGTGGTTTAAATGATGGACTGTAAACTGAAAGATGGCTGTTCAACCTACCAGCTGCTCTTCCTCTTTTTAATATTTATAACAATAGAAATCTGATGTTCTTGGGTACATGTTGTCAGGTAAACTTTAACTCCTAGCAACCCTGTAAACAAAAGAGCAGAGTCTTGCCCTATCTTAGTCCATCCGCACAGTCTCTGCCTTGTTTGAACCTGTTGATACAGTCACTATGTTAAGCCATCTTGTTGAGAGTATTCCTCTTTATCCCCTTTTAAAAAATTTTTTATTTTAAAAATAAAATGAATATATCATTAGGCATTATAGTACTACAACAGTCTTGAATAAAAAAGATCATTCCAAAGAGGGGTGTTGAGGGGTGTGGATATAGGTAATTGTGCAATGATGACTATTTTAAAAAAAAGTTAACTGGGCGAGGGAAAAGGGAGGGCTAGAGGGTAAAATGTGCAACAATGAATGAATGAAAATCTGTTTTTCTGTAAATGTTAAAATTACAATTAAAATGAAATTTTAATTCTTAAAAAATGTTTTATATTGGTTTGCTTAAAAGTTTGTAGACATTGTGCTTCATTCATTATTCTTTCACATTGTGTTTCCTGTAATCATTCCCATGCACTAAGATTTATAAAATTAGTTACTGTTGGACCTTGCCTATCATTACCCTGTCTTTTCAGATCCCCACCAGATGCTTCCAATTTCCTTTGCTCACTTCTCCACCTACCAAATTATGCAACCCTACCTATCTTGGCCTCTCTGCTCCTACCCTTCCCCTTGGGTCCCCATACAAGTTTTACTAATTATCCTATTTTTTTAGTAATGGTTTTATGCAGTGTTTGTCCTTATGAGACTCAGCATCATGCTCTCCAGTCTCTCCCAAGTTATGTAGTATTTTTTGAAATCATTGCTCCTAAGTGCTTCATAGTGTTTTAATGTGTGAATGTACCTGAATTTCTCAATCCATTCAGTTGTGGTTGGACATTTGGGCTGTTTCCATGTTCTTGCAATGGTGAATAAAATTGCTGTGTACATTGGTGTACAAATCTCCATTTGTGTCTCTTTATTTCCTTGAGATATATTCTTAGTAAGCTGGCCATATGGAGCTTCTATGTTCAACTTTTTGAGGAAACACCAAACTGCCTCCAACAGTGTATGAAAGTTCCTCTCCAACATTTATTGCTTGCTGCCCTGCTAAACTTTGCCACTGCTACGGGGTGAGATAGTATCTCATTGTGGCTTTGATTTGTATCTCTCTTATTGCCAGTGATTTTGAGCATTTCTTCTTGTGTCTGTTGCCCATTTTAATGTCTTCATCTGTGAAAAATCTTTCCATGTCTCTTGCCCATTTTGTAGTTGGTTTATTCCTCTTGTTTGCTGACCACCTTTCCCAGCGTGTTTTTTCTAATGACTGGCCCCTCTTGACAAATGTCCAAATTACGTGAGATGAATTTTCATCATTCTTGTCTTTAAGGAGAACACCCAGGGTACACTTCCTCCAAGAGAGATAAGTTACTTCTTTTGGCATTCCACAGTATGGTCAATATTCTTCGCCAAGACCACAGTTTAAAGCCATCAATTTGTCAGTCTTATTTCTCATCCAACCTTTAGATGCATAAGAAACAGTTCAAAATACCAAGATTTGGAGCAGGCACACCTTAATCTTTAAACTAACATCTTTGTTCTTTATTATCAAACTTTAACGAGGTCTTTGACAGCAGATTTGATCAGTGTAATATGTCTTTTGTGAAAGACTGATGGTTGGAAAAATAAGGACATGGTGATAGAAATGAGACTAGAAATCAAATGAGAAAACTTTGTACAATCAATGATTTATTAATTGCAAATACTTTAAAAAACATAAGTGATCACTATATACATGACCCACACCTCATAGGTAAACAGGAGTCAGATTAACTAAATCTGTGAAATCAGTTTCTCTGGTGGAGAAACTCACTGTCAGCATTTAAAACAAGGCCAGGGGCTGATTGTGGAAGAAAACATCAATTACCCATACGCTAGTTGAAGTGGAAAATGGAATCACAAGTGCTAAAATAGTATTTTTAAGTCTGTTTCACCTGAATTTAAAAATTCTATAAAGAACAGATGTGATGAATTGAACACTAATGATAAAAGACCAGATAAGTTCTTGGATGACATCATCCATTAAGAAAGCAAACAGTCATCAGAAGAATAAGGAAGGAAGAAAAGAACTAAAGGGATGTCAGAAGGGATTTTGAAACTTGAAATATGTAGAGAAGCTAAAAAACAGTGGCAGAAATGTTGACAATGAGAGAACTGAATGGAAGATTTAAAGGGCATTTAAGAAGATAAAGAAAATCTGATAAGGCAGTTTAATAGTAGCCTAAAAGTTGGCTTTTTTTTTTTTTTTAGCTGTTATAATTAACCCCCTCTGGTCTAGCTACTTTAATTGTAGACACATAGCCTTGCAAATCATCAACACCTGGGTGACTATGATAAGAGAAAGAGAGGGCTTTCTACACTGGGCACCAAGTCTTGAGAGAAACTGGAGCAAGTGGTGAGGCCATGGTGATAATGGTGGAAAGACTGTGGTATTGATGTGGAGAAAGGTTTTGCAATTCTTGCCAGATAATTAAGGAGAAGCTGACTTATAACTGCTCTGGATGATTTGGATTTGACTGCTGAAGTGAAACCAGAGCCTGGACTAATTGAGGAATTGTACGTTAGAATTTTGGCTAAAACCTGGACTTGTATTGGACTTGCCTCTCCTACTCTACAACTTATTTTCCTAATAAACCCTATTCTCAGTACCATAACTGAGAGTCCATGAGTCAACAATGAATAAAAGAACCTTTTTCTGTTTGTGTGGCTCTCGAGGCACTATGAGGCTGAACTTCAGCCTCTTTATCTGCTTTCTGCTTTGGTGTGGTGATGGCCTCTACTGATTCCCTCTGGCCGTTTCAGAGAGACTCGCAGCCCTTTTCCCTCATGTGCCTTTTCCTCCTCCTTAGACAGCATTTCTGTCCTGTAGAGTTTCTGTAACTCAGAATCATCTGATGGCAGTGATTTCATTTTCATTTGAGTAGCTTTAATTTCACTAATTCTCTTGTGAACTGTGATGTTGTATATCCCTGCTTTATGTTTATAAACATAAAGTAGTTGTTTTAAAAGCATTCATTCTGATTCTTTTACAACTGAGGCACCTTTCAAATTACTTGTGTCATAGCTCAGTCTTGTTAATTTCTTTAACCTTATTCCTAGCATCAGAATCCTGATAATTTTTATCTCCAAAGTGATCTATTCAAGGTATTACATGTACAGAATATATTAATGAGATAAGTAACTGAAGAAAATTATTAGAACTAAAAATTTTTATTGACATTCTCAGTTGCATGAATATATTTTGTTCTCAGTTTTTTTTTTGTTTTAATTTTTTAATTATTATTTTTTTTTGTGTGTGTGTGTGTCTACCGTCAGATCAGATCTGACTGGTACAGAGGAGATTGTCCCTCCTTTCCTGGCAGAGCACCTGGTGGATTCGAACCGTGCGCCTCTGGGGTTTCAGTGCAGCTTCAGTTTTTTCTAAAAAGTAAAAAACCTATCTCATGTGATCATTCTTCCCCTCGATAATTTGTATGTTGTACTCCTAAAAATTAAAAGACTCTGTTTCTATTCATAGAATATTTATGTACTAAGTTTGTGCTAAATTTTCTCCATATAGTGAGTTTTTCAGTAATAAACAGAATTTTATCCTGTATGAAGCACTACTATATGCAGCATGTTGTTGATTGTCATTTGAGTTGAGCACGACTCAACACAACCCTATAAACCAAAGACCTGAAGCATTTCTATAAATATCATTGTTTCTTAAAGGTCATAGAGTTTTTTTTCAGAGGCATGTTGTTTAGGATGTGGATGCCACTCTTGCTTCCAAATATGCGGCATACATTTTCGTTTTTTGTCCTATCATGTAGTTTCTGCCAATAGTAAGGTAAAATATCTTATTAGAAGGCTCACATAATAGCAATTACTCTTCCACATTACATGCCTTTGAATACTGCACAATGTCCAAGAGAGCCATTTCTAATAGGAGCTTTGCCAAAAATTCAGTTTGTTTTCATTTAGTGCATAATTTTGCCTTTCATTTTCTCATTTTATAATCTTTATGGCAGTAGTGTGACTTCTGTTTTCGCTACAAAGAGTACAATTTATAAAGATGCCTGTGTAGTTTTTGTTTCTGGTTTTCATGAGTATTGGGGATTTTTTATCCTGAAAAGTATTAGTTTGTGCTTTATTTGGAAAAAAAAATTGAAAAAGATATTAGTGTCTTTGTTTAAAATTTAGTACAAAATAGTTTGTGACCTCATGACACTATTAGACTGAGTTTCATAACTGGCAGTACTTGGGAAAGAAGAATATGCCCACAGGTTAAGTACGATCTAATTCTTATTGTTGGGTTTTGTAATCCAACTTTGTTTTTTTATTATATTTTTCCTCATAAAACACAAATTAATAGATGCACCCTAAACAGTTGCTTTTTTAGCTTTAAAGGCCTCAGTTTTTACAGCCTTATTTGTATAAGCTTGTATCATTTATTTTGTTATGTTTTGGTTGTCTTTGTGAAGCAAATGCAGTTTTACTTCTGCTTAACCTAGCACAGATGGAGTCATACTGTGCTTTAAGGTTTTTTATAAAAATATTTTTTAAATTGTCGTTTGAGTGAAAACTTACAAATCACCTTGGTTTTTTTCTTTCGATCAATTAGTCATGGATATTTTGTGTCGTAACATTTAATTATTATACACTGTCTGATCATTTGGAATCCTACATTTATTGATGCTATTTTGAGGTTCATGTTATTATCTATTACTAATAAGAGCAGAAACTAACCACCGTAATAGAGATGGAAGTATTCTTATATGGAAGAGTGGGGAAATGATCAGAGCTTTTGTTTGGAAAAGGAAACAAATAGAAATGATGCTTATTAACTTAATTACGAAAATTTTTATGATTTATAATTGTATCTCTATGTTCATTGTTAGAACACTGGGATCCTGAGCCATTCTTACTGACTCTGACACACCAACCCCCATTGCCCTAGTTACTATATTAATCCATCTCATTCGGTGTCTTCCTCTCCTGCTCTGACCTTCCACCCCTCTGAGCATAATGTCCTTCTCCAAGGACTGATCCCTCCTGCCCACATGTCCAAGGTATGAGACAGAGCTTCAAAATCCTAGCCTCAAAGGAGAAACTTTGTTTCACCCTCTCCAAGACAGACCTATTTGTTTTCTTGGGAGTCCATGGTATGTTCAAGATTCTTCTCTTGCACCACAACTCAAAAGCATCAATTGCTTTTTCATCCTTAGTTATTGTCCAGCTCTCTGATGCATAGCAAGTAATTGTGAAGACCCTGGACTAGATTGAGTGCACCTTAGTTTCTAGACTGACATTGTTGCTTCTCAATACTCTGGAGAGGTTCCTGACAGCAGATTTTCCCAGTGTAATTTGTCTTTTGATTTCCTGACTGCTGGTGCTAAGAGTGCTGATAGTGGAGCAGAGCAAACTGAAATTATTAACAACCTCAATCTCTTAAATATCTATCATGATATTGCCAATTGGCTCAGTTGTGAGAATCTCTGCTTTCTTGATGTTGAGCTTTAATCCATATTGAAGATTATAGTCCTTGACCTTCTACAGCAAGTGCTTCAAGTCTTCCTCAGTTTCAGCAAACAAGGTTGTGGCATCTGCATTATGTAGGTTGTTGATGAGTCTTCCTCCAATACTGATGCCATATTCCTCTTGATAAAGCCCAGCATCCCAAATGATCTGCTCTGCATATAGACTGAAAAGGTAAGGAGCAGGACACATCCCCAATATACTCCTTTTCTGATCTTAAACCATGCAGTGCTTCCTTGCTCTGTTCTGAGAACTGCTTCCTGGTCTGAGTATAGATGAGCACAATAATGTGCTCTGAAATTCCCATTCTTCTCAACGTTAGACATAATATATTGTGGCCCATACAGTCAAATGCCTTTGCATAGTCAAGGAAACACAGTAGACATTCCTCTGGTACTCTCTGCTTTCTTCCAAGATGCATTTGACATTTGCGATAATGCCTCTAGTGCCACAACCTCTTCTAAACCAGCTTGTGTTTCTGGTAGTTCTCTGTCGATGTAATGTTCCAGTCATTTTTTTATAATCTTCAAAGTATTCCCTTGCATGTGTTATTAGTGACAGTGTTTGACAATTTCCACACTCTATCAGATCACCTTTTTTGGGAATGGGAATAAATATGGATCTCTTCCAGTCTGCCAGGTAGTTGTCCCTCAGATTTCTTGGCACTACCTGGTGAGCACATCCAGGGCAGGATCTGTTTGTTGAAATACGTCAGCTGGTATTCCATCAATTCCTGGGGCCTTATTTTTTTGCCAAGTCCTTCAGAGCAGTCTGAACTTCCTTCTTCATCAACATTACCTCTTGATCATGTTTTTCCTTGAAATTCTTCTGTGCCAGCCAATTCTTTTTGGTACAGTTAACGAGAGAAGGTTAGTATAGGGTATGTTTCCAGTCTCTTTAGAAATCAGAAAATAACATAGAAAGTGAAACCTCAGATGGAGAAGAGAGATACCATGCCATGTGAAGATCACCAACAAGCCAAGGAATAGGAGCCAAAGAGAAAAGGTTCTTTCTCCAAGTCCAACAGAGAGAATACTTTTCTCTAGAGCTCTCACTCATCCATTGCCATCAAGTCAGAACAGACTTATTGCTGACTGTCCAGGGGTTTTTTGGAGGCTAAAAATCACACAGGTGATTACCCATCTTTCTCTTACCTGGAATTGTGAAAATACTGCTTTTGTGTTAGGAGCACAGCCCCCTATGGACATAGCACTATGGATTCAGATTCAGATTATTCTAGTCTCTTAAACTGTGAGAAGGTAAACTTCTGTTTAATAAAGCTATTCACTTGTGTTATTTCTAGCATTAGAAATAGGAGCACTAGAAAGGCAAGACAATAGATGTAACAAAACATTTGTCATTTTAACCATTTTTAACTGTAATTCACTTGTGCCATGTATATAGTTATTAAAATAGGTGTCTAGATGACTTTTAGCCTCTTAAATCAAAGCTCAGTATCCTTTAAGCAATAACTCCCCATTTCTTCTCTTCTGTTGTTAACTACTAAAAAACCTTTTTATATATACTTGCCCATTCTAGATAGTACAAATAGTAGAATAATACAACATCTTCTTTCTTGCTTGCTTTATTCCTATTAGCATTAGGTTTTGAAAGTCCATCAAGTTGTAGTGTCTCAGAACATTGTTGTTATTGTTGTTATATGCCTCTTGAGTCGCTTGAGACTCATAACGACCCTATGTACAACAGCCCTAAACTCTGCTCTGTCCTGTGCCAGTCACACTGTCTCTGACACCCCCATCCTGATTACCCCAGTCACTGAATCAATCCACCTCATAGAGGGCCTTCCCCTCCTGCACTGTCCCTCCACCCTCCCAAGCATGATGTCCCTCTCCAAGGACCGGTCCCTCCTTACAAAATGTCCAAAGTGTGTTAGACGGAGCCTCAGAATCCTTGCCTCCAAGGAGCCACCTGGTTTAACCCTTTCCAGGATGAATCTTTTGTTTTCCTAGCAGTCCATGGTATTCTCAATACTCTTCTCCAGCACCACAGCTCAAAGGCATCAATTCTCCTTCTATCCTCCTTAGTCATTGTCCAACGCTCTGGTGCATAGCAAGTGATAGCCAAGATCATGGACTGTATCAGATGCACCTTAGTCTCCAGAGAGACACCATAGCTCTTCAGTACTTTGGAGAGGTCCCTACCAGCAGACTTTCCCATGGCAATATGCCTTTTAATTTCCTGGCTACTGGTGCCAAGAGTGTTGACTGTGGAGCCAAGCAAACTAAAGCTGTGAACAATCTCAGTCTCTTCACCGTTCATCCTGATGCTGCCAATTGGCCCAGTGGTGAGAATCTTTGTCTTCTTAACATTGAGCCTCAATCCATATTGGAGGCTGCAGTCCTTGACCCTCTTCGGCAAGCGCTTCTTCCTCAGTTTCAGCAAGTAGGGTTGTGTCATCTGCATAACGCAGATTATTGATAAATCGTCCCTCAATCTTGACCCCGCATTCCTCCTCATAGAGCCCCGCCTCCCAGATAATCTGTTCTGCATACAGGTTGAAAAGGTGTGGAGATAGGACGCATCCCTGGCATACGCCCTTCCCAATTTTTAACCATGCAGTGTTCGCTTGCTCTGTTCTGACGTGTGCCTCCTGGTCCAAGTATAGGTTTCGCATTAGAACGATCAAGTGTTCTGGGATTCCCATTCTTCTCAGAGTCAGCCACAGTTTGTTATGATCCACACAGTCAAATGCTTTTGCATAGTCAGTGAAACACAGATATACAGTCCTCTGGTATTCCCTGCTTTCAGCTAAGATCCATCTAACATCAGCTACAATATCCCTAGTACTATGACCCTTCTAAACCCAACCTGGACTTCTGACAGTTCTCTGCTGATGTGCTGTTACTCTTGATTTATTCCATTGTATGGCTATATTTTTATTTATACATTTTTTATATAAAATATTTTATTTACTTATATTAGTATGGGGAACTCTGGTACAATCCTGAAGGCGCATGCTTCGAGACCACCAGCTGCTCTGTCGTCTCCCATGCAATTAACTGCCTCTGAAAACCTCCCAGAGGATCAACAATGGGATGGTTCTGACTCTACGGTACACACCAATAACATATTAGTATATTTATATTTTAGGTTAATAAATATATATATGTGTATGTATATATTTTTTCCCATTATGTGTTTAAATTATATATATAATTTATATTTATACCTTAGTTTGTCAGTGACAATTTAGTTGTTTCTACCTTCACTGGGAGGTTGAAAAGATCCAATTTACAGACAACTCTCACTTGTTCTTTAAACAGCCCTTTGGACCCATTAAAACTAGTTCTAATGGCAGACTCTTTGAGTATGACACTACTGTCTTGAGCAGGGTGCTGCCATCTTGGGATAGTATACTGTTTAATTTCTTGTAATTGGAGATGATTTTTTTATCATTTCAGATGTCTAAAATATATGAAATGTTGTTTTGTAGCTTAGCATGTGGTCTATCTTGAAGAATAATTGATGTGCACTGGTGAAAAATGTGTTGTATTGTCACATGGACAGTTTGATATATGTCTGTTGGGTCTAGTTGGCTTATTCTCATTAAAACACACACACACACACACACACACACACACACATTTCACTGCTGTTGAGTTAGAATCGACTGTTAGCTAACAGTCCATTGAGTTTCTGAGGCTGTAATTCAGCAGGAAATTGTATTTCTCCTGCTGAGCCACTGGTAATTTTGAACCACCAAAGATATGTGCAGCCTTTGGGTTGGTAGCACAACCCTCTACACACTATGCCACCAGAGTTCCCCTACTGGTTTAGTACACTTTTCAGACCCTCTTTTTGAATATTAATCGTGTTGAATTCTCCAACGATTATTTTAGAACTGTTTTTTTTTTTAAATTTTATTATTTTGTGTGCGTGTACCATCAAATCAGATCTGACTGGTACAGGAGGGGATTGTTCCTCCTTTTCCAGCAGAGGATCTGGTGGATTTGAACTGTGTGCCTTTGGGATTGCAGTGCAGCTTCTTCCCACTAGGCCACCAGAGCTCCTAGAACTGTATTTTTGCCTTTCAAACCTTTCAGTATTTGCTTCACATGTTTTTGAGGGCTTTGTTGTTGGGTACATATATATTTATAGCTTCTTGACAAAGTAACCCTTTTCTGATTATGTTAATTTTTTGGGTTTCTCTTAACAGATTTTGACATGAAGTCTGTTTTGTCTGATAGTATCACAGCTAGCATGACTTTCTTTGAATTCCTTGTTATTTGGTACTTTTTTCGTTCCCTCTGTAATTTTCATTATATTTATGTTTTTGGTTCTAAAGTATGTCTCTTATAGCTTGCATATAGGTGAACCATTTAAAAAAATTCATTCTACTATTTTTTGATGGAAAATTTAACTCAGTTGTATTTTAAATAATTTCTTAAAATGTAATATATTCAATGGTAGCCTTAAGATTTTTATGAAGTTTTGCTGTGTAAGTTAACCTTCTGATAATAATCAACTAGATGTAACCATATAGTATGCTAAATTTTAAATATGTAGCAAATATTGAAATAAATCTGTGACAGTAATACTAGCATAAAAGCTGTACAGTGCTTTTAGCCTACTATTCTAGGCTAGTAAGCTGTGTAATGGGATAAGTGCAATCTGGTGGGTTTTGTTTGTTGTTGTTTTGGTTTTTAACAGATGACAAGGGGCTATATTGTATGCATTTTAGAAGTAATTTTCTTTTTGCTATGACTTTAGCTTTTGGATGTGTACTGCTAAAACTTAACGTATTACACTGTTTACTTTCGTAGTAGAGGATATTCTATGCAAGCTAACAGGCTTACACAAAACTATTCAACAATTGAAACCTATTTGGAGTTTAGGGAGAACTCTGGGATATGGAAATTTATGTACGGGTATGTGCACTTGCCCTCTATTAGGTAGACTTAATGTTACAGACTTACAGGTGATTATAGAGAATGTTACTAAGCAAAACTGTCATGTCACAATTATCTAAATTGTTTTGCATATTGCAGAGTTCAATTTGGGAATTGCCTTAATGAATTGTTTGCATTTGAGGGATAACATTTGGAAAAGAATGTTTCTATCATGGTTATACTCAAGTATTTTAGGAATATATGTGCTTTTGGAAGTAAAATATACTTTAAATGAGAAAAATTGAAACCTATTATGAATGGCACTGAATGTGCTGATTATTTTACCTTTGACAAAGTGGAAAATTTAAAGCTTGGTGTATCCCATTTTATTAATATAATAAAATTTTATAGTGTTGTTCTGGGCATAGATATATGTTCTTTAGTGTTTATTAGCCCTTAGTTATAGTAAAACATTTTGGTCCTATGCCTGGCTATACCATATAGAATGCAAAAATCAAAACTAAGACTTAAAAAAGCAAAAATACTTATTTTCCTTTATCTCAAGTATTTTTCCTATATGTTTTCTAAGTATTTCAGTTGCTTACAGTATCTAACATGATTGAACATGGAGAACATCTTTTTTTATCATTTAAAATAGCTTTATAGCTTCCCCAGACTTGTTCTAATAATGAAGCTATGAGGGATATGACAAGAATGGTGATATTAAATTTCTCTAGACTAACAGTAAATTTTTCCATTCTGATGTCAGGAATGTTGAGCATCTGGAATCTGCAGGCAGAGTGAATTGTTCACTGCGGGAACACTTTCATCAAATTCTTAGCCATTTATTCTCTTAGGAACTACTACTGTCTTGTATAGAATATTGTATTTTTACAGAAGCAGCTTTCTAGAACTGGAAAATTCTCTTGACTTCTTTATGCTTTTCTGGTTTTGAGAATTTCTAGTTTTAGAGATGCTACTGCTTTGACAATTTATACTCTATTTCAGTACTAAATTAATTTCCTTGGCTTTAATAATAATTTATATTTGCGTAAACATAGTGGAAAGAATAGAAAAGAAATTGTTTTTAAACTTTATATATATATTTTATAAGTTGTTGTTGTTGTTACGTGCTGTTGAATCAGAACCAATTAATAGCTGATCTTGTAGTGCGTTTTCAGAGGCTGTAAATCTCAAGTACGGGATTGCCCATTTTTCTCCTGCAAAGCAGCTATTAGATCCCAACTGCCTGCCATATATTGTGACCTTCCAGAAGCAGATCCCCAGGCCTTGTCTTCTGAAGTTTCTTTGGGTGAGCTTGAATTATTAGTGTTTGGGCTAGTAATTGAGCATTTAACTATTTGTGCGAAAAAGGGATTCCTGCCATTTTTATGAATTCATTTTTATATTTTGTCATCTATTCTCCAGAATTTTCAGAATACGTACGGTATGTTTATTAATATCTTGGTTTATGTAAAGGATATAGTTCTAAAATATTCTAAGTGGCAGTGGGGAGAAGTAACACATGAATTTCTGTTCATTTAGGTTAAAAATGTTCATACATAAATGAGGAGCTGAGATCTTGAGGCCTAAGTCATTCTGGGTATTTGAAAAAATTATTGGTAGTATTAATTTTGTTTCTTTAAAAATTGCTTTTCTCCCCCAAGACAGTAATGTTGCTATATAAGGTTGTGCCAGAACTGATTCATAGCTGACACTCCTGTGAGTTTTCAGAGGCAATAAGTCCACACATGAAGAGATTGCCCATCCTTCTCCCAAGGAGTAGCTGATGGAATTGAACCATGTACCTTTGGGCTGGCAGTGCAACTCCTTACCACTAAGTCACCATAGCTCCCTTTAGGCATCAGAGTTAGAACCGACCCATAGTGGGTTTTCAGAGGCAGTTAATTGCACTGGAGGAGATTGCTCATCCTTCTCCTGTGTTAACAGCTGGTGGCCTCAAACTGTGAGCCTTCAGGATTGCAGTGGAGCTTCTTACCACTAGGCCACCAGAGCTCTTGCCGCTAGGATACCACATTTATATACATAATAGTTGATCCCTCTCTTTACTAAATTTTACTGTACCGTAAACTCCTAGACCATGGTTTGGAGGGGATTGTCTCTTTCCCCCCTTGCTTTTGTTCTATTCAGGAACTCTGGTGACCTAGTGGTTGGTTATGACCACAGATATTAGGTTACGATAATATGATAGTGGAGGTCATTACCTAACATGTTGGCTTATATTCTTTGCTGAGAAGGTACATGTTTGTCTTATCAATGTTTTAAAGCTTTATCTATGTTTAGAATTAATGTTTAAAATGGTAAAAAGTGTTTAAAATATGTAAAAAGATGTTTAAAAGTGATGTTTAAAATTCAGTTGCTTATGTTCTTAAAAATGAGAGTATTTTCCGAGTTTAGTATTAGTCTGTCTTTGTCCTTATCTCCTTACCTTTGCACATATCTACCTCAGTTGAAATTCCTTCACATTTAGCCTAAATGTATGATGAGGAGCAACTAACATCTTCCTTCTACTAATTCTTTTTTTTGTAGGCAATTGCAAGAATATGCTTTCCCATTTGTGTGTGTGTGTAGTCTTAGTTTCATACTGATCCTTTAGTCGGAAAATGTCTTTTTCTAACTCTGATGGTTTATTGCTAAGGAATTGTGCTACCAGTGCAAAAGTCAGTTGTTGGAATCCACCAGCTGCTCTGTAGGTGGAAGACGGGCAGTCTCCTGTGCAATTTTCCACCTCTGAAAGCACACTGAGGGGTCAGCTATGAGTTACACTATGCTGACATGCTGGTACACAAAACAAATGCTAAATGACATGCTTTCATATTCTTCTCCTACCCTAATCAATCTCCACACCCTGCCTTTCCTTGTTTGTTTCTGTTTTATCACACTGTCTCAGTTGAACCTCCTCTTCTTCATTCTGTTGTGCCCTTTGCTACTCTCAGAGCGTTACCTTAGCATTTTGATCTGACTCTAGTAACCTTAAGTTGTATTTCACATAGTTATTTTCATTTAGGCATAAGCAATTATGAATCATCTTTAGTCCAATGTGATTTAGTAAAATGATTGTCACCAGCTGTAACAATGGCATGGCAAGGGCATCTGACCTCCCCCACTTCCCAAGTAGGAAAGAAAATTAAGATTTTTAGCCCACGGCTGACAGCTGTGACGGAGAAATGAGATACCCTTCTTCTCTTGAGCTTTCTGAACAATTCTAACACCAGCTGTCCTCCCCATGACACATTGTCTGCTCTTCTACCAGGTTCAGTGATCTCTTGGAATGGCCTTATGGAGCTCTTAGACCATACTCATGATTATGAGTCTATAAGGGAAACAGCAGTTTACAATTCTGGATCAGGAATGACTTGGGATACTGTTCTTCACTCAAGGCATTTCCTCGAATGTGCCCACAGGCAAGACTCTCCCTCAACAATTGAATTTAGTCTGGCCTCAGCCCTTGACTCAATGGCAGTGGGTCAGTGAGTTTGATAACTAATATAAAATGCATTTCAAATAGAAGATGAAAATCTAACAAAAATTTCAAAGCATGTAGACTCTAAATGAGAGTATCATATAATTTAATCACACCTCCTAGTCTTGAAAAAAAACTAGAATGCCTCTTAAAAGTCTCAAAAGGCACCACAGATAGGCAAGGGAGTAGAGAGGAACCTCCCACTCCCTTGCTTTAAGTGTGGATCTAAAGGACACTTGGCCAAGGGCAGCACACATCAGGTCCTTGTGGCTGTCAGTACTGAGAGACCCCAGCTTCCAGCTGGAAACAAAGGAGGACACTCCAACAATTCCGATCCTCCCAGGAGAGCCATGGGTGTGTATTAATATTGCTGATAAGTATATCTGTTTTCTGCTGGACACACGAGCCTATATTCGGTCTTAAAAGCCTTTGCGGGTCCCATCTCTTCCTGCTATTCCTTAGTTGTTGAAATGGACAGAAAACCTCATAAGCAGTTCCTTACTTCACCTTTTCCTTGCATGTGGCCTTCCTAGCTGTAAAACAATCCAGTAGTAAATGGAAGCTGGTCCAGGACTTAAGAACAATAAATGACATCTTGTGGTTCCTAGCCCTTTCACTGTAATAGACAAAGTGCCATCCAATAAGACTTTTAAGTATTCTCTCTGTAACTTGATTTGTGTCATTGTTAGAATCTCTAGTTGGACTATTATTGCTTTTCATTGTTGACTCAT
This sequence comes from Elephantulus edwardii, assembly GCF_000299155.1. Lineage (NCBI taxonomy): Eukaryota > Metazoa > Chordata > Mammalia > Macroscelidea > Macroscelididae > Elephantulus > Elephantulus edwardii. The sequence goes on along the minus strand of NW_006399804.1, from coordinate 13,999,490 downwards.
GTACTTTTAACTTGTTAGTTAAATTTGTGACTTCTAGACTGCAGCA
>NW_006399804.1:13960315-13999259 GCF_000299155.1 Elephantulus edwardii | reverse complement strand
GCCCCATTTTCCTTATGAATCAGGGTGAAATCTCTCTCAGGGAGGAGTGACAGGGAATGGCAAAGGACGCATGGACAAAGGAGATTAATCAGAACTGGTTTGATGGGGACTATGGTAACATGACAATGGAAGCTGATCCTCAAGGAATGCTGCTTTATTGGAAGTATTTTTGTGAACTTATTTTGCTTTCTTGGTTATATTTGTTTGATTATATATAAAGGATTAAGAGACAAGGAAGAATGAATCCTGAAGAAGAGAAATTATGCTCATCTTGATGATCTCAAAATTATGATTTAAACAAAAGAGGGGGAAATGAGGGAAACCAAATATCAAATTTAGTAATAGTAGACCAAATGCTGTATCCGGAAATGAGGGAAGCTTAATACTAGCTGAAGGTCACCTTGTGGCACTGGGGCATTCCCTAGGAGTCAACATTGTTCTTAGTTTGTGTCAAATGAATCTCTCCCTCTTGAGATTAGCATAAAGAGGAAGTTGGCCTTGTCTGTAAAAGACTTCACCATTATTCTTTGTTTTTGTTTTGTACTTCCTTGTGATTTTACTTTGTTTACCTTCCTTATGATTCTAAATAAATACTCAGAGAAGCATGGCTTGGGGCCTTCAGTCATGGGAACTATTGGCTGCCTGTTTTTCACACTCTCTGTTCTATATTTAAAAAAAAAAGTCTCAAAAGGTCCCAGGAGGACATTATGCTGAATGAAATATCTCACTCACAAAAGGACAAATACTGCATAATGCCACTATTGTAAAGTGGGACTGACAAAGGGGTTGAGAGGGGAGACTGAGAAAGATGGGATAAATTATGTATAGTGATTTGAAACAGATGAGAGAGAGAACTGTTTAAAAAGTATGTATAATTAAGTATTGTCATGACGTGAGTCCAGAACGAAGGCTGCGTAGTGGAGTGGACATGGGGGGAGGGATTGTATAACAATGAAAGAATTTTACTTTTCAAAGAGAAGAATGAACTGGAGGGGAGAGGTGGGCAGGGAGAAGAGTGCAACAATGAATGAATGGAAATCCAAAATCTCTGTAAATTTTCATTAACATTAATAATAAAAAAAGTTAAAAACCTTAAAAGAAAAAGTCTTAAAAGGAAGATCTGATAAAAGAAAAACACTCCCTTTTGAGATAATAATGGTGACTCTTTTCTCACCACCTCTCCACATAGCTACAATTTCCTCAGATTTGGCTTTGCTGAAAGGATGAGCGGAACAGTGTTTATCATGACAAAATTGATTTTATATCTAGGAATCATGTGCATTTTTATCTCAGTAGTTGGAAATGCAGAGATGTGGAATGATGACATAATTTGTGTCATAATTGTTAAAAGGAAATTAAGTCTTACTAATTAAACATGTGTTAGAAGGTCTAGTGTCCTAGTGGTAAGGAGCTGTACTGTCAGCCCAAAGGCACATGGTTTGAACCCATCATTTGCCTCTCAGGAGGAAGCTGGACCATCTCCAAGGCGATAGTGTACTGGTATATGGTTCAAAGCCATCAACTGTTCTGTAGGATAAACTGGGCATACTTTTCCTTTGCAATTCACTGCCTCTGAAAAACCTGCTAGAGGCTCAGCTATGGGTTTGTTCCAATCCAGTGATATATAACAACCACAAGAAGTCTTCAAATGAGCTCTGTTGGCACTGTTACTCTTGTCAAAACGCATGGTTTACATCTACAATCTGTGCCTCAAGAGAAAGATGGGCCATCTCCAGAGTGATATAGAGTGTTTGAAAACTTGCTGGAGGGTCAGCTATGAGTTGGTTCTGGCTGGAGGGCACATAACAACAGTGATTAGTATTCACATATACAGGGCAACCATTGACATTAAAGGTGAGGAAATTGAAAACTTCTACCCCTTCTGCAGTCTGAAATTGATTGAGCATGTAATCAAAGAGCATTAATAATTGTTGCCTGGAATGCAGACATTGGAAACAAAGAGAACTGGTAATTGGAAAGCAAAACTCTGAGGCTGGAGATTGCATAATAGCATTTATAGAGTAATTTTGCCATTTGGGATACCTTTTACAAAAACCATCACAACTGAACACACGGACCTCCCCTCATGGACAACGTAGGCACAGACTGATTATGTCTTAATATCAGCAGTCAAAATAAGGTCAGGAGCTGACGGTGAAACAGGCTATCAATTATTCATATGTAAGTTCAAGTAGAAGCTGAAGAAAATTTATAAAAGTCCACAGCAACCTTGAGTTCACCATACTGGAATTTAAAAACCATCTCAAGAACAGATAGAATGTTTTTGAAAACTGATGAATGAAGACCAGACCAGTGTGATGACATCAAGGAGATCATTCATGAAGAAAACAAAAGATTATAAAAAAGAGGAGAAACTAAAATAATGGGGAGAAATGCTGAAGAGAGGGGAACAGAAGGTTTTCAAAGTTAGCATGAGAAGACAACTATTATAAATAAATATGCAAAGAGCTGAAGCTAGAAAACCAAAAAGATAGAAGAATCTTTGTGTTTCTAAAGCTGCAAGGACTGAGTTAAAAAGCAAAAAGGGAAAAAAACCCCAAAATATACCAAAACACCTCAAATTACTGAAGGGTTTTATGGGCAAAATCTTGAATGATGCAGGAAGTATTAAAAGAAGATGGGATATACAGACTAACAGTACCAAAAATAATTGGTTGAAACAGAACTATTTCCGGAAAGTAGCATATAATCAAGAACCAGTAGTGCTGAAGGAATTCCTAGCTCTATTGAAGGCATTGTGAAACAAACAAATCCCCAGAAATTGATACAATGCCAATTGAACTATTTCAGCAAACAGATGTAGCATTGGAAGTGCTCACTTCTTGTTAGGTGTCATCAAGTCAAATATGACTCAAAGCGACCCTGTGAACAATAGATATGAACCCTGTCCTATCCCTATGGGGGGAAAATGTTGGAAGACAACTACCTGACCAACTGATTGAAAAAAAAAATCAGTGTTTGTTCCCATCCCACAAAGAGGTTATCCACATAGTGTGGAAATTATCACATAATAGCATTACTATCACATGAAAGTGAAAAAGATTACTGGAAAATGTCTGAAGCAGTAATTAACAGAGAACTTACAGGAATTCAACTTGGACTCAGAAACGGCTGTGGAATGAGAGATAAAATTGCTGATGGCAGATGGAGCTTTGCTCAAAGCAGAAAATATGTTTAGTTGTGCTTTACTGACTGCAAAGGCACTTGACTGTGTGGGTCATAATAAATTTTGACTAATCTTGAGAAGAATGAGAATTCCAGAACACTTAACTGTGCCCATCCAGAATCTGTATATAGACCTAGAAGCAGTTGTTTGAATGGAACAAGGGATTACTACCTGTCTTAAAAGTAGAAAAGCTGTTCTGTAAAGGTTGTATCCTTTCTTCAAACCTATTCAATCTGTAAGCTGAACAAATAATTCAAGAAGTTGATTCTATGAAGAGTGTGGTATCAGAATTGGAGGAACAATCATTGACCTGTATTATACAGATGATGCATGCTTGTTTGCAGAAAGTTAAGAAAACTTGGAGCACTTAATAAAGAAGATCAAAGATGGCAGTTTTTAATACAGATTACACTTCAACATCAATGTTCAATGCACTGAATTCAATGTTCAATGAAGTTCAATGCACTGTATCAGCAGAGCTGTTTTTATTTTCATATAATCTAAACCTAAATTAATAATTGAGCATTTAAGTAGTGTCCCTAGAAATACACAGACTTCTGAATTAGCACCCAAATGTCTGTTTACTTTACTTGAAAGGAAAAATACTTTTGGACCTTTTTATTAGAAAAACAGAAGATTTCTTATATTCAGTATTATGAAAGACAGGGAATTTAACGCTGCCTCTCTGGTGTTTCAAATCCATGAATGGCTCTGCAGGGGAGAAATGGACAGTCTCCTCCCGTGTAATTTACATTCTGAAAAACCCAGTGGATAGTCAATGGGAGTTAGTTCTTACTAGGGGCAGCGTGTTATCACCTAAGACAGTAAGATTTCCTGGGCTGGAGATAATCACACATTCTGTACTGTGTTCCAGTGACTTACTGTAGCACTGTGAATGTCAGAACAAACTAAATACTGATTTTCATGAACACACCCTTTAAAGACCTAAGTCACGTGTTTGTCTCCAGAGACTTCTGCAGTGTCCTCCTTTGAAAGACCTGACCATTTCCATTGCTTTGTACAGGTCTCTGCACTGTGCTGCATCAGTATTAGACCTTCCTAGAGCTACTTTCTACTTTATAAATGCTGAAGAGGAGGGGTCATATCTGATTTGTACTGGTACCCAAGCAGCATCATTTCTTTTAAAAGTCAAGCTTTAATGGATTGAATGACGATCAAAGAGTAAATGTTAATCTTCTCTGTTTTAATTCTTTTGAGGGAACTGGTAGATTTAGATTAAAAAAAAAAGAAGAAAGTTATTCTTTGTTTAATACTCTCATTACTTGCCATCTCAGGAACCAAATACATTTCAGTATCTTAATAGTCGTTGCTGCTGGAATTCTAGGAACTGAATAGTGTAGTATTAGAGGATGTTACAACATAGACTCAGGTTTTATGCATGGATGGACATGATTTCTTGGCTATGTAATTTACTTGAGTGGAATTGTTAGCGTTGCCTGCTTTGAGACCACATCACTTTGGTCCAGTAGCTTTTTAGTCATGTCTTTAACTTGTACTTGGCACCGTCCTAACATGTCTGCCTTTGTTCTGGTTACCAGATGTGGCTGTTGAATAAGAGTGACTGCGGCTGTCATTAGAATGCCAAACTGGGATGTCACATAAATTAGGACTGCAAACAGCCAGTCAAAACCAGAAAATTCAGCTTTATGAGGTTCTACTAACAGTTAACTTACTCTTTTTAAAATGTTAAATATAATATAGTTTATTCTCACCAAAATTTAAGCAGTAGTTGGGTAAAGTTAACACTTTCCATATGTAAAAGGCAAGTGGTATTTATTTCTGAGTTGGGCATCATATCTTATTGGAGCATACAGCTAAGCACATTTTAACTTTGACCATTGTATTGAAATAATGTTTTCATTCTAGAGGAAGATGTATTGAGGAAGAAAAGACCTTATTTTTTATCACATTCCTAGGGTTTGGCATAGTATATAATTATGTATCTTGTTTCATGACATTCTTAACCAGTGATATTTCACACATTTAAAAAAGAACTTATTTCTTTTATCTGACATGTCAGATAAGGGACTTATATCCAGAATTTATAAAATACTTGAGCACCACAACAAGATAAAGGTAAACAACCCAATTGAAAAAATGGGCACGGGATACGAACAGACACTTCACCAAAGAAGACATTCAGATGGCCAACAAATACATAAAGAAATGTTCAAAATCCTTAGCTCTAAGAGAGATGCAAATCAAAACAACTATGAGATACCATTTCACCCCAGTAAGAATAGCAAAATTTAACAACAGCAAGCAACAAATGCTGGCGAGATTGTGGAGAGACTGGAAAGAACCCTTATTCACTATTGGTGGGAGTGTAAAATGGTGCAACCACTGTGGAAGGTGGTGTGGCACTTTCTCAAAAAGTTGCAAATAGAGATACCATTTGACCCAGCAATTCCAATACTGGGAATATTCCCCAAAGAGACCATAAATACCACCCAAGCAGATATATGCACACCCTTGTTTATTGCAGCTTTGCTCACAATAGTGTAGAGTTGGAAACAACCTAAGTGCCCATCAACAAACAAATGGATAGAGAAGCTGTGGTATATTCACACAATGTAATACTACACTGTATTGAAAAACAAGGAAATCATGCAATATTATTCAAAATGGGTGACTCTGGAGGACATTATGCTGAGTGAAATATCTTAGTCACACAGGGAAAAATACTGCATAGTACCACTGACATCAGGATGGGGGGAATGAGAAAGATGGAATAAATAATATACTGCATTGAAACAGATGAGGGAGAAAACTGTTTACAAAGGGATATGTGATTAAGTGTTATTGTCATGACAGTAGTCCAGAGCGAAGGCTGCATAGTGGAGTGGACCTGGGGATGGGGAGGGATTGTAAAACAATGAAAGAATTTTTCTTTTACTTTTCCAAGAGGGGAGTGTACTGGGGAAGGGCGGTGTCAGGGAGAAAAGCGCAACAGTGAATGAATGAAAATCTAAAGTCTCTGTAAATTTTCATTAAAATGAATAATATTTTTTTAAAAAAGAACTATAAACAAAAAGAGCTTTATTTCGAGGTACTTGCAGATTCATATGTGTATAAGAAATAATACAGTGAGATTCCTTTGTACTATTGTTTCCTGCAGTGTTTCTCTATCTTATATAATTATTCTAGAAAATCAAAGCTGCTGCTGCTGCTGCTGTTGAGTTGAGTACAACTTATAGTGACCCTATGAACAAGAGATTTAAACCCTGTCCTAATCTGTGCCGTCCTTATCATTTCGGACATAGCCTGTTGCTATGGTCACTATGTCAGTCCATCTTGTTGAGGGTCTTCATCTGTTTCTCTGACCCTCCACCTTTACAAGCATGATCTTCCTTTCCAAGGACTAGCCTCTCCTAACAACTTGAACAATGTATGTGAGATGACACTTCACCATCCTTGCCTCTAAGGAGCGTTCTGGCTTCACTTTCCAAGACATACCTGTTCTTTTGGAAGTTTGTTCTTTTGCAGTATCATGGGATATTCAGTACTCTACCACCACGACACAAAGGCTTCAATTCTTCTCCTATCATCCTAATTCAGTGTCCAGTGCTCAGGTACATTATCAGGTGATTGAAAAGACCATGGCTTCAATCAGGTGCACCTTGATTTTTAAACTGACATCACTACTTTTCAGGACTTTGGAGATGTCCCTGACAGCATATTTTTCCCAGTGCAATATGTCTCCTGATCTCCTGACTCTTGGTACCAGGAATGTTGATTGTGGATCCAAGTAAGATAGAGTCATTGACAATTTCAGTCTTTTCTCCATCTCTAATGTTTCCTATTGGTCCAGTAATGAGAATTTTTGTTTTCTTGATGTTGAGATATCTATATTGAAGTCTATAGTCCTTGATCTTCTGCAATAGGCACTTCAGGACCTCCTTGATTTGAGCATCATGTGCATATGCAGTTTATTGATGAGTCTTCCTCCAATTCTGATGCCCCTCTTCTTCATAAAGTCCAACTTCTGGGATTCCCATTCTTCTCAACATTAGCTGTCATTTATTGTGATCCACACAGTCAAATACCTTTGCATAATCAATAAAACACATATAGGTGTTCTTTTGGTAATCTCTGCTTTCTGCCAAGATCCATCTGACATCAGCAATGATATTCTTTATATCATGGCCCCTTCTGAACCCAGCTTAAACTTCTGGCATTTCTCTATTAACGTACTATTTTAGCCATTTTTGGATAGTCTTCGGTAATATTTTGCTTGCATGTGATATTAACAATTTTATTCTGTAATTTCACATCCTGTTGTATCTTTTTTCTTGGGAATGAGAATAAATACAGATGTCTTTCTCTTAACTGGTCAGTGCCACATCTGAATTCTGCTCACAGTACCATTTGTTATGTACAAGTTCAGGTATCTTGCCAATTGTGTTAAATGTCAGGTCCAAGGCAGTCAGTCAGTGCTGAGGTTGTAAGTTCAGGTTCAGTGGCCAGACGGAACATAAGCGAAGAGCCAAGGAGTTGTTGGAGTCTTAAACATCTTTATATTCACTGTCAATAGTAGGGAGATGGTGTTTCACATACCCTGAACCTTACCATGAGTCACTGCGTGTGAACTTGCCCACCAAATTTTATAGTACTCAGAACAAAGGTAACTCCTTGTCACATTTTGCACACTGACCTATGCCCTTCTCACATTTTAGACATGCTTGGTTACACTTAAAACAATGATTAACCACAGCACTACTAGGCTTGCTCAGTCATGGCTCTAGTATGGCTAAAGCTGCTTATGATATATATGAGGTACATTACAGTTCAGCACAAATCTGCCAGGTATACTCAACACACTGCAGACCCTTGACAGCCAGGTAGCTCTCTTCCAAATTTCCTGTCACACACTGGTAAGCACATCCAGGGCTGCATCTATTTCTTGTAACTTGTCAATTAGTACCCATTGGTTCCTGGGGTTTTCTTTTTTTTCCCAATGTCTTTAATATAGCTTTTAACATCTTCCCTCATCACCATTGGCTCTTTACCATATGCTCTTTTTTTCTATATTGTTAGATTGTACTTTTTATTTCTTTTTAAAAACACATGCATTTACTTTTCCATACTAAGAACAGATCATTCGAGAAGCTGGACTCTATGAAGAAGAACGTTACACTATTGGAGGAAGTTTCATCAGCCATTTATATAATTCAGATGGCATAACATTGCTTACTGAACCTGAGGACTTGATGCATTTGCTGCAGTCTTTCATATGGATAGAAGCTCGACATCAAGATTCTCACCACTGGGCTGATTGGGAACATCATGTTAGATGGAGAAGAAATTGAGTTAACAGTTTCATCTTTTTCAGGTCCACAGTCAACATTCTTGGCACCAGCAGTCAGGAAATCAAAAGATTAATTGCGTTAAGGAAATCTGCTGTCAGGGACCTCTCCAAAGTGCTAAAGAGCAGCACTGTCAGTCTAGAGACTAAGATGAACCTGATTTAGCCCATGGTCTTTGCATTAGAGAGCTGGACAATAAGGATAACAGAGGTTTTTGAGTTGTGCTGGAAAAGAGTATTGAATATGGACAGCAAAGAGAACAGACAGGTCTGTCCTATAGAGGGTGAAACCAGGTTGCTCCTTGGAGCTAAGAATTTTGAAGCTCTTTCTCTTATATTTGGGCGTATTGCGAGGTGGGATGAGTCCTTGGAAAAGGGCACCAGGCTTGGAGGGTTATCCCAGGAAAGGAAGACCCTAGATGAAATGTATTGATTCAGTGACTCTGGCAATGAGGACAATAGTGTCAGAGACTGTGAGATTGGCTCAAGAGAGGGCAAGATTCAGAGTTACTGTTCATAGGGTTGTTACGAGTGGCAATTGACAGCACAATGATTTTTCTCCCTTCATGGAATTAATAAAACACGAAGGAAAGCAGCCCACTCTTGGAAAACAGTGATGTGTTTATGGCTGATCAAATCTGCTTTTGTATCCTACTTTCATTAAATATGCTTGCTGAGAAGAGTAGATTTAGTAAGCACTGCATTATTATTATGGCACTTTGCTGTTTTAAATAAGTGTGTTTTTTTTTCCTGGGGGAAACCGCCCCCACGACCAAAAACCCCACATGTGTTATGTGTTATGAGTTAGATGTCAACTGGAAGGAGAGTAGGAGGCTTCTTTTCAAAGTGAATTATTGTGATATATCTAAATTATGTCTAATTATTAATTCACACAACTTCTTATCATGCTATATAAGTGAGGTGGAGGGTTAAATGTCTTTCCATCTCTTGTCCAACTTGGAACTTCTGACTTTAACCATTGATCTTAGAAATACACTGAGTCACTGTATCAAAAGCAATTGGCAGACACAGAAGAATTTAATGAAATCACATATGAGCAAGAGCCTATGGTGATGAAGAAAGAAGCTGCTTTGAAGGAAATAGCAAAAAATAAGGCCCCAGGAATAGATGGTATCCGAAGTTGTGCCAAGAAATCTGGAGAACAACCACTTGGCCAACTGACTGGAAGAGATCTATATTTGTTCTCATTTCAAAGAAGAGTGACCCAACAGAGGGTGGAAACTATAGAACAGTATCGTTGATTTCACACGCAAGCAAGATTCTACTGATGATTATCCAAAAACGATTAGAACAGCACATCAGCAGAGAATTGCCGGAAGTCCAGGCTGGGTTTAGAAGGGGTTATGGTACTAGGGATATTGTAGCTGATGTTAGATGGATCTTAGCTGAAAGCAGGGAATACCAGAGGAATGTCTGTGTTTCATTGATTATGCAAAGGCGTTTAACTGTGTGGATTGTAACAAACTGTGGCTGACTCTGAGAAGAATGGGAATCCCAGAACACTTGATCGTTCTAGTGTGAAACCTATACTTGAACCAAGAGGCAGTCATCAGAACAGAACAAGGAAACACTGCATGGTTCAAAATTGGAAAAGGCGTATGCCAGGGATGTGTCCTGTGTCCATACCTTTTCAACCTGTATGCAGAATAGATTATCTGAGAGGCTGGACGCTATGAGGAGAAGTGTGGTGTCAGGATTGGTGGAAGATCTATTAACAATCTGCGTTATGCAGATGACACAACCCTGCTTGCCGAAACTGAGGAGGACCTGAAATGCTTACTGCAGAGGGTCAAGGACTGCAGCGTTCACTATGGATTGAAACTCAATGTCAAGAAGACAAAGATTCTCCCCACCTGACCAATTGGCAGCATCAGGATGGATGGTGAAGAGACTGAGATTGTTCACAACTGTAGTCTCCTTGGCTCCACAGTCACCACTCTTGGCACCAGGAGCTTGGAAATAAAAAAACGTATTGCCTTGGTAAAGTATGCCATTAGGGACCTGAAGAGCAATGGTGTCACTTTGGAGACTAAGGTGCATCCGATACAGGCTATGGTCTTTGCAATCACATGTTATGTATCAGAGAGTTGGACACTGACTAAGGAGGATAGAAGGAGAATTGATGTCTTTGAGTTGTGGTGCTGGAGAAGAGTATTGAATGTACCCTGGACTGCCAAGAAAACAAACAGATTCATCCTAGAGAGGGTTAAACCAGGCTGCTCCATGGAGGCAAGGATTCTGAGGCTTCGTCTGACATTCTTTGAACATACTGTAAGGAGGGAGAGATCCTTGGAGAGGGACATCATGCTTGGGAGAGTGGAGAGACGGTGCCGAAGGGGAAGACTCTTTAGATTGTTGTTATTTTTGTGTCCCATGGAACCGACTCATAGCTGGACCTAAGGCAGGTTTTCAGAGTCACTTAATTATATGGGAGGAGATTGCCTATCCTTCTCCCACAGAACAGCTGGTGGCCATGAACCTCATGTCTTCAGGGTTGCAGCACAGCTTCTTGCCACTAGGCCACTCGGTTCCCTATTTTTTATATTGTTGTTTTTAAGTGCTGTCAAGTCATCTGTGATTCACAGCGACCCTGTGCACAACAGCCCTAAACCCTGCTCTATCCTTTGCCAATTTTACTATCTCTGACACACCTACCCCCTTTACCCTAATCACTGAATCAATCCGTCTTATCGAGGGTCTTCCTTTCTTGCACTGTCCCTCCATTCTCCCAACTATGACGTCCCTCTTCCAGGAGGGATGTATGTTAGGCAAAACTTCAGAATCCTTGCCTCCAAGGAGCAACCTGGTTTCACTCTTTCTATGACGTATCCATTTGTTCTTTTTCAGTCCCTAGTCAATACTATTCTCCAGCACCATAATTCAAAGGTATCAATTCTTCTATCATCCCTAGTCATTTTCCAGTTCTCTGATGCATAGCAAGTAATTGCAAAGACTTTGGCCTGGATCAGGTGCACCTTAGTCTCCACACTGACATCATTGCTCTTGAGTATTTAGGAGAAGTCTCTGACAGCAAACTTTCCCAGCACAATATGTCTTTTCATTGACTGGAGCTAAGCAAACTAAAGCTGTTCACAATCTCAATCTCTTCACCATCTATCATGCTGCCAATTGGCCCAGTGGTGAGAATCTTTGTTTTCTTGATGTGGAGCTTCAATCCATATTATAGGCTGTCCTTGGTCTTCTGCAGCAAGCACTTCAGATACTCCTCAGTTTCAGCAAGCAGGGTTGTGTCATCTGCATAATGCAGTTTGTTTATGAGTCTTCCTCCATTCCTGTTGCCACATTTCTCCTCTTTGGTTCCAACCTCCCAGATAATCTGTTCTGCATATATATTGAAAAGGTATGGAAATGGGACACATTACTGGTATACACCTTCCCAATTTTGAACCATGCAGTGTTTTCTGCTCAGTTCTGATGACTGCCTCCTGGTCCAAGTATAGGTTTCGCATAAACATGATCAAGTGTTCTGGGATTCTCTTTCTTCTCAGTGTCAGCCACAGTTTGTTTTGCTCCACATAGTGAAATGCCTTTGCATAATCAATGAAACATGGATAGACATTCCTCTGGTACTACCTGCTTTCAGCCAAGATTCATCCAACATCAGCTTTAATATCCCTAGTACCATTAGCTATAATATCCCTAGCCTCTTTAAACCCAACCTGCACTTCTGGCAGTTCTCTGTTGATATACTGTTCTAGTCATATTGGATAATTCTCAGCAGAATCTTGCTTGCATGTGATATTAATGGTACTGTTCTAGAATGAATGTAGGAAACTTATATATTGTTAAGAAAGAAACTGAACACGTAAATATTGGCATACTAGGTATTGGGAAAATGAGATTGACATGCATTTGGCATTTTGAGTCAGGTGATCAGATGATCTACTATGCCGGAGATGAATAGGTGAGGGAAAATGGGATTGTTTTCATAGTTTAAAAAGTAATTTCTAGATCCGTCTTGAAATACAATATTGTGAGTGACAGGATAATATCCATGTGCATACTGTTCTAGCCATTTTTAAATGATCTTTAGCAATACTTTTCTTACTTGTGATATTAATGATATTGTTCAATAGAGTCCATATTCAGTTGGATCACCTTTCTTGGGAATGGGGTTAGATATGGACCTCTTCTAATCCGTTGGCCAGAGAACTAAATATTCTTTTACTAAATTGTAAATAAGAGCTCGTTTAGACACAATCACAGGCCTTTAAGAAAATAAATATAAACCCTCTAAGAATGCAAAAGAATATAATTAGAAGACTATGTAAAAAACTGGTAACTTTTTTGCTCTGGAATGAAATATAACCCTGGGAATGTTTGAAGTTAATTGCCTCTCCTGAGTTACATATTTTGACTTTTCTAAATGGGCACCTAATGTTTTTGTTTGCAGTCACTGACTGGTAGAATAGTGTTGTAACTCTTTAGGACAGTGATAGGTAGATTACTCAGCAGTCCGTAATGTACTTACTATTCTTTGCTAGTTAAATATCGTGTAAAGTCGTCCTTGTGGTGAATAGCAGCACTTACTCAGGCTAAAAATAACAGCAGCACCATGCGCTGGAGGTCTCGGGAGGTCTTGGTGTTTTTGTAGACAGAAGACAGAAATAAAAGGAATTTTGTCCTTTTTACCTCATGTAATCCCACTGGAAAATGAAACATGTGCTATGCGTTGATACCGACTTATGCCAGGTCGCCTCCCTAAAGAGTCTCGGGTGAGCGTTGTTGCAACATTTCTTGGACAGCAGTCTGACAGCCTCTGAAGGAGATGGATAGTTTATGGAGCATGCTACTGTGGAACACTGTGCTACTGTCTGTCCCCCGGAAGCGTCTAGAGGCGCACCAGCACCACAAGTAGTCTGGATCTGGTACTTTAACTCTTTCAAGGGGTGTTGGATACATACCTGTAAACTACAGGCTAATTTACACCTACTTTGTCTTTGTAAATGGTTGACATGTGATACAGCACACATGCTTTTGTCTTGTGTTTTATTTTTCAGAACTGCATTTTGGATGCCAGTTGAAATGTAAATAGTTTTGATGTAATGTATTACTCGGAACTGTTTTAAAACCACAAAAACTATTTTAGTGGCCCAGTCTATCCATTTTCTGCTCTTCTAAGGAAGTTTTTCCTATCCATGACTCATTTCACTCCTTGGCTAGCATTAAGGGAAATGTAATAACGACTAAGAAAAGGAATGTGTGCTCTTTCTTCTCCTTTGAAAACTTGTACACATTTTCTGTCTAGGGTCGTGTAAACTTGGATGGCTGTAGCAATGTTGACAAGCATGAAAGGTAAAAACCAGCCTGCTCATCCATACGTCTTTGGAATGAAACTTAAAATAATTCTTTCCTTTGCTTCTTTGGAGAGGTGCTTTACTTGATGGCCCAGAATATAAGCCCAGTAAAAATGACATGTTCCAGGCTGTCATTTCTACACACCTTACGTGAAATTCATGAGATCACCCTAAGATTACGCTTTGTGTTTTATTTTCATTTTATAGGTCTGTATGAGCTGTTGGCAGCTCTGCCAGCCCAGCTGCAGCCACATGTGGATAGCCAGGAAGACCTGACCTTCCTCTGGGATATGTTTGGTGAAAAAAGCCTGCATTCACTGGTGAAGGTAAACTAGGCTGATGTCAGATTCTCTTTGGAAGAGGGAGAAAACCCATATGGAAAAAGATTTTGAGTGCCATCTAATAAACCAGAGATCAAATTGTTGCTCATTGCAAACAAAACATCCTTGTTTCAATTCACTGACGGGCGTGGAAGTTGTTAAAAGAGATTCCACAAAAAATACATTGATGATTTCACTTAATGGTGGTGATCCGGCTGTGCCTATGCTAATGCAGCAAACATGTGCTTGCCCGTGTTTAGAAAAAGATTATGAAAGAGTGGCAGGAAGGTGGAGGCTCCTTTATGGTCAGCATTCATGAGCTGGAATTTTTAACTTAAATAAATAAATACAGCAAAAATTAGAAGGAATATATTTTCTGAGGTCAAGGATGGCAGGAGTTCAGTAGCCACATTAATTTAAAATAATTTCCTTTAACAAAGTCAACTGAAATTCTAGTAAACTGTTTCTTTTCTTGGCATCACGCCACTGAAATGTTATTTTGGATATAAATACATCAGTGCTAAATAGGGATAAAAACAGGTCTTTTGGATGGCATTTTCATAAAGCCATCATGCCATGAAAATGATGAGCCACCAGAAATCAGATCTTGCCATAGAGCAACACTTGAGTGATCTAAACTCCTAAAATAGTAAAATGAGAACAAGAAACTTACTGGAAAATAGGCCAGTCTCTTGCTTCTGGAAATAGGAATTGCGTTTTCTTTGATTTAGCTCAAGCGGGAGAGAATTTAGATGTCTTTTCCCAATCTCTTACGAGGTAGAAACCCAGGCCTTGTCAATATCTGGACCAAATTCACCCTGCTTGTCATGGTTATCTTTTATTATAAGAGACTTTTATTTGATGACACGTATTTGGAAATAAGCATCTTCTCAGTTGCTTCCTAGAACAGGAGAATTATTATTGCAGATTATCCCTGTTGTCAAATTTACTGGAATTTGTGTGTATGAAGTAATAACAATTTTTAAGAAGGCAAAGTATTGATTTGTAGCATTTTCCCAGTAGTTGATTCAAAGACCAAATGGGTTTTTGTCTGTTTATTATTACTTTTAATAACAGTGTAATTGCCAAGGGCGTATTAGAGATGCTCTTGATTATAATAACTTGATTAAGTTTGTGACTTTTGCAGTGGTAAAACACCTCTTTGTTGAATATGTACGAGTTGAACATATTTAAATTTTTACTTTAGATCAATTCAATATGTCTTAGAATAAATAAAATATGAGAATAGAATAGAATAGAATAGAATAGAATAGAATAGAATTTCTTTTCTAAAAATATTTTGTACTATTTTGCTTACAAAGTTCATATACATTATTTCTCAAACTGAATCTTGCCCATTTCCTTTGCCCACCTCTCCCTCTACCCATCAAATCGTGTGACCCTATCATTACCCCTCTGTCCATCCTCACTCTTCTTCTTCTACCCTCCTTCTCGTTCATTCTCATTCCCATTTTACTAGCTATCTTTCTATTTTTATAATAATGGTCATTTATAGTATTTGTCCTTATGAGACTGAGTTCTCTCACTTAGCATAAAACACTCCAGTCCCTCGCAAGTTATGTAATAATTTTCCACGTCATTGCTTCTGCATCCTGAAAGGATTAGTATTTCTCAAGAACCATGACTCAGAACGACAGAAGCATATTTATTTGTATTTATAACTTACCTACATTCTGTTTTCTATGAAACAAATGATATCTGTTGACAAAGTTGTTTGTGAGTTCCAGATACAGTAGTGAAGATCTAAGTTTTTTGATAGTTATAAAGACTTCAGAATATACATTATTCAACACTGAGGAAAAGTTTATTATAACATGGAAAGGACAAAAAATTACTATAGCAATGACTGCTATGTCTATTAAAAGGATAAAAATAGATGTGCTAAAAATGAAACTAGATTGATTAATACTAGATTATTTAATTAATTAATACTATTATTAATTAGTACTAGATTGAGTTTTAAGCATGAATTTCTGAAATTCACCCCAAAATTACATGTTAGTACTATGTTTAGGAAGCATCTGTTGTTTTGTGCTGCCAAGTCAGGACTGACCCATAGCTGACACTCCTGTAGGTTTTCAGAAGCTGTAAATTTCATGGGAGGAGATCGCCCATCTTTCTCTCATGGACCTACAAGTGGATTTGAACTATTTACTGCAGGGTACAAATCCATAGCTTCAAATTAAAACAGTGAGATAACACAATGTATAGAGAGTTGGACAATGACTAGGGAAGATTGAAGGGGAATTGATGCCTTTGAGCTGTAGTGCTGGTGAAGAGTACTGAAGGTACCATGGACTGCTAAGAAAACAAACAGATTCACCCTAGAGAGGGTTAAACCAGGCTGCTCCCTGGAGGCAAGGATTCTGGGGCTTCGTCTGACATACTTCAGTCATGTTATAAGAAGGGACTGGTCCTTGGAGAGGGACATCATGCTTGAGAGGGGAAGGCCCTCTATGAGGTGGATTGATTCAGTGACTGGGATAATCGGGATGGGAGTGTCGGAGACAGTGCGATTGGCACAGGACAGAGCAGAGTTTAGGGCTGTTGTACATAGGGTCACTATGAGTCGCAAGCACATAACAACATAACAAACATCATTATTATAGATGGTTTTTGGTAATTACTTCAAGATGTATTTTTCAGATTAGTTTTATTATGTAACTCTGATGCAGTCTTAGTTTCTTCCTACTTCTCCTGATCCCCAAACTTTTATCACATGGAGACCTCACATATGTCCTTTGACACTTTCTTTAGTATTTTTCAAATACATAAAGCCTAAAATTACTCCAAGAGGCAAGCTCATGAGATTATAGCTGGAAACAGCTGGAACAAACTGCATAGGATGGATGATAAAAGCCTTCAGCAAGTGTTCATAAATCTTACTGGAGCAAAAGGAATTTGTTTGAAAGATTTGTTTTCAAGTGAATAAAAATGTACTTTAGTTTATGCTCTTTGTTGAAGCTGAGATTGTTGGTATATGACTGAGAATGAGTGAACCACAATACTTGATTTTATTCTAACATGGAATTTTTGTAAGTTGTCATTTTATTCTGTGTTCCAAAAAGAAAAGAATAGTTATTGTTAAAAATCACTACACTGTCTTAGGTACATAGAAAGAATGGTTTGCTTAATGAAGAATCCTTATGGTGTAATGGTTAAGTGCTAAACTAACTAGCCAAATAGTGGTTCAAACCTACCAGCTATTCTTTGAAAAAGATGTGGCTTTGGAAAATCTATAATAGGGTAGTTCTACTCTGCCTTATCAAGTTACTCAGAGTTGAAATCAACTTATTAGAATTAAGCCTGTATGTGGTTTGTGTCTAATGTAAAATAGACTGAGGAAAGGAATATAGAAATTGTAATATATAACAATTAACACATGTCACATTGTTTATTGAAACTGTCAAAAAACGCACTTCTGCCAAGTCACTTCTGACTCATAGTGACCCTCTGAGTTTCTGAGGTGGTAAATTCTCAGACAGCCCATTTCTCTTCGGTATAACAGTTGATGAATTTGATCCACCAGAGACACAGCCTTTGAGTTTCTAGCACAACACACCACAGACTATGCTACCAGAGCTCCCTGTAGAACTGTTGTCTAGTAGAAATACCGTAGAATGTGGACTTACCATTGGAAAAAAGAGACTGTAGAATGTGTAAAATACTGCAGACTTATTGCTGGGAAAAAAATATGATGCAGGTGGCACAAGATTGTTTGCTGAAAATGAAGACTTGAAACAATTATTGATGAAGCTCAAGGACTTCAATATGGATTACACTGCAACATCAAGGAAACAGAAATGCTCACTTTCAGGTCAATAAGTGACATTACAATAAACAGGAAAGACTGAAATGATCAAGATTTATTTTTACTTAGGTCCATCAACCAACACTCATGGAAGTAGCAGGCAAGAGATCAGATAGATGCATTGCATCAGGAAAATCTGCTCCAAAGGACCTCTTTAAAGGGCAAGGATGCTCTTCAAGAATAACATGCATGACCCAAACCATGGTATTTTCAGTCACTTCGTACACATTTGGAAGTTGGACAGCAAGTCAGGAAGACAAAAAAGAATTGATGTCTTTAAATGGTGGTGCTGGTGAAGAATATTGACTGCCTTTGGCCACAAAAAGAACAAACGAATCAATTTTGGGAAAAGGCACCAGAATGCTTCTTAGAAGCAAGGATGGGGAAAACTTCCTCTCATAGTTTAGCACATTATCAGGAGGGGTGACTCCTTGGAGAGAGACATTGTGCTTGGTAAAGTAAAGGGTGAGTGAAAAAGAGGAAGACCAAGATGAGATGAACTTATGCAGTGACTTTAAGCACAGCACAGGTTTAAGGATGGCATAGGAGCAGTAGGGTTTTCTTGTTTTATGCATAAGATTGTTATGAGTCACAATTGACATCACAGCACATAACAATTATAACATACTTATAGAGAGTCCTTGAGTGGTGCAAATGGTCAAGTGTTAGCGGTTAACTAAAACGTTGACAGTTCAAGTGGTCTGTTCACTAGATATTATCCTTGAATACTATTCTGCGGTTGCCTTGACTTGGAATTATCATGATGACAATTCATTTTTTTACTTTGTAGGTTTTTAAACACGTTGCCCTTGAGTTTTTAAACACATTGCTGTTGGCTCATAGTGAGTGACTCTGTAACTCATGTTGTTATATGTGCTTTCAAGTCGGAACCAACTCATTGTTGACCCTCCAGTGGATTTTCAGAGGTGTTGAATCACATGGGAGGAGACTGCCTGCCTTTCTCCCTCAGAGCTGCTGGTGATTTCAACTGCCTGCATAAAAATAGTGACAGGTATTGAAATATAATGACCCTATTGGTCAGAGTAGAATAGCTTGCTAGGTTTTCTAAGACTGTAGGCCTATGGATGGATACTGCCATGGCTTTCTCCTGCTGGTGGTTTTGAATTCCTGAATTTTCTGTTAGCAGTCAAAGACTTTAACTCCTGTACCACAGGAGCTCCTAATATGCTCTTTGAGGATTTTAAGTATCTAAATGGAAAAGTTGTAGAAAAATTATGATATTTTAGAAATTTCAGAAGGAACTTGGGAAATTTGTGTAAGGTTTAATACTGTTATGTGAAACGTGGTAGGGAGACCAAGGATATGTGAATCTATCCACACACTCTAGTGACTGTGATGTTGACTGTCATTTGACTGGTTGTGACCCATTTATGCAGAATAATTTCTCCATAGGGATTTGAAGGCTTGTGCCTTCATCACACCTATC
This sequence comes from Elephantulus edwardii, assembly GCF_000299155.1. NCBI lineage: Eukaryota > Metazoa > Chordata > Mammalia > Macroscelidea > Macroscelididae > Elephantulus > Elephantulus edwardii. The sequence goes on along the minus strand of NW_006399804.1, from coordinate 13,979,808 downwards.
TCCTGAGGCTTTTCTGGATGGATTTGAATCAGCCCGCCCTGTGACTGATAGTTTAATTATTTGCACCTCCCAGGTACTCTTAGTAAAATTCACCAGCACCAGTATACGGGGAGCACATTTTGAAGACATCTCTTGAAAAAGGATATCATGTTTAGAAGGGTGGAGGGTCAGCAAAAGAGAGGAAGACCCCCATTAAGATGGATTGACTCAGTGACTTCAGCAGTGGGCTCATGTATGTCAGAGATGATGAGGATGGCACAGGATTCAGGTCTGTTGTTCATAGGGTCACTGTGACTAAACTTGACTCAATGGCACCTAACAACAACTTACAAATACATAGGACCAGGATGCAGATATATTGTATCCTAATCTCGTTTCTACATTTGTCTTCTACCTTCTTTTTTTGCTGTTGATATCTCTAAGTTTTATTTAGTTATGTGGAATTGTTTTGTAATTGCTGTACAGAGTTAACTTGTGGTTGCTGTGATGCTAAACACTGTGACACTGATGTGCCAAATGTCATAATGGTCACCCGTGGTGGACAGTGTTTGGTGGAGCTTCCCAATTAAAACAAGCTTGGAAACAGGAGTGGCATCCACTTCCGAAATGGCTTGTCTCTGGAAACTCTATGAACAGTGCTCAGGTCTTTTGTCCCTAGGGTCACAGCGAATGGTCTACGACTTGACGGCACTTAACAACAGCAACAATCCGGTTTTACTTCATCTAAGAACAAGATATGGCAAAAAGACTTTCTTAAATTTTCTTTTAGATAAGGTTAATGATGTCAGTCTAGAGACTAAGATGCACCTGATCAGGACATGGTCTTCACAATTATTTGCTACACATCAGAAAGCTGAACAATAACTAAGGATGACAGAAGAAGAATTGATGCTTTCAAGTTGTGCTAGTGAAGACTGCCAAGAAAAGAAATAGGTCTGTCTTGGAGAGAATGAAACCAAGTTTCTCCACAGAGGCTAGGATTTTGAAGCTTCATCTCACATACTTTGGGCATATGGCCAGGAGAGAATAGTTTTTGGAGAAGGACATCATACTTGGAAGGGTGGAGGGAAAGCGCAGGAGAGCAAGACCCTGGATGAGATGGATCAAAACAGTGAGTGGGGCAATGGAGGTTGGTGTGTCGGAATCAGTGAGACTGGCTCAGGCCAGGGCAGGGTTCAGAGCTGCTATGGGTTGCAGCACACTCTATGGCACATAACAACACAACAACATAGTTATTGTACTTCAAGAAATTTTTGTTTCATCTCACATTTTTTTTAGAGTTCTAAGAACATCAAGTTATTGGTTCTCTTCCCTCTGTATGTTTCTCATATATGTAAAAAGATAGATATATGCATGTCTGTATGAATATCTCAGGAGAAGTAATCTGAACTTTACCCATTTTGTGATTCTGAAGTATTTCAAGGAAAAGAGTTTGGTATATTAAAAAACACTTTCTCATTGTCAATGAATTATTGTTTGTATTTCTATTATTTTAGCCTTGAAGTAATATTTATAAATACCCAGCTAGACCCTTACACATTTGTGTGTTTAATTTTAGTTCAGTTTTTGTGTTTGTTTGTTTGTTTTTTTTCCATTCAGCTATATTTGCCTAGTTCTTGTTAAGAGCTGGGCACTGTGTAGGTCATGAGTATTAACATGTCTAACAGGATCTGTATAGTCACTTGACTTTGGAGCCTCTGGTTCTCCTGCAGAAGGTACAAAGGGACAATGAAAAAGTGCTATGATAGGTATAAAGAGCTCTGGTGGCATAGTGCATGATGTGTTAGGAGAGGTTGTTTCTTGGAGAGGGACAGCAAAGGAGAGGAACACCCTCAACCAGATGGATTGACACAGTGACTGCAGATGTGGGTTCAAGTGTGTCCAAAGTAGTGCTGACCAAAAAGTCAGAGGCTGCTCCTTAAGACAAAGTTGAGCGGTCGTCTTCCATTACTATTTGCTAGGCCTCAAAAGCTTTATGGAGAGTGGCTGTGAGGTGGACTTTATTCAGGAGCAGTAGGTATGGTGATGGTTGTTGTTAGGTGCCGTCTGAGTGAGTAAAACTCAAGGAATCCCATGAACAGCAGAGCTGAGCCTTAGCCCACCTCACAATCACTGACACACTCGAGCCCACAGCTGCTGCTGATTGCCATTGTTAGCACTAATTTATCCACTCATTATCGCTGTTCCTGTTTAGAGTAAAATGCTATCTACTAGATTAACTAAAAAGGGAAGATTTACTTTACCTTTTCTATTAAGATGCTCTGCCAGTTTTTAATGTAGGGTTTTCAGACTTCTATAATTTTCCTTCTTTCTGACGAACTGCAAAATTATTGAAAATATTGGAGACATAGTTTTTGTTTGAGAAAGTAATTTATCCTTCATTTTTGAAAGATCATTTCGGTGTATTCTGAAGTTGTTTTTATTCTTTCAATATTATAGATATTTTCCTCTTCTTCCTTCTCACTTACATGGTTTCTGATAAAAAGTCTGATAATATTCTTTTCCTCAGTTCTTCCCTCCTCCTACCTGACTCTGGTTTCTTTGAAAATTTTCTTTGGTTTTGGTTTTCTGTAGTTTGAATATGCTAAAATAGAGTATTTAAAAAAATACTCAGTCCTTATTGGTATTATCTGAGCTTCCTGAATCTGATTTAATATTTGTTAATTTAGAAAAACTTGTCTAAATTTTTACTAAAGACATTACTTCTTTATCGTCTTTATCTTTCCTCTCCTGATAATCTACATTATCTGTATGTTGCCCTTTTTGTATTGTTCTGCATGCCTTGAATATTATATTTTCTACCCCCTTTAAAAAAAAATAATTCTTCTTTCTCTCCTCACACCAGTTTGGGAAGTTTCCAAGTACACATCTTTGGCTTTCACCATATTTCTCCAGTTCTCTCCATAGCTGAATGAAATCTACTATGAGTCCATCAAATACATTCTTGTTTCAGTGCCTTTGATTCCTCGCATTTCCTTTTGATTTTCCCTAGGAATGTCTTATTTCTATTCTTGCATACTGTCTGCTTTTTGCATTATAGAGTCCTTAGCATATTATAACATTTAAAAAATACTTTGTCTGACATTTAGATAATCTCTATTGAGTCTAGTTCTAATGCTTGCTTTGTATGTTCAGACTTTTTCTCACATTTACATACCTTGCAGATTTTTTTTTTTTCATGTGTTGAAAGCCAAACATGTTTAAATGGGAGGAACAGAGATAAAATCCTTGTGAAAGAGTGTAAGTTTTATTTCAGCCTGGATAGCTGTTTAGCTGTTTTTATTCTTTGCCTTAGTTGTAGGTGCCAAAGGTTTAACTTTTTTATCATTTCCCTGCATTCTACTTGTTTCTCCAGGCTTCCCAATATACTTCAATATCTTAAACACAGTGTGCGTCTTTGCATTCTTTTAGCTATGCTTAGATTGAGGTCCTGTGATACAGTGGTAGGGAGCAGGGCAGGAGAAGTGACCTACAACCATATAAATAAACCCCAGGCTTTTAATTGAGTCTTTGTCTTAGTATTCGACATCATGAGATTTTCTTGGAATGTATTTATTATTTCAGGATTATTGAAACTTTTTTTTTTGAAAGACTATTTTTAGCATTAGTGTTTGTAAACTATTTTCTCTTCAGGCACTTTAAATTTTTTTCTTTCTCTCTCTCTCTCTTACTCTTTCTCTCTCTCTCTCTTAATCTAGAAGTAGAGAAAAGCATCATCCTGGGGATAACAGTGTTATTTACATAGTAGTAAATCAGATTCAAGACTGAAATACTTTTTATAACATACTTGCCAGTATAAGTTCTTTAGAAGCAAAGTTGAACTGTTTTGGGAGGGAAAAGGTAGTGTTGAGTTCAGAGAGTAAACCCTTTGGGGAGGTTTATATTACTAGCCTCTGAAATACCATTTGCCTTTGGTGGGAGGAAAAGGAAAAGACAGCCAGACATTGGGAATGATCCATGGCCACCTGGCCTGACAGAGTAGAGAATTGGGTATCAGCAGCTGGTAACACTCCTTGGCCAATCAAAGGTAATTGTCCAACCATCCCTGTAGGAGAAGCCAGACGAGTTATTTCTTACGTTATAGTTTACATTTTTTCAGGCCTAGAAACACGTAAAGTCTGCAGAAGATATGGATTCCTAAGACGCTGAGTAAAATTGTTGACTTTGTAACTCATACCTCAAAACAGTGACTGTGTTTCCCTGGTTAAAAGTCTCCTTGGGACTAAGGGGTGAAGGGATGGGAGCTGGATTTATGAGTACTTTATGAGGCTCTGCTTTGCTGAAGTGTGATGTGCATTGTATGTAATGAGCAGTGTCCTTTTAAAAGTTACTTTGAGTTTTAAATAGGTATTCAAATAGGCTTAGCTTCTGAATAATCCTCTTATTTTTGCATCTATTCATAATTTAATTACATTTTTGCTGTATACAAATCTAATGAGGGCATTGTCTCCACCTAGAAACACCTTACGAACAAGGAGCTCATATTTTAAATTAAATGGAGTCAGATCTCTCACTTCCTTTGTGGAGGCAAATCTTGCTGTTCTTCGATTTGCAGGGCTGAAACAGCAATCTCCTTAGTGAATAATGTATTTGCAGCTCTCGCATCTAGTTGTTGTGTCGTAAAGAACCGACCCATAACTGACTCTCCAGCAGGTTTCAGAGGCTGTAAGTTGCACAGAGGGAAATTGCCCATTTCATTTGCTTCATATGTTGATGAAAGCTGGACAGTGAATAAGGAAGATTGAAGAAGAATTTATGCCTTTGAATTGTGATGTTGGGAAAGAATACTGGATGTCCCATGTATTGCTAAATGAACAAAGAAACCTCTCTTAGAAGAGGTGCAGATGGAGTGCTCCTTAAAGGCCAAGTAGATAAAACCTTGGCTTACATACTTTGGACCTAAATACTAGGAGTAGCCTGCCATTGGAAGGAGCCATCTTTCTTGGAGGTGGAGAGAGTCAGCTAAGGAGAGATGCACTGACATACTGACTGCAGTACTGGGTGTAAGCGTAGCAGAGCCTGTCAGGATGGTACCATATTGGACAAGGTTTTGATTTTATGTCTCTGTGAGTTGGAGTCAGCTAAACAGCACCTAACAACAGAACTGTGTGCTTGTTATCAAGATTAAATAACTCAATATATGGAACCTAAAACCATGGCCATTGCATTGAGAAGTGTTCCGCAGGGTTCATTCATCTTCACTCATTCATGTTGCTCTAATTTATTTATTTTCACCATGCAATATGACATTATATTGCTAAATCACAAATTCTCTTATTCATCTGTTGGTAGACATTTGATTAGTAAGTGGTTCCTTTTTACATCTGGAGGAATTCACCTTTATCACCATTGTACTCTTGGAAACATTGCATCAAATCACTTTGGAATATATTCCTTTTGTATGCATGTGTAAACGGCTTGTTGAGAGAGTACTGGTGGGGTAGTCTGTAGGGAGTTGTCCTACTAGTGGAAATGTGAAACCTGTCTAACAGTTTGACTACACCAGCCTCTCCTCAGAGAAAGATGTGTGATCTTTTCACACACAAAACATGTGTGATTTATAGCCTCAGAAACCCCATTAGAGGATCAGCTATGAGTCGGTTCTGACTTGATGGAAATGAGTTTGAGTGAGAGTAGAGGGATTATGCCTAAGAGGGGCGTTATTGTACATAGAGACGTACGTCTTGAACTTCTAGGAGATGGTTCCAAATTGTATTCCCACCATTGGGATTAGAGCGTCAGTTGCTTCACATCTATGTGATGATTTGGCACTATTAGACTTTAATTTTTGCCAACAGAATAGATTTGAAGTATATCTTTGTTTTAGTTGACACATACTTGAATATGAGAGACTGAACAATTGCCTTTTTTTATCCTTTGCTTGGTTTTTATTTTTGGTTGTTCATATTTTTTCTTGTTGCTATGTGGCAGTTATTTGATATATCTTGATAACTGGATTTTATATACATCTTCTGATACATAGTTAATGAGTCGGATGGAGAGCGTAGTTCATAGTAAGCATAGTTAGGCTGCTTACTCTAAGGTTGGTGGTTCAAATTCACCAGGTACTCCATGACAGAAAGCTAGACAGAAAATCTCCCATAAAGATTTATAGCCTTGGAAACTTGAGAAAATATTGTTTTGGAAATTAACTCAATGGTAGATTTGACCATATGGTTACTTCAGTTTTTCTGATAATTTAGGTTGTTAAAAATATTTTTTAAAGTATATTCTAACTCTTAAACACTAATTAAAGAATATCTTAAAAAACCCATTATACAGAAATGACAACAATTTATGCTCAGCTGCTAAAGTCTGGTAGTTCTGTGAAAGGAAGGCTTGGTGAATTGCTTCTTTAAAGCCTTGAGCCAAGAAAACTGTGTAGAGCAGTTCTGCTTTATACTTCTTGGGTTTGAGACTTAAATTTGTTATTGAAAAATTAATAGTGAAATTAAACACTTTTGTTTATAGAATATAGAATTACAATTAGTCTTTTAATAATAGAGAATTGGGCCACTGCTCTTGCAGTAGAAAAAAAAAATCCACATTTAACCCTTACAGGAGAGTTAGAACTCAATTGTTGTATTTGATTTAAACAACAACAACAATGTGTTGTTAATCATCGCTGAATAAGTAGCTTGCTGTGGTAGCAACAAGGAGAAAAAAAAACAAAGGCAATTACATTTAAGTGGGCCCTCAAAGTTCATACTGATGTTGATCATGGGACTACTATTGTTTCAAATGACTCACACAGAATACAAAATTATTTTCTGCTTTCATCTATATCTGTCTACCTGTTTCCCACACAACCACTTATCCATCCATCTAAAGTGCTCTTTCTCTGTGATAATGCTCTTCACAGATATATAATGTGATGGACTTTTCCTGCCTCTTGAAGGTAGTTGAGGCAAGGCGATATTGAGTAAGTCCATAAAATGTGAGTGTAAGTAGTATATATCACTGCTAGGCAGAAGCCTTTAAGAACCAGTATGCTATTTGCCCCATCTTTTCCCCTTATGCCAAGAGTGATTGATGGTGTGCCCACCTGGGACCAGTAGCACAGACAGGTATGGAAAAATTCCCAGAGAACGTGCTGCAGGGGGAGTTGTCATTAGCCACCAACTTAGAGCTCATTTATTTCTTCACTTTAACTTAACTATCTTTGAGTTCACTATGTGATTGTTCTGTTTTTGCAAATACACTTTAGTAATGTTGTAGCCAGGGAGCTCTGGTGGCTCAGTGGAGGGAAGGTGCCTTGCCATTGCAAAGGTACACACAGTCTCCTCCTGTGTGACTTACTGCCTTTGAAAACCTATTGTAGGGCCAGCTGTGAAAACCCACTGGAGGGCCCCATTGTAGCTTGAAAGTACATAACAGCAGCAATATGGTACTTGAAATAGATGCATTTACTACCATTGCACTAATTTATTTATTAATGGTGCTTTATAGAAAGTTAATATTTATTTTCTTACTGTCAAAATTTGTAAATCCTGCATTTTCTGTTTCACTATGCATATGTCACCCTTCTGCTTCTGTGGCACAGTGGGTGAAGTGTTGAGCTACTAATTGGAAAGGGTGCATTTGCACCCACCAACTATTCTATGAGAGATGGGAGGCAGTCGGATCTTGTAAAAATTTATAGCTTCAGAAACCAAGTAGGACAGCTTACTCTGTTCTAGTGCGCGAGAATGAGAACATGGATGAAACCATTAACTGTCAACTTTTAAAAAGAACTTTACTGGTGAATTTCACTGCTGTAAATTATCAGATGATGAAACATTGATTGTCACTACTTGACATAGTTGATAATGCACTTTTGACTTTGATTGTGTGCGTAGTTAGTGAATAAGTTTTTTCCAAGGTACTTGAGAATTTTCTAAATTTCCACTAGATGGTGCTCATTCCTTAAGGAAATTTTAGAACTCCCTCAAGGCATTTATTGTTCCATTACTGATGGGTTAAAAATCCAGAGAACCAAATTCAGGTTGTAGCATTATGAAAACCTTGTGAAAATGTCTTATTTCTTATAAATAACTATAGAACATTATGGTAGGGTAATTTGAATACATGATTATTTTTACAAAGTTTTTCAAGGTCATGGAGACATGATGTTGAGGAAAAGTGACATTGTAGTCCCTAGTCATATGACCCTTGGAGTCAGTAATAAAATAATTACTTAAATATGTGTCAATTTCTAACTGATTATGAACTTGTTTGTAGTGCTTGGAGTATGTTGTGGTGTTGTGGAGTGGGCATGATGTTTGACTACTAATATTCCAGATATGGTTGTTTAAGAAGTGACCAAGGAGCTAGTTAACATCTGGTACTTGCTTAAGAATTAGCCAAAGAAGAGGAATTGGGGTAGAGATTTCACAATGATAAACCTTAGTGTCAAGGCATCCTCCTTCTGTTGTCCCTCTTGTAATAGTTGGATCTTATTGGTTGTTCTTTCATCTGGGAACCCTAAGTTCTTCACCTATTATATGTTGGATAGTTTAATTTCCTATGTTCTTTTTTTCCTCTTTCTCCAAGTCCTTTTTGAAGTGGATGCTGATATTTCTGTATTAGTAGTCTAATTATTATCTTTTTTTAAAAAAAAATTATACTCATTTATTTACAAAATTTGAATACATTGTTTTTAAGAACAGATTCTTTCAATTTCTCTCAGCCCCCCTCATCAAATTTTACAACCTCATGTTTAATCCTTCCATTATTCTTTGGAGTTGCTCTTGAGAAACTATCCCTTCTTTGATTTCTTAGAAATTTTTTCAAGTTTAGTATAAAAATTTTAATTCCAGTAACATTTTTTGGTCTCTGTTCCATCTTCATAGTATCTTGGTCTTTTCTCATTACTGTGTTATAGAATCTTTCTGAGGATAAGGAAAATAAAATAAACCTTATTTATTGCCTTTTTTTTTTTGCACGGTAGCCTGTTGGAATAAAAAGTTCCTCATTTAGTTCTTCCAGTACCCTATGAGATGTTATGTAATTATTATTCCCACTGGAAATTTTAGAAGAATGAAGCATTATATACTTGAGGACACAAACACAGTTGTCAAGTTGTAGAGCTGGTCTGAGAACCCAGATAATCTGATTAAAAGTTCTGTGCTTTTAACATGTCATTCTGCTTGTTGACGATATTCAGTAAAATTGTTTTGGTTTTAATGCTTTCATGACTTGTTGGACATGTGTAAATGTATGATGCATTGATTTATAAAAATTTTATTTTGTCCTGTTGTGTCTTGGGATCCTACCATTTCATTTGTAATACATCTTGGTATATGGCAGGGACGTGTGTTATTGTTTATAACTGAAGAAACAGTGGTGTCAAATCATGCTATTTAGTGAGGACTGAAGGAGGAGGTACATCCTAAATGTGTAACTATAGAAAATGTTGATCCTTTTTTTTTTTACTTTTACACAGTGAGGCATGAGCAATTTTAAGTGTGTGCATGGTTTTGTGTATGCCATTTGGAAGTTGTGTTTTTGGTGGTGATGACATTTCAAATGAATATATTACATTTAGATGCAATGGCATACTTACGAAAATTACACATGCTTTCTTAGTTAGCCCCTCCCCCCCCGCCCCCGCTCCATAAAACTGGAGTGTTTTTATAAGTGCACTATGCTCACTTTTGTTTTTAGCACCATGTAACAGCAGGCAGATGTGAGCAGCTTTCCTTCAAGTTCCTCTCATCAGGTCATTTACTGTGGGCCAGGAAATCAAAAGAAGGGGAAGACTTTCCTTTCCTTGTTTTCTTTGAAAAACAAGCCAAGGGTAAGTGGAGGGCCAGAGGGCTTACAGCTCTGACAGACTGGAAAACATTTACATGTCAAGAGGCCCATAAAGCAATGCAGTGGCAAAAAAGGAGATGCTTGTTGGGCTCATTCATGTGTTACATCATGGTTCCAGAAGTTTCACATAAGAAGAGAAATTTGCCGAGGATGAGTGATTTTTCTCAGGCCTTATCTCACCTAGTCTCCTTCCAGAATGCAGGGAGACATACACTTCCCACATACTATTTGTCAAAATCTATCTTACCTAACAGTTTTGATATGACTCAGTTATTCAGCATATTATTTTCATTGCCAAGAAATTTTCGAGAGAGAGAGATCAGCTGGCCCAGTGATGAGAAAACTATGTGACCAAGACCAAGGTGGGTGACTTTAATCTGTGTCCTTCAGGCCAGTCTTTCGTTGTTTTTGTTCAGACAATCCTCTAGGTCACATAGCCCTGGTGTACAAGTTGCCGTCCCACGGTCACTTTTGGTTGCTGTGAGGCTGAACACTGTGATATGGATGTGTCAAATACGTTAATGGTTGGCTACCCGATGCGGACAGAGTGGGGTGGAGCTCCCTGATTAAAACAAGCTTGGAAGCAGGAGTGGCATCCACTTCCATAATAGCTTGCCTCCGGAAACCCTATGAACCTGGAGAGAGGATGAAAGGCACCCAAGCGTTGAGGACTCTCCTTCATAGGGTCGCTATGAGTCTTCTGCAACTCGACGGCACTTAACAACAACAACAACAAGAAAGTTTCTATCAACCAGATCTAAGAAACAGACAATAATCTGGCATGAAAGGGTTAGGTTTTGTTTGTAATTCTTCTTTATGGTTGTTAGATACAGCAAGCTCCACCTGATAGTGTACAGTAAAGCCAAACCGTGCCAGTCCTGCACCTCTTCAACACCTCTGCCCTGCACTGTGTGCAGATCCTTGAGGGTCTTCCTTTCTTTTACAGACCATTTGCTTTTCCAAGCACGAGTCTTCTTTGCTCTGGGCCTTCTTGTTCTGTTTGTCTCTCTTGGTGTTGCTTCTCTTTGGAGGTTTTCCACACCTGCCTTAATTCCCTACCCTCTGCATGTCTATAATGGTGAAATGTGGAGAAGCTCATTGGAAGCTCTGTGTCTGGTTAGGGCCGCTGGCTGGGAGACTCTTTAAACAATAGTTTCCAACCTGGAAATGGACTGAATTTTGCTTGCTTCTCCTAGGAGATTTGACTATGTGTGGAGATATTTTTATTTTCAAAATTTGGGGAGAGAATGGTTTGCTTCTGGTATTTAGTGGGAAGAGAGGCAAGGATGCTGTTAAGCATCATATGATGCACCAGCCAGCCATCCCTCTGGCCTAAAACAAATGGTGCTAAAGCTGAGAAACTATGCTCCAGAGCAAAGATGTGAGAGATCAGCTACTCTTGGTTGTCTTAAAGGTTGCAAATTCCTCTAACTTTCCTTGTGTTTTTGACCTTATGTTGTAGTTTAGCATTTGTTTCTAAAAAATTTTTTTTCTAACATGTTCCAGCTTTTTCCATATCATCCTGTTTTCTAATCATCTCATTTCTGAGCTTTTTATAATGTAGATCATGCTGTTCTTAATAGCTTCCAATATTTTCTTTATTTCCATTAACCTATTTTAAAATATTGCATTACAGTTTTTGTCTGCTGTCTGGTCATAGTTTTCTGATGTTTCTTCATCATGTTTCTATATGGCATTACTTCTTTCCCCCCCCATACTATATTTTTACATCTAAGCAAAACTAGTTTCCCTTGTACTTTCAAGAAGAGTTAGCTGTATAAAGGTTGATAGTGTGTTGGAATACCTTTTCAGGTTGCATAACTCTTTGTCTTTTGGTGTAATAATGATAGTGTATTAGGTGGGATTATGGTTCAAATCCACTAGTTACTCTTGAGGGAAAGGTGGGCAGCCTCAGAAATCCAGTGGAGGGCTGCTGTATATCAGAATTGACTAATGGCAGTGGGTTTGGTTTGAGGTTGGATTATAAATTCTTTGATGTGGCACATGGGTAACTCACATAGTACCTTTGATACTTATAGCTCCAAATGAAAGAATTCTCTCACGCAGGGTTACCATGCAGGCTGTACCTTGCAACAGGTAAATAGTAAGCTGGATCCCCGGAAGGTGGCTGGGATTGGCAGGCAACGTGGAGTTAGCTAGACTTCAGAGGCTTCCTATGGACTAGCTGATTTGGATAATTCTGTGGGTGCTGGGCCATAATTGCACCGATACCTATCCTTAGGATAATTCACTGGGTGCACAGCAGTCAGAATAGGAGAGCAGGACAAGGAGAATGACTGGAGTGTAGACTTCATCAGCTGTTCTAGAAAGAGAACTTCAGGTTCGTAGCTGGAGCTTCCAAATTTACGTTGAGTTAGCATGTTAGAAAAAGTTGTTGTTGTTGTTCTGTGGCATCAAGTCACTTGCAACTTATAGCTACCATCTATATACTACAGTTCTGAACCCTGCCCTATCCTGAGCCGCTCTTACTGTCTCTGACACATCTATCCCCATTACCCAATTCACTGAGTCAATCCATCTCATTGAGGGTCTTCTTCTCTACATTTAAAAACTTAAAAGGTAAAGATATAAGAAGGGGGGAAAAAGATGGTTGACACCATCTCATTACTTGAATAAGAACTGCCATTTTTGATTCCTCTCTGTGCCGTACCTCGGCTAATCTGGTGGGTTTCCTCTCTGGAGGCCTTGTCCTTTGGAGAAAAGCTGCTGTTACCTTTTTGCCTCCACTTAGTTTTTTATTCTTGAAAAGTCTCGTTTAATCTTGTGCAAACCTGTGATATCAGGTGATCTATAATGTGGGAATAAGTGGACATAGATTATGTATTCACAGGGTTACTGAGAGGATTACAGGGTAATCCATATGAAGTTTGGAGAACCCTATCTGGCCTACAATAAACACTCAATTAATGCTGCTTGGTGTTGTAATTATTGGTTGTAATTAGAACGTGCCACATTTACTCATTCAACAACTTAAATAACTAGTGGAGTAAAGTATCAAAGTTGGCAGTGATTAAAAGAAAAATGTACAGAATGGGACTTATTGCCAGTCTGACTCATATTTTGGCGAACATGGAATTAGATATATGAGGAGAAATCAGTAGTATAATTGGTATAATTTCTGTAACTCAGAGTCATTTTTAATATTAAATTTCTTAATATTTCTTAATATTTTACTAGATTTTCTTCGCTGGAGTTGGATAAAAAACATTACTGCATCTTTGCTGAGAAGTCACACTTTCTGTTGTTGATCATTTCCAAATATTTGCTATACCCATATAATCTCAGTTGGCATATAGAATCCTAATACCTCAACAGTAGCTGCTTTGGCTGAAATAGAAATATAGTACGTGTGTGGCATGGGCAGAGCAAGAGTCTAAAATGAAACAAGACTTGAGTGCACAGGGCTGTCTACACTCCCAGTGTGAATCGGCAGTAGAAGAATATTGCACTGTCTCTTTTGAGGGTTTGTTCATATAATTCCCATAGTACCTATGTCTAAATCACAGATTTTGCCTAGAGACATATTTAAGTGCTATAAAATGATTCATGGTACAGTGAAGTCCCAACTTAGATTTTGGTAAATTAATACTCTTGAAATTCATTGGAGAGTTTGATTTGGTATCTTGCAGCTTCGAAAGACTGTGCTGCCAAAGCCTGTGACCTCATCCTCTCTGTAGGCCAATGCAAGTACATTGCATCAGCCTCGTCCTGGCAGTTTGTGAAATTTGCAAAGACGTTAGCACATGCTTGTCTGTGCTGCTGGGCTAGTGATGACGGCTGCTTTGGCAGAGTGAGTGCATCCCAGGAAGGACTCGAAGGCTTAGGGGATGTGGAGCCACTTAACTAGGAATATGCTTGGTCCCTGACAGACTGCATGAAACAAAGAGATCCCCTATTCTCCCTTTCCTCTAAGAATTGCTTTTTGGACCTTGAAATAAGCAAAGAGTACGATAAGCCAGAATGGAAAGGTTTAACACTATAGAAAGTCTGAAATATGAAAAGTCTAAAGAAAGATTTATCAGAACTATAGAAATGCATATGATAATCACATGTTATCATATCTAGATTTACACAGATGTGTGCATTTAGAAAATTATCTATTTACAATTCCATAAAATACTTATTTCATCTGTACAGTTTAGAATGGGACATGCTTAAAAAGTTGGTTCCAAGCGTAAACTTTTAATAAGTCTTGGTACTTACTGAGTTTTTCTCCAGAGTTTTCCTCAAAAATTATTTTTACTAGAACATTTATGTTTTTGGTTTTGAGGGTTTTTGCTGGGAAAGGGAATGTGTTAATATTAGATTGGCCATTCCATGTTTCATATAGATAAAGACACAGATAGATATAGATACATATGGATAGATATTTAGGTATATATATAAATACAGACCCTGGATGAGGTGGATTGACAATAGTTGACTCTCTTTCACATATTGCCAACAACGAGTGATATTTTTCTTTAGCTATCAAAATTGTTGTTGTGGACCTTTGAGTTGGAACCCATCTGTAGCTGACCCTCCATCATGTTTTCAGAGACAGTAAATCCCACAAGAGGAGACTGATCAACCGATGGATTCAAACCTCATGTCTTTGGGTTGGCAGCACAACTCCTCACCATTAATAGGCATTTATCACAAACAATTGTCGTATTAAAAATGTAAGAAGAAAAAAAAAGGAGCTAGAATATGCCAAAAAGTGCTGAGAGGAAAAACTTTAAGACATGTTAATATAAATGAATCCTGAAAAGAATACTGGAGTGGGGAAAAAACCCCCTAGAATTGTAGACCAAGAAAAATTATTTTAAAGGACCATGGTAAAATAAATATAACCAAAACTTGAGTATTTTGAGGTTTTCATTAAGAAACTTGTAAAGAATGAGTGTGGGAGAGGAATTTCAAAGAAACCTAAGATCCAAGAATAATAAGCAAATTAAATGGAAAGGTAAACTATTGCTTATGCAGATTAATTTGAAAAACAAAAATTTATTATCTAAAAGAACTAAGATATTGTGGGCACAGTATTTGCCTGCAGTGGCTGTCTGTGTGTTTGGAGGGAAGAGATACAACTTAAAGTGTTTTAGATCCATGCCGTCCTTGCAAAGACGGCTATGAAATTATTAAATTTACATATATTTAAGAAATATACATGGAAAATTAATAGAGCTGCCCTATACAGAATAGATATTAAGCATGCATTTAAAAGCTGTGTTAGAAGACTTTAAAAAGAGGGAAGCCAGTATGAAAATAAAAGCCAAGAGTAAAAGTAAAAGGAAAAAAGTAAGATAAATGGAAATAAAAAGTTAATGGGCATTCAACTCCAAATACAGTTGCAAAAGATATAACATTCAACAAACTTATGCATTTAAAACTTTCTCACTGTCAACTAAGATTCTGTCTCAAGGCTATACAATAGACATCCTGCAGAAGTTTCCCGACTGTTGGGTAATCTAAAGAGTATTTAGTGTCTTTGCAAAGATTGCGTTTATGTTTATGAAGGTTGCCTGCCTTCATAAATACATTAGCCTACTTCTTTAAATAAATCTCTCTTCTGTTTGTGGGGGGGAAACAACAACAAAGAAACAAACCAACAAAAAACCAAAAGAAAACTTTTCACTGTTTGAAAAGAAATAAAATTCAGTTATATGCCATTCATAAAGATGCATACCAGAAATGTATGGCCATGAAAAAGACGAAAGTGAAAAGATGGAAAATTTTTCCTAGGTACATAGTAACCAAAAGAAACCGAAGCGTATAATATTAATATTATGCAACTTGGGGTAAAAAAAGATTAGAGAAGGTTTTTATAGAGTGCTAAACCATTTATTTCTAAACTTTGGTGCTTCAAAATAAATAAGGAAAATTTTTGTTAAATGAGGGTAAGTCAACAAATTTGTCATCATAATGAGAGATTTCAGTATATTGGATGTACTTAAAGAATTGGGATGTACTTAAAGAATTGGTCATATGGTTGCATATGGCAGGTCTCAAAAAAGCCACATAGTAAGTATCATAAAGAGTCTATTTTCTGATGGCATTACCATTCAGTCTTTTTAGAAACAGAAACCACAGGAAGATTAAAGTTTGTTTTCTACTGGAGTGGATATTTAACATATGGAATTGATTAATTAGATATTGGAAAGCTTAAATTGTTAAAAGGATGGATCCGGATTTACTATTGTAGGAACCTACTCCCATTTGCAAACTCTTAATGTGACAACATCAGGCAAAAGAATATAGAGAGTGTGGTCTACTCACTTGTAGAGATCTCCCGTCAAAGCATTGAAAATTTCTTCTGCAATTAAGGTTGTTGTTATGTGCCATCAAGTTGCTTGTTACTCATAGCGACACTATGCACAATCTCTCAGAACTCTGCCCTGTATTGAGCCCATCTTACTGTCTTTGACAATCTGCACCAAGTCACTGTGTCAGTCTGTCTCATCCAGGATCTTCCTCTCCTGCACTGTCTCTCTACCCTTCCAAAATGATGTCCTTCTCTAAGAACTGGTCCCGCTTGGGGCAACATGCCCAAAGCATGTGAGATGGAGCTTCAAAATCCTTGCTTCTGAGGAGAAACTTGTTTTCATTCTCTCCAAGACAGACTTGTTTGTTCTCTTGACAGTCCCGAGGTATGTTCAAGACTCTTCTCCAGCACCACAACTCAAAGGTATTGATTCTTTTGTCATCTTTCCTCATTGTCCAGCTTTCTGATGCATAGCATATAATTGTAAAGACCATGGCCTAGATTGGGAACACCTTAATCTCCAGACTAACATCCCTGCTTTTCAGAACTCCGGAGCGGTCCCTGAGAGCAGATTTTTCCCAGGGCAATTTGTCTTTCATTTTCCTGACTGCTAGTGCTAGCGGAATCAGATGTTTCTTGGCCCAAAGCAGAGAGGACCAGAAGAATATATATCTGTGTTTCATGACTGTGCAAAAACATTTGACTGTGTAGCTCACATTAAATTGTGGCAAACCTTGAGAAGAATGGGAATCCCAGAACCCTAAATTGTGCTCATGGGAAACCTATACTTGGACCAGGAGCCAGTCGTCAGAACAGAGCAAGGAAATGCTGCATGGCTTAAAATCAGGGAGTGCATCAAAGATGTGTCCTGTCTTCATACCTTTTCAGTCTGTATACACAACAGATCATTCGAGAAGCTGGACTTTATGAGAGGGAATGTGGCATCAGGATTGGAGGAAGAAGACTCATGAACAGCCTGCTTTATACAGATGGCACAATTTTGCTTGCTAAAACTGAGGAGGACCTGAAGCATTTGCTGCAGAGGGTCAAGGACTGTAGTTTACAATATGGATTGAAGTTCAAAATCGAGAAAACAAAGATTCTCACCGCTTGGCCAACTGGCAGCATGATGATAGATGGAGAAGAGATTTAGATTGTTAATAATTTCAGCTTGTTCAATTCCACAATCAACACTCTTGGCATCAGCAGTCAAGATATCAAAAGACAAATTGCATTAGGAAAATCTGCAGTCAGGGACCTCTCCAGAGTGCTAAGGAGCAAGGATGTCAGTCTAGAGACTAAGGCATGCCTGATCCAGGCCATAGTCTTCACAATTACTTCCTAAGCATCAGAGAGTTGGACAATGACTGAGGATGACAGAAGAAAAGTTGATGCATTTGAGTTGTGCTGGAGAAGAGTATTTAACACACTGTGAACTACCAACAGAACTATAACTGTGTTGGACAGAGTGGAAGCAAGCTGTCCCTTGGATGCAAGGATTTTGAGTCTCTGCCTCACATACTTTGGGGATGTAGCCAGGAGGGACCAATCTTTGGAGAAGGGTATAACGCTTGGATGGGTCGAGAGACAATGCAGGAGAGGAATACTACAGATGAGATAGATTAATAACTGTGGTAATATGGATAGGCATGTTAGAGACAGTGGCATTGACTGAGGATGCAGCCAAGTTCAGAGCCATTGTGCACAGGGTCACTATGAGTCATGGTTGAATCGACAGCACCAAACAACAGTACCAAGAGTGTTGATTGTGGAACCAAGTGAGTTGAAATTGTTAACAATCTCAATCTCTTCATCTATCATGATGTTACCAACCAATCCAGTGGTAAAAAAAAAAAAAAAATCTTTATTTTCTTGATGTTGAGCTTCAATCTATATTGAAGATTGAAGTCCTTGACCTTCTGCAGCAAATGCTTTAGGTTTTCTTCAGTCTCAGCCAGCAAGGTTGTGTCATCTGTATAATGCAAGTTGTTAAAGAGTTTTCCTCCAATACTGATGCCACATTCTTCCTTATGAAGTCTAGCCTCCCTAATGATCTTTTCC
Organism: Elephantulus edwardii; assembly: GCF_000299155.1. Classification (NCBI taxonomy): domain Eukaryota; kingdom Metazoa; phylum Chordata; class Mammalia; order Macroscelidea; family Macroscelididae; genus Elephantulus; species Elephantulus edwardii. The sequence goes on along the minus strand of NW_006399804.1, from coordinate 13,961,687 downwards.
GCATACAGATTGAAAAGGTATGGAGATACAGGATGCATTCCTGACATACTCCTTTCCTGTTTTCGAACCATGCAGAGTTTTTTTGCTCTGTTCTGATGATTGCTTCCTGGTCCAAGTATTGGTTTCACAGGATCACAGTCAAGTGTTCTGACATTCTACTCAAGGTTAGCCAACTCAAGATCAATTTCTTGTGATCCATGTAGTCAAATCCCTTTTTGTAATCAATGAAATACAGACATTCCTCTGGTACTCTCTGCTTTTTAGCCAAGATTTATCTGACATTGGCTGTATTTTCTCTAATGCCATGGCCTCTTCTGAATTTAGCTTCTATTTCTGGTAGGTCTCTGTCAGTGTATTGTTCCAGTCATTTTTAATTAATCTTAAAGATTTTACTTGCGGTTGCTATTAGTGATATTTTCTGATAATTTCCATACTTTGTTGAAGCACCTCCTTTTCGTATGGCAATAAATATGAATCTCTTTCAGTCAGTTGGTCAGCTAGCTGTCCTCCAGATTTCCTGGCACATCCTGGTGAGCACGTATCGGCCAGAATCTGTTTGATTAAATGTGTCAGTTGGCCTTGATTTTTGCCAGCTCCTTCAGAGTCACTTGAACTTCTTCCTTCATTACCATTGCCTCTTGGTCATAGGTTGTTTCATCAAATTCTTCTGTATCATCTAATTCTTTTTGGTACAATGACTGTATACTCCTTTCATCTTCTTTTGATACATCCTGGATCATTCAATATCTGCCCATACCATCTTTAAGTATTGCAACTCGAGGTTAGAATTTGTTGTTTTGTTCCTTCAGTTTAAGAAATACTGAATTTGTCTTTTTTGATTCTCTTTGAACATTTCATTACAATACTTTGTCTTGCTGTGTTACCCTTTTAAATCTTCTGTTCAGCAATTAAGATAAAAGTTTATAATAAAAGGAAAATCTTTCCATATTTGATATTAAAAATGTCTACATACCTACAATTCTAATAAACAACATATCCACAGTTCTGATGACTTATGGGCTAGAGAAATCAAGATGAAAATTTAAAAATGCTTGCGCCTGAATGTGTATATTTTAATGTCAAAACGTGTAGGGTGCAGTGAAATGTGAACTTTTTCCCCCCCATGAATGTGAACTATTTTTAAGGAGACATTCATTATTGTAATGTGCCGTCGAGTCGCTTGCGACTCATAGTGACCCTATGTACAACAGCCCTAAACTCTGCTCTGTTCTGTGCCAATCGCACTGTCTCCAACGCTCCCATCCTGATTATCCCAGTCACTGAATCAGTCCACCTCATAGAGGGCCTTCCCCTCCTGTGCTGTCCCTCCACCCTCCCAAGCATGATGTCCTTCTCCAAGGACCAGTCTCTC
>NW_006399804.1:13954246-13959015 GCF_000299155.1 Elephantulus edwardii | reverse complement strand
CTCTTGCTCATATGTTGTTTCATGAAATTCTTCTGTGTCTTCCAATTCCTTTCGATACAGTGGCTCAGTATATTCTTTCCATCTTCTTTTAATACGTCCTGGATCATTTAACATTCTGCCAAAAGCATCCTTGATTATAGCAACTTGAGGTTTGAATTTGTTCTTCATTTCCTTGAGCTTAAGATATGCTAAGCGAGTTCGGCCCTTTTGATTTTCTGAAAAATGAATAAAAGATTAAGGATTCATATTAAGAAGTGTTAAAAGAATAAGAAAGATAACTTTCCCTCTTTCTCAAAATAATGAATCAGTGAAATAAAAGTTAAAGAGGCCCAGTGAAGTGAAAAGTAGGGTTTTTGAAAATATTAATGAAATGGACAATTCTCAGTCTAGGCTGCTTGAAGGAAAAATTTAAAGAGGTACAAATAAACAAAGAATACAAATCTAGGTAAAATTATAGATCCAGAATAGACTGAAATGATTGAGAATACTTTAAACAACTTATGATAATAAATTTGAATACTTAGATGGAATATAGCATTTCTAGGAAGACATGACAACAAGAAATAGGAAGTTGAAATTCAACCAGTGGGCCCAGGTGGCTATTCTGATTCACCTGCCAGACTAGAAAAGACTAGATTTTGCCAATCTCCGTGCCAGAATTCTTCCAGGAAACAGAGAAAATGTACACATCACCTCAACCCAGAACACTTGATGTAACCCAGTACTAGAAAGAGAGACTATTTGTGGAAGAAAAAATTGTGGTCATTTGCCTTTCATGAAAATGGAAAAAAATTCTTATACAAGATGTTAGCAAAGGGAAAACAGCAGTGAACCTAAAAGATTATATACAGTGACTCAATTGAGGATTTTGTTAGAAAATATATCATAATAAATAATGCATTCAATTATTTCTATATAGAAATAGCACAAAGTTGATAACATTTAGTTTCATTTCTAATTTGAAAAAAACTGCCTGTGGAAAATAGGAATGAAAGTAATAGAAGTAAGAATTCTTTTTAGAAAATGTTACAGAAAGAATTGTTTTTTAAATCAGAAAAATGAAGAGAATTTCTTTTAAAATTGTGATCAATATAATAATACATTGTCACTACTTATAAATCTTCTACTAAAGATTCCAATCAATGCGATAAGACAAGGGGGGTTTGTATTTAGGAAAGATTGGAAAAGAAGGAACAAACTACTTTCATTTACAGGTAAGAGAAATCAGGCCTAGATGACAAAAATCAGTTGCACTTATAATCTCCAGCAACCAACAAAAAAAGTGAAATCCCTTTCTCTCTGAATAAATCTAGCAAAAGATGTTCCAGTCTGGTAACACAGGAACTGATGAGATTTAATTGAAATACATTAAAGAAGATGTTAGAAAATGGAGAGTGACACTGTTTCTTAATTGTAAGATTCATTATGATTAAACACACCACTTCTCTTCTAAGTAGGGAGCCCTGGTGGTTTAGTGGTAAGAAGTTGTACTGCTAATTCAAAGGCATGTGGTTCCAATCCACCAGCTGCTCTGCAGGAGAAAGATGGGCAATCTTCTCTGGTACAGTTTACTGTTTTTGGAAACCTGCTCGAGGGTCAGGTGTGAGTCGGTTCCAACTCTATGGTGCACAACAACAGTTTCTCTCAAGTGCTTTGTAGCTTCAGTTTACAAAGAACAGCAAAAGGCCAACACATTTTTCAGTAGTTTTCTGGCTTGCTCATCCTAGAAGCCAAGGTCCTCATAGAGGCTACCATTCTGTCTCCAGAAGTCCTGAAATATCTTGTTCTAGTTTTTCATGATATCTTTTGTCTCCTTTAGTGGAATTGGTGATACTCTTACTTGTAAAATACTAAGTTAATGGAAAAACATTGTCTTGTCTTCTTGACATTGAGCCTCAATCCATATTGAAGGCTGCAGTCCCTGACCCTCAGCAGCAAGCACTTCAGGTCCTCCTCAGTTTCAGCAAGCTTGGCTCCACAATCAACACTCTTGGCACCAGCAGCCAGGAAATTAAAAGATGTGTTGCGATGGGAGAGTCTGCTGTTAGGGACCTCTCAAAAGTACTCAAGAGCAGCTGTGTGTCTCTGAAGACTAAGGTGTGTCTGCTAGAGGCCATAGTCTTTGCAATCACTTGTTATGCGTCAGAGAGCTGGACAGTGACCAGGGAGGATAGAAAGAGAATTGATGCTTTTGAGCAATGGTGTTGGAGGAGAGTATTGAGGGTGCCACGGACTGCTACGAAAACAAACAGATTCATTCTGGAGAATGTTAAACCGGGCTGCTCCTTGGAGGCAAGGATTCTGGGGCTTCGTCTGACATACTTTGGTCGTGTAAGGAGAGACAGGTCCTTGGAGAGGGACATCATGCTTTGGAGGGTGGAGGGCAGGCACAGGAGGGGAAGGTCCTCTGGGAGATGGATTGATTCGGTGACTGGGGCAATCGGGATGAGTGTGTCAGAGACAGTGAGACTGGCACAGGACAGAGCAGAGTTTAGAGCTGTTGTACATAGGGTCGCTATGAGTCGCAAGTGACTCGACGGCACATAATAACAACAATGGACAAACAGTTATTTTGCTCCTATAGAGAGTTTTCTTTGATCTCCAAATATTTGCTTCATTTAGATTTTAGTATTAAAGACTACTTTGCCTTAATTAATGTAGGATAGACTTCAGCTTTATTTCAGAGTAGTGGAATTAGGTCGTTTGATAGCCCTGAAAGTTGACTCAGTCGCTTTGTAAACTGTGGCATGGATTTTTAGATGGTAAAATTTATCAGCAATAATGTAGCATCCTTTTGCTTTTGAAAATACTGAGATTTTAAGTAGTTTTCAAGTTAGTTGAAATGTATAAATAATGTACCATTTCATTTCTGTAAATTTAATGTTTACCTGTAAGAGACTAAAGATTGATTAAAGTGCAAATTTGGGAGAACAATATTTTTTGTTTTAGAAAATAGAAGCTGAATTTTTTTATTATAAATAAATGGCAGATATTATAATTTCCACTTTAAAAGCCTAGCCTGTTTTTCTTTGAACTGGTGGGAAAACATATTTTGGAACGAAATTAAAATAATTCATTTTGGTTTGCATTTCCTTTACTCACTGAGGGATGATCTTCCCTATAAGCAGGACCTTGACCCATTTTTGCTTATTATTGATGTTTTTTAATAATCATGACTGCAAAGCCTAATGTATAATAACAAAAGTTAAAAATAATAACATTCACAGCGAAAAGTGTTTATCATAGCAAGATAAGCCTTTTAGGTAACTTGACCAGGAATAAGAGGGCAACCAGAGCTGTGTAGCTATGTTTTATACAAAACTTACATACGATAAAATAATCCAGCTGTCCAAATCCAGATACCAAATTAATTTTTCAAGGAGATTGAAAGGGAAATTATCAAATTTATTTGGAAAGACAAGAGACCCCGGAAAAGTAAAACACTTCCAAGAAACAAAAATGAGGTTCTGGAGGTATAGCACTCCCTGACCTCAAAACCTAGTACACAGCAGTGATAACCAAAACAGTATGGTACTGGTACAATGACAGGCACATAGACCAATGGAACAGAATTGAGAACCCAGAAATAAACCCAGATCCCTATGGTTAACTGATATTCGACAAGGAAATCATAGACCAATGGAACAGAATTGAGAACCCAGAAATAAACCCAGATCCCTATGGTTAACTGATATTCAACAAGGAAATCAAAGCTATCAAATGGAGAAATGAAAACCTCTTCAAAAAATGGTGCTGGCAAAACTGGACTTCATCTGCAGAAAACTGAAACAATATCTAAATCTCACACAAAAATTAACCCAAGGTGCATCAGAGACCAGGGAGTAAAGCCCAAAACCATAATATTAATAAGAGACAAACTGGGATCAAGCTTAGAAGCACTAGTCGAAGGTATAAAGAGACTGCCAAATATAACCAGAAATACACATGAGGATAAAATTGATGTATGGGTCCTTCTAAAGATTAAATTGCCATGCACATCAATAACTTTTTCCACCAGGGTGGAAAGAAAACCTGGGAAGAAAAGACTGGGAACAAACATTTGGTAATACCATCTCAGACAAGAGTCTTATAACAAAAGTTTACAGAATACTCCTGGGCCTCCACAAGAAAAAGACTGATAACCCAATTACAAAATGGGCAAAAGACATGAAAAGAATTTTCACAGATGATATTTGAATGGCAGACACATGAAGAAATGCTCTAGATCACTGGCAATAAGAGAGATGCAAATCAAAACCACAATGAGGTCCTGTCTCCAGTAGGAGTGGCCAAGTTTAACAGGGCAGCCAGTAATAAATCTTGGAGAGATGTGGTAAGATAGGCACTCTTACACACTTTTGGTGGGATTATAAAATGGTAAAACCACTCTGGAAGGCAGTTTGGTGCTTCCTCAATCTCATCACCATCTATTCTGATGCTGCCAATTGGTCCAGTGGTGAGAATCTTTGTCTTCTTGACATTGAGCCTCAATCCATATTGAAGGCCACAGTCCCTGACGCTCTGCAGCAAGCATTCAGGTCCTTCTCAGTTTCAGCAAGCAGGGTTGTGTCATCTGCATAACACAGATTGTTGATAGATCTTCCACCAATCCTGATGTCACATTTCTGTTCATAGAGCCCGGCCTCCTGGATAATCTGTTTTTCATACAGATTGAAAAGGTATGGAGACAGGACACATCCCTGGTGTATGCCCTTCCTAATTTTGAACCATGCAGTGTTTCCTTGCTCTGTTCTGATGACTGCCTCTTG
>NW_006399804.1:13886807-13953621 GCF_000299155.1 Elephantulus edwardii | reverse complement strand
GAAGCTCAATATCAGCTGTGAAAACTAGGCCAGGAGCTGATTGTGGAACAGACCACCAATTACTCATATGCAAGTTCAAGCTGAAGCTGAGGAAAATCAAACCAAATCCATAGGAATGAAAATATGACTTTGAGTCTTTTCCACCTGAATTTCAGAAGTGTTTCAGGAACAGGTTTGAGACCTTGAACACTAATGAGCGAAGAGCAAAGACCAGATGAGCTGTGGGAGGATATCAAGGGTATCATCCAGGACGAGTGCAAACGGTCATTGCAAAGACAAAAGAGGAAGCGAAGACCAAAATGGATGTCAGAAGAGACTCTGAATATTGCACTGGAGCGCAGAGAAGCCAAAGCAGAAGGAAGAGTTCAAAATACTAAAGAGCTGAATAGAAGATTTCAAAAGGCAGCATGGGATAACAAAGTAAAATATTACAATGAAATATGCAAGGATCTGGAGTCAGAAAATCAAAAGGGCCGAACTTGCTCAGCATTTCTTAAGCTCAAATTACTGAAGAACAAATTCAGACCGTGAGTTGATATAATTAAGGATGCTTTAGGCAGATCCATTAAATAAAGTGGTATAAACAAAAAATTGATATGCTTATACTCATTCATATAATCATATATTGTACATATACTTTGTGTTTTATATCCAGTAGTCTTTTGAAAATGAATTCTTCCATTTACTTGTTAGACTTGTTTCCTGTGTTAAGATTTTAATTTTTCCCCTTCGTATTAGCAGCACAACTCCCTAGGGACTGCACCACAAGAGCTCCTTTGAGGTAGTCGTACTCAACCTCCTATGGTCAAGCTGGAACTAGCTCCTAGCTGACCTTTCCATTGATTTCCAAAGGAGATGGGCCATTTTTCTCCCAAGGAACAGCTCGGGGATCAAGTTGCAAGAGGAGCCCAATTTCTCTAAGAGTAGCTGGGAGATTACAGGAGGAATTAGGATGTAAACAACTATTTTTTTTTTTTAGGACATAAACTGGTGTTAAGTGGGTATTTTCTATTTTCCAGGCATGAGTGAAGTTCTTTATTATTATCATCATCATCATCATCATCATTAATAATAATAATAATATTGAAAATATACAGAGATTTTGGATTTCAGTTCATCATTGTTGCACATTTCTCCCCGTCCACCCTGAACCTCCAGTTCATTCTTCTCTTTGAAAAGTAAAAGAAAAATTCTTTCATTGTTATACAGTCTCTACCCCCCCACTTCACTATGCAGCATTCATTCTGGATTCATGTCATGACAATAATACCTAATCATATATACCTTTTAAAATGTTCTCTCTCTCTCTCTCTCTCTCTCTCTCTCTCTCTCTCTCTCAATGCAGTATACATAATTTATCCCATCTTTCTCAGTCTCACCCCCATCCCGATGTCAGTCCCTTTTACAACAGTGGCACTATGCAGTATTTGTCCTTTTGTGACTGAGATATTTCACTCAACATATTGTCCTCCAGATTCATCCATTTTGAATAATATTTCATGAGTTCCTTGTTTTTCAATGCAGTGTAGTCTTCCATTGTATGAATATATCACAGCTTCTCTATCCATTCATTTTTTGATGGACACATAGGTTGTTTCCAACTCTTTGTTATTGGGAACAAAGCCATGATAAACATGGATGTACCTATATCTGCTTCTTTGGGGTATATTCCCAGTAGTGGAATTGCTGGGTCAAATGGTATTTCTATTTGCAACTTTTTGAGAAAGTGCCATACCGCCTTCCTTAGTGGCTGCACCTTTCTACACTCCCACCAACAGTGAATAAGGGTTCCAGTTTCTCCACAACCTCACCAGCATTTGTTGTTTGCTGTTCTGTTAAATTTGCTATTCTTACTGGAGTGATATGATATCTCATAGTTGTTTTGATTGCATTTTTCTAGGGATTTGCACCTTACTAGGGATTTTGAACACTTCTTCATGTACTTGTTGGCCATCTGAATGTCTTCCTTGGTGAAGTGTCTGTTCATATCCTGTGCTCATTTTTCAATTGAGTTATTTACCTTTATCTTTTTTTTTTTTTTTTTTAAGGGCAAGAGGGAATTTATTTCAGATTTGAATCTGGGCCGCGTTCCAAACCGTGCCCATACAACAGGGAAGATGGCCGCGGCCCCGATTCTGGGCTGTCCTGCCTATTTAAAGGGGAAAGCCCGCGAGAACAGGGTGATACAGGATTGGCTGATATTTACCTTTATCTTGTGGTGCTCAAGTGTTTTATAAATTCTAGATATGTCTCTTACTTGACATGTCATTGTTGTTATGTTGTTACGTGCTGTTGAGTCTCTTGCGACTCTCATAGCAGTCCTACGTACAATAGCCCTAAACCCTGTTCTATCCTGTGCCAATTGCACTGCCTCTGACATACCTATCCCGATTATCCCATTGACTGAATCAGTCCACCTCATAAAGGGTCTTCCCCTCTTGTGTCGTCCCTCCACCCTCCCAAGCATGATGTCCCTCTCTAAAGACCTGTCTCTCCTTACAACATGTCCAGAGTATGTCAGATAAAGCCCCAGAATCCTTGCCTCCAAGGAGCACCTTGGTTTAATCCTCTCCAGAATGAATCTGTTTGTTTTCTTAGCAGTCCATGGTACAGTCAATACTCTTCTCCAGCACCACAGTTCAAAGGCATCAATTCTTCTTCTATCCTCCCTAGTCATTGTCCAACTCTCTGATGCAAAGACCATAACCTGTATCAGTCGCACCTTAGTCTCCAGAGTGACACCATTGCCAAATACTTTTTTCCAGTCTGTGGCTTCCCTTTTTACCCTGTTGGAGAAGTTTTTGGATGTACATAGGGATTTGATTCTTAGACGGTCCCACTCATCTATTTTATCCGCTCCTGGTTGTAGATTTGTCAGGATACTTGGAAGACTGTTTATGTTGTGGATTAGGACTTCTAGAATTCTTCCAAGCTTTTCTTTAACTAAGTTTATAGTCCTTGGTTTTAGTCCTAGGTCCATGATCCACGATTAAAGCTCTTATAGTAACTACCTTATTTACTTCTCAAAATAAGCCTGTGTAGTAAAACTGAAGAAGGTGATCCAGTTGACTGTGACTCATGGGACAGAGGAGAACCACCCGCTATGGTCTCTAAAGCTGTCATCTTTAAGGGAGTAAATGTAGCTGATCGGTTCCAAGTACTGATCTTTTGATTAACAGCCAAATCTTTTAATCACTGTACCACCACAGAGCATTAAACCTATTTAGTAGATACTATTATTATTCCATTTTAAGTACAAAGACATGAAGATTTAGGTAGTTAAATATATTACCTATGGGGTAGAACCGAGATTTGAAGTCAGATCCTTTTATTTCTAGGATCTTAACAGGTTATATTTTATTTCATTTTTAAAAAGGAAAGTGTTCTGGACACTTTCTACTTGTTTTACTTTGTCTTAGTTCTTATAATGGTCCTCTATGCTTGCCTTTGGGGCAGCAAGGAAAACAACTGGGGAAAGTTAGACTCTGACTTTCAGGCATTAGGTAGAGGTGGTAGTGACAGGAGATTGACATGCTGGCTGTGGCTCTGGGGCCAGTGTGTGAGGAGGAGAGGGCATAGAATGGGGAAAGTCTGAGGAATCTGAATACTAAATGCTGTGAGCAGTGACAGGCTGCTTTGGCATTTTCTAAACTAGAGCAATACCTTCTGAAAAGGATTTCTTTTTTAGCCCCTGCCTTCCCCAAGCAAAGAATGGAATCTGTGACTCTTGAAGCACAAATTGAGGATATCTCTCCTCTTTAATGGCTTTTTATTGTTTACTGGCTGAAGATAAAGCCTTTTAATATGAACTACCCAACTGCATTTGGGAATTTAGAATAATAGAATTTAACCTTTCATGTTAAAAAAACTTGGTTCATTTTCTAGGACAAAACCCCCCAAACAACTTAACATACATATTCCAGGAGATCATGCACCTTCTCCCATCATCCCCTAGATGAAAAACAGCACATTGTATCTTTTATTGCTAGAAGAATGTCTGCCTCCCGCCCCCCAAGTTAAACTAAAAGCCAAGTGTAGGACAATCAGTTGCTACTTGTGTATTGAAACTATTAGAGTATCTATGAGGAAAAAAAACAGGTTATGTTGAGCAACTTTCACCACCACTCTGATAAAAAATTACCAGTTCCCAAATAACTATTGAAATACAGACTTCCCCCTACCCCCATGACAGTTTTGATCTTTATACTATGATGGGAATGAGAATGTACAAATGCTGGATTGTCTTAATATGAGACAGATTGCACTTCTCAAATGGATAATTTACTGAGCTCATTTTTACTGTGGTTGTTGACTCTCCATAGCACTAAAGAAATGTTTAGTGTCCTGGCCATTTTATTTAAATTATTGTTCTGGGAACTAAGGGAATCTGATCTGTGGTGAAGATTCTGGGAAGTGATTCCAAATAATCGCTATATATTGTGCTGATGTGAAAAAGGTTGATGGTGTGGTGCTTTTTGTAAATTAGTTTATACCAGGAAGTTGGTTTCAGTGCGTATAGCCCTCTGCAGTCATGTCCTTACAAGAATTACTCATTTGTATAGAGACGGTGACAACATATGCCCCACACTGAAGCCAAGTGCCACTTGTTCCCAATGCTTTCCTACAGGAAGTCTGTTGCTTCTGAGTGTGTAGTCTGAGAAAAGTCACAACCTCAAAGCTTTGTTCTTAAAGTGTGTCTTATGGCATAGTCCAGGGGTAGTTACTGTGCTAACTCAGAGGTCATGCCTTTGGCAGTTTGAATCCAACTGAAGTTCTGTGGGAGAAGATTGACAGTCTCCTGCCATGACATTTACAGCCTTGGAAATACCTGTGGAGGCTCAGCTATGGATTGGCTTCAGTGAATTGAGTTGAATTGTTGAACACAAGTGTAGGCACACACTGTAGAGGTCAGAGGAGGTTCTGAAGGCAAAAGCATTGTAAGGATGTCTGTTTTAACTCTCAAAAAAGCAATTTCAAATTAGCAGATCTATTGCTTTTACTTAATAAAAAGAGCACTATCGTGTAGACACAGTCACTAAAACAAATCTCACAAGGCCCATAAATATTGTACCCAAAACTCCTTCCTAAAAGGAAAAAATAAAATTTACGTCAATACCTTTTTAAACCAAAGAAGCTTGTTGAAAAGAAGAGAAACATGAAGATCTTAGATATTTGATTCTCTCTACCTTCACATTAATCTCTAAAATCTATAGAATTCTTTTCATTAGGCCATAATAGGTTGGGCTTTTTTTTTAAATTTTATTTTTTATTTATCCTGGCAAGATGATCCTAAAATTCTTGTGGAGAAATAAATGGCTGCATTTTGACTTAACTAAATATCAACAGCGTAGAAAAAAAATATAGGAATAATGTTGGCCCAGAGAGTGGCACGGCAACAGAACATACTAGACACTTGGCATAGACACTTGGTATAGACATTTGTATGTGGGAGTTAAGTAAATAACAAGTGATATTTTAAACTGGTGGGGTGAGATTAAATGGTGTTATTCTTTTGGAAAAAGATAATGTTAGACCTCTTCATGAGTGAGTTAAATGTCAGTGTACAAACTCTAAAACTGTACAAGTTTTAAAAATTCATAAGAGGAGTCTTTTTTATTATATTCCAATGTTGTTGTTGTTAAGTGCCGTCGAGTCGCAGGCGACTCATAGCGACCCTTTGAAGGAGAGTCCTCGACGCTTGGGTGCCTTTCATCCTCTCTCCAGGTTCATAGGGTTTCCGGAGGCAAGCTGTTATGGAAGTGGATGCCACTCCTCCTTCCAGTATATTCCAATAGGGAATGCTTATTTTAAATGTGTGACTATAAAAGTGAAACTTGATATGTTTTTGGATACCTCAATATAATGTGTCTTTATGTAAGGCCACTGCTTTATTTAGGATAGGCAAAACAGCAAGTAGTTTTTAAAATTGCTTCCTGTGCATCTGACAGTTGGTCATTGAATAAGGATGCCAAATGAATTGATGCCTTTGTCCTGTTGTGTTGGAAAACAGTTCCGAATGTCTCTTGGACTACCAAAGAACAAACAAGTGTAACTTGGAGGGAGTGCATCCATGATGCTTCTTAGAGGCAAGGATGGTGAAATTTGGTCTCACACTTTCAGCATGTGATGTGTGTGTGGGGCCAGTCCTTGGACAATGGGAAGGTGGAGGCTCGGCAAAGGAGAGAAAGACTCTTAACAAGACGGATTGGAAAAAGGGCTATACTAATGGACTCAAGTATATCAGAGATGATGTGGTGGCACAAGACAGGGTAGGGTTCAGATCCGCTGTTCACAGGGCAGCTATGAGTTACAGCTTGATGGCACTTAACAACAACAGTAATCAGCTGACAGTTCAGAAAATGCAACAGCTTAAGTATAATACAAATTTATTTCTAGAATGGTAACCAGTTAGGGTATCATGGCAGATTAATTTATTGCTTTCCACTATAAAATATTTTGGGAATGCAGGCTCTTTGCATTTCCTGGGTCTTCTGTCATTTGGGGCCTTATCATCTGTTTCTGATCAGTAGTAGGGGGAGAGTATGGAGGAAGCATATCAGTTAAAGACCCCAGTCTAGAAGTTGTGCCTAGCAATTCCGCTTCTATTGTGTGGTTGAGAACTAAAAATCTGTGTAAAACTAGCTGTAGGAAAAGAGGAGAAAGGTGAACATTCTAGAAGATGTAGTGCTTAACTAGCCAGCCACTTTCCATCTACAAGTGAATTGTAAAAAGGGAAAATTAAGGTTCAGAAGCAGCTGTATCTGCCTCATAACTAAACTGTTAACATTATGAAAAGACAAGTTATGCATTGACAGAAATTGTAACCTTAGGGAGAATCTATGTCTTGTTCATCTGAACACCAAATGTTGGCAAGTATATGTTGTTGTTAGATACCATCAGATCGATTCCCACTTAAGTAGCAACTTTTTCAAATAGAATGCCATTTTCCAAGGATTGGCACTTCCTGACAACATGCCCGAAGTATGAGAGAGACTTGCCATCCTCATTTCTCAGGAGAACCCCGTAGTTGCATTTCATCAAAGACAGATATGTTTGTTCTTGTGGTGGTCTGTGTTATATTCAATACTGTTAACTAATGCAACATTTCAGAGATATCAGCTCGTCTGTCCTTCTTGTGTACTGTCCAGATTTCACATGCATATGAAGCAGTTCAAAATAGGGTCGCTTGGGTCAGGAACATCTTTGTCTTTGAACTGATATCCTTGTTCGTTAGTGCTTTAAAGAGGTCCTTATGGCTGATTTGCCTAATGCAATGTCTTTTGATCCTTAACTGCTGCTATCACAAATTTTCATTGTGGATCCAAATGAAATGAAATCTTGGCTAACTTCATTTTTTCCTCCGTTTATTTTATTATGTGAGAAATTTCTTGCAGCATGATTCTTTGATGATGAGGGGTAATCTGTACTGACGTAACTCTTTTTTTTTCTTCAATTAATATTTCTAGGTAAGAGTCTAGGTAACAACAACAACAACAACAAAAAAGTAAATATTTGTAGGTTTCTTCTATAGTCAGGGAAGCCCTGGTGGCCCAGTGGGTAAAGAGTTGGTCATTAACCCAAAGGCATGCAAATTTAAATTCACTAGCTGCTCTCAGAGAGAAAGTAAGGCAATCTGTTATTTACAGCCTCAGAAAACCCAGTGAACGGATAGCTATGAGATAGCTCTGACTCAATGGCAAATAACAAAAATACCGTAGTGCAGAAGAAATCATTTAAAAGGATATTCAGTTGTAAAGGATTGAAAACTACCATATTGTCCTTCAAAGAGTGGAAATGCCACACTTACTGTCATTACTCTTATTTAACTACTGTTAATAGTTTATTATTCAGCTGTCAAAATAAGTAAGCCGAATCTGGATGTATCAACATAAGGTTAAGTGAAAAATCTAGTTGTAAAGGAAACAGTGTCATTTATTTACACTGAAAAATAACATTATGTATGGGGTGTACATATTTGGCATCAACAACATTATGCAAATGACAAAACCTTGATGCTGAAAGTGAGAGCTGCTTGAAGAAGATGAAAGACTACAGCCTGCAATATGGATCATATCTCAACATCAAGTAGACATAAATCCTTACCAATGGGCAATGTGTTAGATGGAGAGAAGATTGAAATGGGCAATGATTTCATCTTACTTGGATCCACAATCAACATCCTTGGTTCCAGCAGTCAAGAGATCAGAAGATGGTACTGCCATCTTCTGTCAGAGAAGTCTTCTGTCAGAGAACTTTCCAAACTGGTGATGAGTTGTTTAAAGACCAGTGGGATCCTTATTCAAGCCATGGTCCTTTTATCACTGCAGTGCATCTGAGAGCTGGACAAAGTGGAGAGTGAATAAAGACAAGTAGATTTGATGCCTTTGAGCTTCGATTTTGAGGATTACTGAATATTCCCTGGATAGCCAAAAGGAAAAAAATATATATGTCTTAGAGAAAGTACAGACAGAGTGCTACTTAGTGACAAGAATGGTGAAGCTTTGTTACACTTACTTTGAGTGTGTTAAGAGAGGCTATTGTCTGGAGACATCATGCTTGGAAAGGTGGAGGGTCAGCAAAAGAGGTGAAGACCCTTATTGAGATGGATTGACACAGTGACTGCAGCAATGGGCTCAAGTAGATGATAGGACAGAGTTCAGATGTATTTTTCATAGAATCATTATGAGTCTTACTAGAATCAACAGCACCTAACAACAAGATATTTGAAAATATGAAGGGACATATCCAGGAATTTTAGCATACTGTCTTTCTCTTAGAAGAACAGGAGGGAGGAGGGAGGATGAGATAGAAGGATGCATCTTGAGCCATATCTGTTACAATTTATTTCCTAAGAAACCTGAAGTAAATATAGTAAATCAACATCACTTTTATTTTGATGCTAAGCGAACAGGTATTTATATCATTTTCTTTACTTTTCCCAAGTGTTTAAAGTATTTCAAAATAGAACATTTATAATTGAAACATCTGTACAGAAGTAACTTGTATTTCCTGTGATGCTAAACACTGTGACATTGATGTGTCAAATGTGATAATGGTTACCCATGGTGGACATGGTGTTTGATAGAGCTCCTTGACTAAAATAAGCTTTTAAGCAGGAGTGGCATCCACTTGCAAAACAGTTTGCTTCTGGAAACTATGAACTTGGAGAAACAATGAAAGTTATACAAGTGTTCAGGTCTTTTGTTCAGAGGGTTGCTAAGAATTATCTATGAGTCAATGGCACTTAACAACAACATAGAAAGAGCTCTGTTGGCCTAGTGGACAGAAAGTGATGCTACCAAGCCAAAGGTGGGTGATTTTAAATTGTGGCCCTCAGTCCTGGTTTCAATTGTTTTTGGTCAAACATTCTTCTAAGCAGTATAGCACTGCTCTGTGCATTGCTGTACAGAGGTAACTCATGGTTGCTGAACACTGTGACACTGATGTATCAAATATGAGAATGATTATCCATGGTGGATAGTGTTTGTTGGAGCTCCCCGATTAAACAAACTTGGAAGCAGGAGTGGCATCCACTTCTGAAATACCTTGCCTCTAGAAACCCTATGAACTTAGGGAAACGATGAAAGTTTTACAAGTGTTCAGGTCTTTTGTTCATAAGTTAACTAGGAGTTGTCTACGACTCAACAACACTTAACAACAACAACAACAAAAGATAGAAAATAATTGGAAATAATACTCTATATGTTATGATAAGTGGAAAAGAAAAAGCAGCACATAAAAACAAATTCTAGGTCACTTATTATTACATGAAATAAAGGCAAAATGAAGGGACATAGAGGAAAAATGCCTTTTTCATTTTTTATTTCATAATTTACTTGAATTTTGCTTGGAAGCAGGAGTGGCATCTGCTTCCGTAATAGCTTGCCTCCAGAAACCCTATCAACCTGGAGAGAGGATGAAAGGCACCCAAGCGTTGAGGACTCTCCTTCATAGGGTCGCTGTGAGTCGCCTGCGACTCGACGGCACTTAACAACAACAACAATGACACTTGATATGCTAGTCATTTTTCATTTTAGCTCCACTAGTCACACAAGTAATTTGAGTTATCTTGTCCTGTGTTTTTTTTGTGCATCATTGTGTAGGTTCCTACTCATAGTGACCCTCCAGAACAGGGTAGAACGGCTCCCGAGGGTTCCTAAGGCTGTAATTGTTAAGGAAAAGAGTTCTGGTTGTGTAGTTACTTATTGTTAGGCTGCCAACTGAAAGTTTGCTGTCCTTAGGGAGAATGAAGAACAGTCTATTTCTATAAATATCTACAGCCTCGGAAACCTGATTGAGAGCCCCTATGGATGTGGAAGAACTTGCCAGGCAGTGGGTGGTTTTTTATTTTGAGTTATTGTCTTGGTTTAATGTTTTAGGCATTCTGGACTCAACAGCATGTGGCATTGTGCATTAGATGTTACATTGATAACAAAAAAAAATCCACTCTCATGAAGATTACACCTTAGAAACTCAGTCAGAAAACCTCCAATTTAATTGCCATCAAGTAAGAACGGACTCATAGCTGACCCATCAGTGGGGTTTTGGAAGGTTTAAATCACATGGGAAGAGATTACCTGTCTTTCTCTATCAGAGCTGCTGGTGGATTTGAACTGCATGTGAGCAGCACACCTCCTTACGCATTAGGCTAGCAGGTGTCTGTGTGACGGGAAATACCAATTACAGGTTAAGCACTATTGCTTGTTGTTGATAGATGCCTTCAAGTGAACTATGACTCTTATTCACTCTGAACAACACATTGGAACCTTGCCTCTGCTGGGCTATATCCTCAGTCTCCGCCTAGCTGAAGTCCATTGTTGCTGTCACTGTATCAGACTCATTAAAGGGCCTCCTCTTTCACTGATCCTCTCTACCTTACCTGAGATAATGTCTCTTCTCAATGACCGGCCCCTTCTGACATCATGCTCAAAGTATGTGAGATGAAGTGTCACCATCCTTGCTCCTAAGGAACGCTGTGTGCACTTCTTCCAAGATTTGTTGGTTGTTTTGGTGATCCCTAGTATAATCGGTAATCTTTATCAATACCATGATTCAAAAGCATTGATTATTCTTACATCTTTCTTATTCATTGTCCAAATTTCATGTGAATATGAAGCAACTTAGAATACCTTGGGTTAATGGAAATTCTTTCAATTCAGTACTAAAGAAGTCCTGGACAGCAGATTAGCCCCAGCAACCTACATGTTTTTTTTTTTTTTTTTTAACCTACATGTTTTGTTTTCTTCACTGCTGCTTCTTTGTGTCTTGGTTGGGTATCCAAGTAAAAAGAAACCTTGAAGCTTTTTCCTCAATCTTTTTCCATCCATCATAATTGCCTGTTGGTCCAGTTAAGATAATTTTTGTTTTCTTGATGTAGCAATGTTGTTGTTGTTGTTTATGATGTGCCATTGAGTCCCATGAAACTCATAGTGATCCTATGTACAGCAGCTGTGAAGCCTGTATTGTGCTGAACAAGTCTGACTCCAACACACCTACTCTCATTGTCCCAGTTACTGTATCAAGCCTTCTCATCTGGGGTCTTCTTCTCCTGCACTGTCCCTCCACCCTTCCGAACATGATGTCCTTTTTCATGGTTCAAATTGTGAAGATGGCCCAGGATGGGGCAAGGTTTTGATCTGTTATTCAAAGGATCATGATGAGTATTGTTAACTCAAATGATACCTAACAATGACAACTATTTTATGAAACATGCATCTTTTTTTCTAGTGATGATCTTTGCTGTTGACACTTCTAAGAGCATTCCTATTTTCATTTTATTTTTGCAAGTCTTGTTGGTTTGTTGTTTGTTGGTTCCCCCCTACTTTTTCTGGCATATTTAATATACTGTATTTTCCACCAACATATAATTCAATTTTTCTTTTGTCATTTTTCCCTTGACAGATTTCACAGGCATGTAAAACAATACACAAACATACTGAGTAATTCTTTTCATTACTTTTCCAGTTATTATATTACAGTCTCTGAGTTCAGCATCATAGTAAAACATAAATCAGTCGACTCCATTGACAGACTCGTGGTAGTTGCACTTGACTTGAACTGGTTAGAAATCAAACCCAGATCTCTGATATACAAGGCAAGAATTCTACCAGATTACATTAGAATTTTTAAGTAGATGAGTGTTTTTCCCCCCTTCTCTGGATACTATAAATTATAATTTAAATAAATTAAGTAGTATCGGTGTTTTTGGAGGTAGTCAACAGTTCAAAATTAGTGCAGCAGTTCTTAGTTTCACACTAATTTAGGGAGCTCTAGGATCATAGTCCATAAGGAGTTACCCTTCTAACCCAAAGGCAGCACCTCTCTGACAGTTCAAAACCACCAAAAGCTCCATGAAAGAAAGATGCGCAGTCTCCTCTTTTGCGATTTGCATCATCTCAAAAACCTTCCGGAGGGTCGGCTCTGAGCAGGTTCCCACATGATGGCTGTGAGCACAGTGATTCATTTTTTTAAATTATGCAACAAAGTAAAACATGTATTGCTATAACGTCATCAGCATCTTGACATTCAAAGAAGACATTTTAAAAACTCATGCCAAGTCCAGGAGCACGCAGTTGTATGGCTTGGGCTGAGGCCCTGCAGAAGAGAGAAGATGAGCATGAAAGGGGAGTTGACTGCTTTTATGTTTAGGAAACAACTGAATACAGACGAAGTGGGAAAATAACATGTTCTTCTGGGGTGTAAGATTTTAGGTTTAGTTATAGGATTAATGCAAGTTAATGGAGTTTGTGTCCTGGTCTGTAGGGAGTTGCTCTGTCAACCAGAAGGTGAGCAGTTCATATCCTCTTGCTGCTTCTCGGGAGAAAGGTGGACAGTCTCCTCTTGGGGACCTACAGCCTCTGAGAACTCATTGAAGGGTCAGCTAAGAGTCAGTTCTGATTAGGTAACAATGAGAATAGAGAGTAATATAGACACACTAGGGAACATGAAGGAGAAATGTAAGGGGGGAGAGGTGGAGAAGCCATTCATAATTCTCCAGTCACTGAAAACTATCATGAACATTTGTTCTACATCAGCCCCGAGTGCTTTCTACGCTGTGTAAATGGATCATACTCATGAAGCATAAAGTGAAATCAGTGCAGAACAAAGATGAGATCTTACTCTACGAAGCCAGGTGACTTAAATTTTAATCCCAGCTCAGCACTTCTTGCTGTAGGATCACAGCAAAGTACAAATGTCTGGTGTCACTGTTTAAAGTGAGGGTGATGGTGATTGTACTTCTTAGTGTTTGTTAAGGAATGAAGATACTGAAGTTATTAAAGACATCATTACAAATACTACTAATAACAATTATTAGGTAATACAGGCACTTGGTAAACACCTCACAAAGAGAAGCCTCTCAGATTATTTTAACAGGGAAGCAGACACGAAAACAAATAATTGTAATTAAAAATTAGATAGAGTTTCTGATAGGCTTACCTCAGTGTTATATGGGAATATCACCTAATTCTTGGTAACTGTTTAAATGGAATAAAATTAGACTTTAGTTATGTGTATTTCGGTATGAGTTTTTGTTTTAAATTATAGCTTAATAGCTTCTCAAGACACATCTTACTCAGTTCGAGCTTGTCTTATTTAAAATCTATTTCTTAACATAATGTGATCAATGTCTAAAGGTTCCAATTGATGATCTAAAAGTGTTGCTCCAGATCATTCTGGTAATATCATAAGTGTCAAAATTCTTTCCCTGATGCTTTGCATTATGTACCAGGTAGCCAAAAAAGGTAACACAATCCTCTCTTAGCAATAGCATCTGGCTAATCAAAAGAAAATCTATCTTCCAGACTCTTCACAAAAGAGCTTGGCTTTGAGTATAATTAAAGAGTGCATTATTTGATACCTATTAAAATCAGGAAATTGGGAGGTGCAACTGTTTTTCCTATATTATGGAAGACAGTTTTCTTCAACTATAAAGAAGAGGAAGAGATTAAAGTAACCTTTCATGTATAAACTTTTAAATGTACCTTTTTTAGAAGTTGAACTTGATTGAATTTAACTACTAGGAGTGGCACATTTGCTGGTGCAGTTTTCATTTCTTTGTAATCCTAAATTTTTTTAGGGAACAATTTATTTCACAGTACATTAAAACAGACCATCTTCTCTTGGGTAGTGCTAATGAGAAATTAAAGATGAACCTAGTTGTTTATAATGTATTTTTTTCTTGTTTTACAATGTGAAGAAAATGCTTTATTTCAACTAACAGCTTATGAGAAATGCCTCAAGTTATGAGAAATTTGGAAATGTTTCCTTTAGAAGGGGAGGGAAAAGAATAAAATGCAGAAGGATTTCCCTATGCGTGCACAGGTGTCCAGGGGGTGTAGGTGCAGATTCGAGTCCAGCACCAGTTTCTTCACTGTTGGCAGCTTTTTATGCCTGAAACCCTCAGAACGTGGTTTCCAGGTTATCACTTTAAGAATAATTTATCTTTAGCAGAAACATAAACTTCAACCAGTACTTGAAGTATTAAAATAATGTGTTTAGGAAGAATAAATTTTAGAAAAAAAGAACATTTTTACTTTGGAGAAGGAGGTTCAGTTTTTATGTACATTCTATTTGATGGGGATATTTTCCCCCTCTCCGTTCAGTTAATGTTGTAAACCCCAGGCACTAGTTCATGGATGAAGCATGTAAGCATGTTTGATGCTTGTAGTTTATTCCAAAAGCATGAGTGTTAATTTAAATCATGCAATGGTTTGTTACTGTTTACAAATATAAAAATGATACTTAAATGTCTGGGATTTTTGGCCAGCAGGTAAGCTTATATGCATTTGGTTTCCTTCCAGATTCATGAAAAGCTACACTACTATGAGAAGCAGAGCCCTGTCCCTGTCCTCCATTCAGCAGCAGCCTTGGCAAATGATGTAAGTGTGCCTGTCTGAGATCACCAGGACGTGTCCTCCCCAGACCTGTCTGCAGGCAGAGCTCATCCTAGCGCAGACATGAGCATGTAATCCTCAGGGTGGATTAGAAAGAACTTGCAAATGTTTCCCAAAGTTCTGTCATCAGTGAGCTTATGTGGGTATTATTTTGCTTTTCATTCACTTTCCTATTCTGAAAATTTTGCCTGTAGATACCCTCTTGCTCAGGACTGGTAACTGCGTCATTGAAATTGTAGGCTGTGACTCTGTGGGGAGTAGAGCTGTCAGCTGTTAGTGTTTCGAGAAAGTCACAGACTGAGAGGAATGCTTTGGAGAAGTAAAGACAGATGAGATAGCTAGATCGCTGACAGTACTAAAAAATGACAGATACTATTTGGGGAATGAGGCACATGCAATACATAAAAAGACAGGATTGTGTTTAAAAACGGATTATAAAGCATAGTAATGATTTATGGATATTAAACCTTTCCAAATTACCTTCATAACCAAAAAATAAATTTTAGGAGCAATTGGCATTGATGGAGTAGTTAATTTCCTGTAGCTATAATTTTATTTTAAACTAACTTGCTGTTTCTTGCTGTTAACTCTCAGACTTGGATGAATTGACAGCACACCTGTATAAACTATAAGGGACACTGAGCGAGACTAGAAATCTCTTCAGTGTGAAAGCTAGTTTTGGTGATATTCTGTAGCTTATTGGTTGCTAAAAGAAAAAAAAAATCTCTTATTTTGTTAAAACAAAGCTGTAACACAATTTAATGAACTATCAGTGCTTTATACTTTATTTAAAAAGTGGTCATTTTCAGAAGTTAATTTTTATTTATATAGTTTAAATTCTATTTTTGAAAACAAAGCATTCTTAGTCGTCAACACTCAGATTGTATACTATTTAACTCCTAAGCAGTTTCCTTCTATATTTATCATCTATATTTATCTATAGAGATTTGCAAGGAAGCTGGCTTCTGCATTATAAAACCAAATCTTCTGAAGTGAAGGTGATCAAAGGCATAGTTCCACTACTAAGCTTTAGGTACCCCTTGAGATAGTCTTGAAACATTTATTATCAAGGTCAGAGAAAACTTGTTTCTAAAACAATATAGTTAAAACTTAAGTATATTATGAGGATACTGCTTTTCAAACGTATTGAGAGTATCTATGCTTATAGTAGAATAGAGTGCCCCTTATAATTTATAAGAGCAACACATTTAAAAGAAATGCTTTTTTTATATGACTAAAGCATGCAAAGAATTGTTTTGCTCTTTTTAAGTTTAAAATTCTGTAAAAATATTCTTGAAAAAGTAAAAAGCCATATTTTGAAACTTAATTATTGAATGTATGATTACTTTTGATGCATAATTTATAGTATGTCCTTCTTTTGGAGAAGAAGTATGCTTACAGAGATGAGAATAATTAGAAACAAGGGGTAAAAAACCCAGAAGTTTCAATCAATGTATATTAATAAAAAATGAATTTCTATAGTTTTAATTATATGTATTTCATTGTCATTTTCCTTTTACTCCTGCTTCAGACTTAGTTTTCTTCAAATATAAATTATTCTCCTCCTCTTCTAGCCCAAAATTGAGTAGCAATTCTTATAGGAAAATCTTTTAATGGCCAAGAGGCAGATTCAGACTTTTGACACATTTATTTTTTTCTTCTAAGTAATTGTCAACCTGTAAGTCATTTTATTAATTTGGTTTGCATTTAACAAATTTTTATTCTGTAGGTAAATATTCATAAATGTCTCAGCCATTTGCTCTATAGGGGTATTCTCATTCTTTTTTACCCCAGCTCTCAACAGCATAACTACTGTGGGTTTTTGGAAACTCTGTAGATTTCACCACCTCATTCAGGTTTTTTTTAAGGGTGTAAAAGCTTGATCCAGTCTTTTTACAAGTGGTCCTTTGTCTGTGTGCAGAAGACCGTCCTCATAAATGAAGTGCTGGGCTTTGCCCTCCTTGCAATAAATCAGAAAGTGATCACTGATATAATTACTTTAGCTGTATTCAGCCTGAGCGTGGGTTTGCCTTTGGACTACTAAGGGTCTAAAAAGAAGTGCAATGATAGCTTCTTTTCTCTTGTGTTGTCTTCTCTTTAAACACTGGAAAGTGAAGGCCTTGAATGAGGCAGATTCTCAAGTTGTCACACACCACGTACAACAGTGGTCTTACTAAATGTTCTGTCGATGTACTCTCCCTTGCAGCTGGCGGAAGAGCTTCAGCAAAAGCCATTAAATAGCGAGACCAGAGAGCTGTTGAAACTGCTGTCAAAACCCAACGTCAAGGTGAGGACACGTGACACCTGCATTAAGTATGTTCCAAAAGGGCCATTTTTCTCAAAACTTCAGAAGAATGTTGTTCCAAGCATCAGTTTTCAAACAAATGAGTTTTCAGAAAGCTCACAATATTTTTAAGAGCCTAAATCCTATTTGAGAAAAAGAGTTGAGCTTTTGATTAGAATGTTATGACAAATTGCAAAAGCCTTAATGGGAAGCTCAGAATTGAAGTTGGCAAATAAAATGTAGCTTCAAGGTCATTTTCCTTTCAAACAAAGTTGAGAGAGAAGAATACAGGGCCTACTAATGCTTTTGTTTAGGTTCATTTTACTTAGCCAGTTAATGGGATTCCAATATACTTGACAAATGTGTCTAATTTTCTATAAGGTCATTTCAGCATTCCCCTTTCTCTCCTCTCCTTCCTTTCATCCCTCATCAATTAATGTTTCAAAATATCCTATCAGTTTCCAAAGCAGTTTTCCAGTGTAAAATTCCAGTAAAATATTAATAGATGGATTTCAATTTTCCCAGATTTTGCCACTTGCTTTCCTCTAAGTGAGATTGGTCTGCTAAACCTGGTGGCACAGTATATACAGCACGCAGCTGCTGACCAAAATGCCAGTCATTTGGGCACACTAGCTGCTGTGTCAGGAACAGTCTTCTGCAGGAGATTCCTGTAAGGTCACTATGCATTGGCATTGATTGGATGGCGACGTTATTTTTGTTCTGAGGATTAGTCTACAGAAGGCATTTCAAACTTTTCCTGCTAGTCTCCTAAAATCATAATGCACTCAATCTTCTAACACACACATTTTGGACTTGACACTACTGCACTTGTATGTTAAATATAGTCTCCTGTTTAAAAATTAATAAATGGATTAATAATAAAAGTGATCCATTCTTCATGATGATTTCTACTGAGAATGTACAGAGTTGAAAGAACATTTCTGTTGAGATGCAATAACTGATTAGACCCCTTTTGAAAACTCTCCTTTTGAACTGTGTTATATTTGGTCTTTTAAATTCATGGTTTAAAAAATTACTGTATTAAGTAAAAGGTAACGTGGGAACATTTATGTTGTTCTATATAGTTTCTAATCCTCTTTTGCCTAGTTGATTCCCATTCATAATGACTCTGTAAGGCTGCCTCATGAGATTTCTAATATTATGAATCTTGGTGAGTACAGACCGCTATGTCCTGCAGAGCAGCTACCTAGCAATTAGCTGTCAGACACTTAACTCTTTTGCCAACAGGGCTCCTTACAATTTCCAATACCTGTAAGTGAACTTTTTCATAATTTGTCCTGCTAACATTAATAGACTATTTATAAGAACTCTCAGGTCAACATAATCCTAAATGCTTGACCTCCTGTATTAAGTCTGTGATTATTGACATCAGTAATTCCTCCTTTTGTTTCCTAGTTCCTTTATGTTCTTTGGGTTAGATGATTTGCTAGGCCTTAGAGGTTATAACTATTGTGACCTTACGTAGCAGGCTGGTTTTGGAAAAACAGGTGAGTGATGGGCCAGGATCCTGTAGACTGGTGATTGTGGTACGGCTGGATGGTGATTGTGGGTGATGGAGGCTGGTGGTGTAGAGATTCGTAAACAGCCAAAAGTTATGTCCCAGGCAACTGAGCTTCTTCAAAAGAAAAAAGAGCTTGGTGTTGAGGTTCCATGAGCTTATTATATAGGGTGAGGCTAGTTTTCCATCCTAATCTTCTCTTCTTAATACAATAATTACTTCAGCACAGAATAAACAGTTCATCATTGGCTAGAGAAGACATCTGAATGATAAACCTTAGACACGCAGATAGACATAAGAAACACTAATGACATAGTAAGGAGCCCTGGTGGTATAGTCCATAGCTGTTTGAATACACCACACCAGCCACCTTGAGGGAGAAAGATGGGCAGTCTTCTCCCATTAAGCTTTAGTTACTGATGAAGAATTACTGTGAGTTGGAACTAACTCGATGGTTGTGAGTGTGTGGCGTGTTGGGCTATTAGCTGAAAGCTCAGAAATTAAAATTCTGTTCTTCTGAGGGAGAGAAGTGAACCAATTTCCTTTCATGAAGGTGCATAGCCTCAGAAACCCAACAGAGGTTCACCATAAGCCAGAGTCAATTAAACAGTAGCAACTAGATGTTTTTTGCTTGTTTTGTTTGTTTCAAGTAAAGATTAAATACCAACACATGAACGTATTACTTTAAAAGACAATGGGACTATAATAAATAATGTGAGGATTTGTGTTTCTTGAGTTCCTGTAGGAGGTCCTGTAGGGAGCTCCGGTGGCTTCGCAGCAAGAAGCTGCACTGCAATCATGAAGGCACACTGTTTGAGGCCACCAGCTCCTCTCGTGCAATTAACTGCCTCTAGAAAACCCATTGGAGGGTCAGCTGTGGGTCAATTCTGACTCTGTAGTACACAACAATTTTAGAGGTTCATTTAATTTTTACTCTGAAAGAAAAAAGGTGATCAGATTAGAACAGAACAGCTGCTTGGTATTCAAGGTTAAGTGTGCATAAAGGTTAAGAGCTCAGAGATGATACTTCATAGAGAATGCTCTGAAGATCTATCTGCTCATTAGACTGTTGAAATGTTAGCATCAACCAGAGTATAGCAGTTACAAAGATATCATTAAACTCTTTTTTGAAAGTGTTCTCTCGAATAGAGGAAAGTATTAGAAACCAAAGAAGAATATTTCTGACAAAAAAAAAAAAGTGAATTTTGGTATTCTATCCAAAGATCTTTGAAATGCAACAGCTAATAAGAAAGAGATTATACTGGATAGAAACTGGTATTTGGCTGGTGAGGAAGGCGAGGCTTAATGTGGTTTTATGAAACTTTGACAAAATTTTATGATATTTGAAGAGTTAAACTTTATTATGGAGAAAATATTTTAGATAATTCTGTATTTTTCATTTCATATTGTAGTGTGACTCAAAAGTGAGAGGACAGCAAGAAAGATGTATATTGAGGAAACATGTGTCCAGCCATGTGGTATTGCAGTTGGCAATGGGAATTTCTAGTTAGCCAGTACTGGGAAGACAATATCTTGCTTGTTTTTATAATCCAAAATTTGTGTTAATTTTCTTAAAATAATTTATATTAACCATCACTTTAGATACCACATCTATAGTTAATCACTTTGAGAAGTCTAGCCTCAAAATAAGTTTTACACTATTTCAGATATGACCCATCATTGTTTTGTGAACTGGAAAAAACTTTTTAGGTAACAGTGGAATACGAATTCTATAAATGGCTTTAAGCTGACATAGAAAGTACATAAACTGTAGTTTTCAGTTATTGGGCAATCTCTGAGGGAGTTGCACTTACCCAAAGGCCAGGCCACTCTGGTAGTTCAAATCCACCAGGAAAGAGAAACAATCTCCTCCCATGCTATTTCCAGTCTTGGGGACCCAGTGGAAGATCAGCTTTGAGTCAGTTTCAGCACGATAGCAATGGTAGAGAATGAAAGTGATAGAAATGTCAGATCTTCAAAAGGAAAAACACATTAGAGGTGTGACACACCATGAGTGCTAAATCCAAAGCTGGGTGGGTAGTGTAGGGTGGGTTGTGGGAAGGGACTGCTGAAGAAAACTTTCCTTAGGAAATAGCATAGAAGTGAGACTCTAAAGGTTGAGTTTGAGGTACCCAGAAGAGGAGTCCAAGAAATGAGGGTGAGTTGGGGGTGTTTGTTGCTAGGCACCATATTTTTCTCTATGAATGCAATAGATCTGAACCTGGCCCCATCCATCCTGCACTGTCCTCATGATCTCTGTCACATTCAAACCCATTTTGATAGTCACTGGCTCAGTCCATTTTGTTGAAAGTCATTCTCACTTACTCTGACCCTCCACCTTTCACAGTATGATGTGTCTCTTTAAGAATTAATGCTTCCTGAGAACATGACCAAAGGGAAACCATGTTTCACCAACATTGCCTCTATGAAGCACTCTGCTTGTACTTCCTTTAAGACAGAATAGTTTTGACTGTCCATGGGATGTTCAGTACACTTTGCCAGTACCATAATTCAAAGAGTTGAGGGAAAGATGAGAAAACTATTTTAGATAAAGTAGATTGTAAAATCCCCCCAAAGGAAAGCAAAAAGGAATTGTCAAGCTTGAAAATACAGAGTAATTTCAATATGGCTGAACAGTAGCTTGTGAAATAGGAAACTGTAATTCTATTGGAACTGGACAATAGAGCCTTTTGATCTAGGTGGCCAGATATCCTGGTTTATGCCTGTGATTCAGGTGCTATTGTTTGTAGTATTGCTTTCACTTTGAATTGTTTCTCTGTTTATATGGGAACATTCTTTGTGAATGGGCTAAAAAAAAAAGTGAATTTTATTCTGAAACAAAGAATTACTGAAAGGACCCTTGTCACCAACCTAAATAACTGTTTTTGGGGTGCTGCTGGTGGTGGTAGAGTAGAGATAATGGATTACTGATTACAGGAAGGTAGAAATAAATCAGGTGAAATAAAATTATGGTTCAAATGAAGGAGGTAGGGGATGGATGAAATTGGGTGATTTTAAAATACAATGCAAGGATTGAGACAACTAAGTCATTTAGGAAAAAATTAAAATCCCTGTGAGAATGAATTCCAGAAATATGGAAAGTGAAAGTGTAAAACAGTAGAATCATGAGAATGTTAGATGAAAAATTTATATAAATAAAATCATAGAATAGACAAAAGCATTCACACCTGCAGTTAACACGTACACAAATGAAAAAAATGCAAAAGTCCATGAGATTGAAAAAATTATGTAAATAATTTATATTCATCTTTAATAAGATGTGATAGTTTATCATTTTGACTTTAATTTTATCTCTTGCAAAAAAAACCAAAAAAACTGGGTCATTTGTCTTTAAGGTATAAAGTACAGATCTATCAGAAAGTTAGATCCCAAAGGGACAGACTTCCCTCCTTGAAAGGATATAAGGAGAGGCCTTGATGAATTTTTAAAAATAAACACTTTTTAAAAACCCCCAAAACCAGCGACTAGATACAGGGAAAATAATCCATCTCAACAAAGATTAGAAAAGGCTAGAAATATTTTTTAGATGTTTTATTGACTTGCACACAATTATTCATATATATTGCTTGATTCATGTGCATTGTGTTTTTCATACCACACAGGGACTTGGAGTTTACTACCATTGTTATATATTGAGTCTTATTTTCCTAATAATTTTATCTTCATTTTTGTAAGCTCGTACAGAAAGAGGATAAATATGTACTTTTAAATAGTAAAATTTAACATTCTTTCCATTATGAATTGTAAGCATTGCATTAGTTTAGAAATGACTTCCAGTTCTTATTTATAATGGTACAAAGCTTGTCTTCCTTGTTTTCCTTTGCCTTTTTAAAAAGTTTTTACTTTATCTGAAATTTTTAAATCATCTACCTAATATCTGGGTGTATGGTGCAAGACATAATTCTTGCTGTGATCTCACAGCCTCGAATTATCTTAACTAGTAGAAATATTTTCTTTATTATTAGAAATATTTTTAATTCTTCATAACTAGTAATCCAGTTATTCTTTTAACTGGTACAGATTCCTAGGAGATTATACTTGCCAAAACCTGATTTCTATAATTTATCTTAAATTTTACTCTTCTGGAAGAAACTTGGAATCCTTTTTTCAATGTTATGAGAAACCCCAAGAGGATGCTGTTGAGCTTTATAATACCCAAGTGTGATTTAGTCAT
Source organism: Elephantulus edwardii (assembly GCF_000299155.1). Taxonomy (NCBI): domain Eukaryota; kingdom Metazoa; phylum Chordata; class Mammalia; order Macroscelidea; family Macroscelididae; genus Elephantulus; species Elephantulus edwardii. Next base: position 13,930,729 of record NW_006399804.1, on the reverse strand, counting down.
TTTTATGGGTTTATTATTACTCTCTTAAACTTGTATAAATCTTTAATGTCTCTAGTAATTCTGGCTCTAGGCATGATTTTATGTTTGTGTATATAATTTGTTTATATGTAAGTATATATACATATGTTTTTATAATATACATGTGTCATGTATGTGTATCATGTGTGTATGTCTATATATACACATACAAATAAATTGATGAGTTTCATGTATAGCATAATTTTTTCTCATAGTTTCTAACTAGTATTATATATTAAAGACTGATCTTTAAAATATTAACATGTCACTTTACAGAGTTACCGTATTTATTTTAATTTTAAAGATTCTTTTGTTTTATATCACATAAAGTCATGTCACTGGTTTTGATGTTGTGTACCATGGAATCGGGACCACCTCATAGCTGACCTTCCAGTGGATTTTCAGAGGCAGTTAATTGCACAGGAATTGGTTGCCCATCTTTCTTCCAAGGCAAATTCAAACCATGTGCCTTTGGGTTGACAGTGAAAAATTCCTTACCACTAGGAGTTTTTTAACTTTTCATTTTGGTTTTTGTGCCTCTCACTGTTCCCCCCTCAGCCACACTCACTCACACACTGTCATTGCCTTGGTAAGGTTTACAGGGAAAAAGTGTTTAACACTTTTGGTTACTATGGCCATGCTTTTGTGTGCTCTGGTTTAGTGGAGATAACTCTGCTTCTGTTATATATGTTTTTTCTTGATTTCTAACACAATGCTATTATGTAAAGCACATTTTATTTTATTTTTAAAAAATATGAGTTGTGTCAAATGCCATTCTGATACAGATTGGTATGATCATACATTTTTTACATTATTTAAATAATAATATATATACCTTTATCTTGGGGGGGGTTCTGTTCTCGAAATTAAATCTTCATGGCTATTGTAATATTCAGGTAGCTATGAATTGCTAATACATTATTCAGGCATTTATTAAGTCCATGCTGACACTAAAATCTACCTATCATTCTGATAGGGAAATTCATTCATACTGTTTTGCCATGGCTTTGGAAAAGAAATTGAAACTTTTTTCGTGTTTTTATTGTTTCTTGGGGTAGTATAAATAACACAGAAAGGTTTACTTGAATACTTTTGTATTCTGTACAGCCCTTTCATCCTGGTACTATCTATGAGGATAGATTTTTTACAATGCTTTCAGTTTTTGGTTTTCAGACACTTCTAAAGTTCTCTTGCTAATCTATATTTAATTTCATTTTCTTTAACAAATTTTAAACTTCCATGAGTATTTTTATTTTTCAATTTTACACTGATTTATTTACAAAGTTTGAATACGTTGTTTTTCACAAAAGAGCCTTCTCATTTGTCATTGCCGTTAATTTCTTTGCCATCAATAGTGAATTTTGAGAACTTATTAGGACAAGTTTCTTGGAAAAATTTCCATCCGTTATCTCTTTATATCTCATGAAACCTTACTGAGAAGGTGCTGTTATATCCATTTTAATCATTAGACATACTAAAGCTTAAAAACTTGCATCTAAAAATTAGACTGCACATTTAGTAAGTTGCTGTGTGTGTATTGCAAAGATTTCTGTGTTCTGTACGAGTTTGTCCTTTCTATTGAGAGGTGGAACAGTCTTATTTCCTCTTTCTCTAGCACATATGTTTTGCCTGAAACTATGACTCAGTAGATACTTGCATTAAATGCAAATTATTAAATGTACAAACCTGCTTTCCTTATTTTATTTTATCCTTTACTATATATTTCTGTCCCCCCCCCCTTTCTTTGCCTTAACTCATAATACTATAAAATTGTGAGTGTATCCATCTCACTATTTAGGAATCTCTTGCTCCAAAAGAGTGCCAACACTTTTCCTTTATAACCCATTGCCCTCAAGTCTTTATTAATTAGAAAATGTCTTATCATTCTATAGCAGAACTCAGTTGAGATCTGGCAAAGGTTTATAAATCACACCCAATGTGAATTTGTTGGTTAGTTGTCATATTGTTGTATTTTTAAAATCTTTATTTCCAAGAGAAATAAGAAAATAAAAAAGAACTTTTAAGAAACTTCTATACTAGTATTCATTCACAATAGCCTAAAAGTGGAAAAAATTAAATTCCTTTCAGTAAATGAATGGATCACGAAATGTACTATAGATAGATAGATAGATATAGATAGATACACACACACACACACACACACACACACACACACACACACACACGCCCACAGTGGAATTACTACTAAGTAAGAAAACAGTGTTGATACCTGTTCCTGTATGGATGGGGCTTGATTATATTAAGCTGAGCAAAATAAGCCAATTACAGAAAGACATAGATTTATATGATTTCATTTACATAAAAACACAAGAAAGATAAGTGCATAGAGATCAAAGTTTATTAATGGTTACTCAAAAGGCAGAAGAAAATTATGGGAAAATTTCATTAAGGATAGAGTTGTACAAAAGAGAAATGAAATTGTTTTCAATGAAGACGTATTGTGATGGAAAGTCTGCTGTTAGCGACCTCTGCAAAGTACTAAAGAGCAACGGTGTCAATCTGGAGACTAAGGTGTACCTGACACAGGACATGGTCTTTGCTATCACTTGCTATGTATCAGAGAGTCGGACAGTGACTAGGGAGACTAGGCGAATTGATGCCTTTAAGCTGTGGTGCTGAAGAAGAGTATTGAATGTATCATGGACTGCTAAGAAAATGAACAGACTCTTCCTGAAAGCATTAAACCAGCTGCTCCTTGGAGGCAAGGATTCTGAGGCTTCGTCTGACATACTTTGGACATATTGCAAGGAGGGACCAGTCCTTGGAGGGGGACGTCATGCTTGTGAGGGTGGAGGGACAGCACAGGAGAGGAAGACCCTCGATGAGATGAATTAATTCAGTGACTAGGGTAATCGACTTGGGTGTGTTGGAGACAGTGAGTTTGGCACAGGACGGAGCAGGGTTTAGGGCTGTTGTACATAGGGTCGCTATGAGTTGTAAGAGACTCAATGGCACATAACAACAACAAAGTTGTATAATTGTAAAAACCTGGAAATGGAAAGAATCATGTGAGAAATATACTTATAGCAACCTCAAGGGATATTTTTCCTGAGTTTGAATGTTGACGGTCATGGTTTCAAAAGATGTCCCAGTAAATTGGGTTTGAAATATGTGTAGTGCTTCTGATCTACTTATTTCATAACTAAGGTCCAAGCATCTTAAAAGCTTACAAGAAACCATGCTATATACAGTTGGCCCCTGATTTGCTGAAAGCAATAGAAGATGAAGAGTCAGGAATATGAGAAAGATTAAAATATGTGGCTAATTGCCTCCATGAACAACTGCCATCTTTGCCACGAGATCACAGTTGCGTCGTATCCAACTGTAATTACTCTGAATTTGATCAAAGATTCTGTAGAAGAACTTCAATCATATGGGAGGAATATGTGAAGCAGAATTTAAAATTCTCATGAATTCCAATTTTTTGGTTGATAGGGTTTTAATATTCTTCTTTTGAGCCCTAGAGCCTTGAAACTTTTCTGAAGCTAATCTTTAAACCTTAAGCCAAAAATATTCTGAGGGCTTCCTAAAACCAAAGAGCAATTTAGTTTATTTGGTGAACAATATTATGCACTGAGAATTATGCGCTCTTTTAAAGTGGTACAACACCTAGAAAGATTAGATATGAAACTTAGGGAACAATGAGTTTATCTTAATGGGAGAATAATTGAAGAAAGGAGAGTAAATGGTTGTATGATTTTAAGAGTGTGACTGAATTGTACATGTAGAACTGGCATAGGTTTTAATGTGTGTACTCAACAAAAATGACAAATTAAAAACAAAAGGTGAGAAAAGAGAGTAGAGAAGTGAGAATAGGGGACTAAGTAGTGAGAAGGGGCAGGACATGTATAGCTTGAACTGAACATGAATTGTTCCTACGACAATGGAGCAATAAAGTCTTAGAGGCATTGGTTGCGAGGCTTTATCTCTACTAAGACTTTGTTTCTGTGCAAAGTAAAAACAAAAAGAACTCATTCCCACTGAGTCTAACGGATTCACTGTTGATCCTCCATTTGGTTTCTGAAGCTGAAAATGGCATGAAAAAGGATTGTCCAATATTTTTTTCCCCCTCTTCTGGGGCAGTTGGCTGATCTGAAGCATCAGAAAAATGTTACCTGTGGGTTAGCGATACAGCCACCTATGGACAAGGCCACCAGAATTTCCATAGAAAACAAAGACAAAAATGTTCTGCCTCAAATTGCCACTGTAAAGAAAATTCAACCTATAAGAGTCACCATTCCAGCTCACTTTTGATAAAACAAAGTCATATAATCTCAAGAACATGATGTTATAATTTAGGAAGTCAGGGAAAATTTTGGTAGATTGTAAAAAGGCACTAAAATAGATTTGTTGTAGGTTTTTTTCAACTTTTCCAAAAACATTCACTCACCAGAAATTATTCATTCCCTCAGTCTGCAGGAGAGATGAGACTTCAGTCAAGTGTGCTAACGGGAAAAGCTAAGCTTCCTTCTGGAGGGATAAATCACTACTTCTCATCCTAGGAGTTGGACCCTTAAATCAGGGGACTTGACAGATACTTAGAATATCTGAGACTTGACTCCAGGGGGTGTAAGTCAGGGAAACTCATGAGCCTGATGAGTTACAAGGCCCAGTGTTCAATTTCCTGAAAATTCTTCTGAGCAACAGGCAAACCCATCAGTTTTCATTGGTGTTTATGGCATATGGAAACACAATTTTCATGTAGGTTTTACCTTTTGAAAGAAAAATCTGCACATTAATAGTGAAATCACCACAGTTAACATAGGAAAATTAAATACAAAACTACTTACAGGTGACCAAAATAAAAATCTCTATCTGGCAATATTTGTAGAGCAAAGCTCTTAAAAGAGATGAACGTAATATCTGTCAGTCTTAAGGAACTTTGTGTGTGTGTGTGTATGTATGTGATTGTAAAGAAAGTTTACAGAAAAGTTGAATTTTCATTCATTGATGTTTGCACATTTTCCTCCCCCTTCCCAGTTCAGTTATTTGTCATACAAATAATGCCTGATCCTATAATCCTTTTAAACAGTACTTTCCTTTATCTGTTCCAATGCAATGTTCATGATCTGTCCCCTCTTTTCCTAGTTTGTCCCCAAACCCCCATGTCAGTCCTGTTTTATAACAATGGTGTTTTGCAGTATTTGCCCTTTTGTGACTGAGATATTTCACTCAGCATAATGTCCTCCTGGGGAACTTTTAAAGAATCTAGATATAGGGATGATTTTAAATGTCAGAAAGAAAACTATATATGATTTTCTTTTTATTTGTTTTAAAATATGTTCATTGGTTCTCTCTTTCGTTCTCTGTGCAAGGTAATTAATTACTCAAGTTGAGGCAATATCTGGTGTTAACCAATCTCACTGTGTAAATCCAGATTTCTGTCTGTTGTGCTTTAACCCCTGCCTGAAAGATTTCTGCTTCTCATAGAATTCTTTCAACTTTCTATATCTTTTAAAATGTTTAACTATCTTTAATTTCTAAAATACATTTGCACTGGATATAAAAGTTAAGGTTGATAGCACTTTTCCTTAAATGTTTTCAAGATGTTGCTTCATTGTTTTGTGGCTCACGTTGTTTCTCATGGGAAATGTGTTGCCATTTTAATCTCTGTTCTTTTTTGTATGATATACCTTATTTCTTCCCTGGCTGCTTTTAGGATTTTTGTCAGACTTTCTTTCTCACTGAAATTAAGCAATTTAGTTTTGTTCCCTTTGATTTTATTGTGCTCAAAGGTTTATTGAGCTTCTTGGACCTGTTGGTTTACATTTTCAACTAAATTTGGACTATTTTCTGTGATACTTATTCAAATACTTTTTAAGCTCCTTTTTCTTTGGGAAAACAATTAAATTTATATTTGACCATTGCAAGCTTCCTGCCGCTCATTGTTTTCTCTTACCATGTCTAACTGATTTCAGTATCATTAGTTTTTTGGGTTTGTTTTTTTTTCATTTTAGACATTGTAATTTTTTTCTTTACAAATTAGGCTTAAATATTTTTAGTACCTTTCATCTCTCACGTTCATTTCTTCCTCCAGCTTCTTTGCAATTCTTTGGTCAGAACAGCTGCTTTCTAGTCATGACTAAAGGCAGGTCTCTTTCTGGTCCTCAGTCTCATGGGTTTTACCCTGGTAAGTGCTATAAAGCTCTTTTAGCTCTGTAATTTTAAGTACCAGTAATCCAACTCCACGGAAGCTGAGCTTTACCTCCATAAATCAAGAAATCTAGTTCCCTAATGAATACACAAAGGCACCCACTAACCAGTAAATCTTCTGTCTGAAGGTGGTTAGCTTCCTCCTTCTGAGCCTAAAGCTCTATCTTATATTGGTCTCCTGATCCACACACAGCCTGTCTTGTCATTGTACCACCTTATGACTCCAGGAAATTTTGGCACAAGCATTTCAGATCCAAAGGACACACTACATTCTCTGACTTTTCTTTCTTACTATTAGTAGATCTTTTTTTTTTCTTCATCAGTTGTTGTTATGTGCCATCAAGTCGCTTGCAACTCATAACAACTGTGTACAACAACCCTAAACCCTGCACTATCCCTTGCCATTCTTATTATCTCTGACAATCCTATCCCCATTACCCCAGGGACGGAATCAATCTATCTCATCGAGGGTCTTCTTCTCCTGTGCTGTCCCTCCACCCTCCCAAGCATGACATCCCTCTCCAAGGACTAATCCCTCCTTGCAACATTTCAAAGTATGTCAGATGAAGCTTCAGAATCCTTACCTCCAAGTTCACCCTTTCCATGATGAACTTGTTTTTTTCTCCTAGCAGTGTATGGTATATTCAACGCTCTTCTCCAGCACCAAACCTCAAAGACATCAACTCTCCTTCTATCATCGTTAGTCATTGTCCAACTCTGTGATGCATAGCAAGTAATTGCAAAGGCTGTGGCCTGTATCAGGTCCACCTTCGTCTCCAGATTGATATCGTTGCTCCTCAGTACCTTGGCGAGGTCTCTGACAACAGACTTTCCCTGTGAAATTTGTCTTTTATTTCCTGCCTGCTGGTACCAAGAGTGTTGATGGTAGAGCCAAGTAAACAGAAGCTGTCAACAATCTCAATCTCTTCATTATCCATTGGGAAGGGCATATGCCAGGGATGTGTCCTGTCTCCATACCTTTTCAACTTGTATGCAGAACAGATCATCCAGGAGGCTGGGCTCTATGAGGAGAAATGCAACATCAGGATTGGTGGAAGATCTATCAATAATCTGCGTTATGCAGATGACACAACCCTGCTTGCTGAAACTGAGGAGGACCTGAAACGCTTGCTGCAGAAGGTCAAGGACTGCAGCCTTCAATATGGATTGAGGCTAAATGTCAGGAAGACAAAGATTCTCACCACTGGACCAATTGGCAGCATCCGGATGGATGGCGAAGAGATTGAGATTGTTCACAGCTTTAGTCTGCTTGGCTCCACAATCAACACTCTTGGCACCAGCAGCCAGGAAATTAAAAGATGTATTACAATGGGAAAGTCTGCTGTTAGGGACCTCTCTAAAGTACTGAAGAGCAGTGGTGTGTCTCTGGAGACTAAGATGTGCCCGATACAGGCCATGGTCTTTGCAATCACTTGTTATGCATCAGAGAGTTGGACAATGACTAAGGAGGATAAAAGGAGAATTGATGCCTTTGAGCTGTGGTGCTGGAGAAGAGTGCTGAGGGTACCATGGACTGCTAAGAAAACAGATTCAGCCTGGAACGGTTTAAACTGGGCTCCTCCTTGGAGGCAAGGATTCTGAGGCTTTGTCTGAGTTACTCTGGTCCTGTTGTAAGGAGGGGACCGGTCCTTGGAGAAGGACATGATGCTTGGGAGGGTGGACGGCAGGCGCAGGAGGGGAAGGCCCTCGAGGAGGTGGATTGATTCAATGACTGGGGTAATCGGGATGAGTGTATCGGAGACAGTGAGATTGACACAGGACAGAGCAGAGTTTAGGGCTGTTGTACATAGGGTCTCTATGAGTCACACGTAACAACAACAACAACTGCCTATAGGATGAGATGGTATTTCATTGTGGTTTTGATTTGCTCCTCTCTTATTGCCAGTGATTGAGCATGTCTGTTGGCCATCCAAATGTCTTCATTTGTGAAAATTCTTTCCATGTCTTTTGCCCATTTTGTAATTGTGTTATCAGTTCTTTTCTTGTGGAGGCCCTGTAGGATTCAGTAAAATTTTGATGTGAGACCGTTGTCTGAAATGGTATTGCCAAATATTTTTTCCCTGATCTGTTGCCATTTTTATTAAAATTAACAGATTTTATTTCACTTATAATTTTGTGTATTCAGATTTTTGTATTTTATTTTTATATATGTACGTATGTGTATACACACGTGTGTGTGTGTGTGTGTGTGTGTGTGTGTGTGTGTATGTAACTGCATATATATTTAAACCCAAATGTTGAATTTTATAGGCTTTGCTTTCTGTACATGACACTGTGGCTCAGAAGAATTATGATCCAGTATTACCCCCTATGCCTGATGATATTGATGATGAAGAAGACTCAGTGAAAATAATTCGACTGGTCAAAAATAGAGAACCACTGGTGAGTTGTCCCTTCGGTCTGCATTTTGTGGTGGAATGTGAGCAAAGACCATGAGTCAGCCAGATCTGGTGGACTTGCCATATGTATGCCTCTTCAAAATGCACTTCTTGTACCTTCAAGACTTTAAATGAATTGGACCATTTATTAATGGACAATGAAATCAAATAAGATGACCCTGTTGATCCTCATTATCTTTAATTTTGAAAGTGACCTGTTGGCATTTCTAAAAGAAAGACTAGCATAATACTAATCATAGCTGATTTTCAATCAAATGGTGTAACTTAAAAAGAATTGCTTATGGCTTGTCTAGAAAGCAGACTTACTTGAAATGAGAAGAAAACTGGTGTTTGATAGTTCAAAATGTAAAGGATATCTTAGCACCAGAATTCACACCGTGTTGAATTACATCATGGGATTTAGTATCGTGGCAGCATGCAGCCTGCCATTGACAGATAGCTAGTGGTTGTGTATGAGGCGTGTTGGCTAGGAAAGAAATTGAAGCCTGGTCCCCCACATGGAAAGCAAGAATTCTACCACTGAACCACCCCTGTCCTCCTCCCCACCTCATGTGTGTATTTTTAGCTGTGTGATGCAATATAGGCCCACTTTTCTAAATCAGTGCCAGCCTGTTGGAAGGAAAAGAGCATATAAAGTAATCCATTTGTGTGTTTTGTTCTTGCAATGCAGCATTCCATTAATTAGTCTGTAAACATCCATAAACAAATGATTTCTGGAATCTTCTGAAATTGTTTCCTAATGTTATGCCAGAATGTTAATTCTGTTTTTCCTAGGTATTGGCATAATCCTAGTTATTAAAAATGAAGAGAACATTCTTATATTCATTTATACTAGTGTTAGTCATGAAATATGGCTAATTTCTCTTGTTCTGTCCCTTTATTTTTTATAATTGTAACCAACCCTCGCTATTATGATGTTGCTGTTGTTATGTGCCATCAAGTCACCTGCTGCTCATAGTGACCCTATGTACAACAGCCCTGCTCTATCCCTTGCCAATCATATTGTCTCTGACTCACCTACCTGCATTACCCCAGTCACGGAACCAATCCATCTCATCAAGGGTCTCCCTCTCTTGTACTGTCCTTCCACCCTCCCAAGCATGGTGTCCTTCTCCAAGGACTGGTCCCTCCTTACAACATGTCCACAGTATGTGAAATGTAGCTTCACAATCCTTGGCTCCAAGGAGCAGCCTGGGCTCGCCCTCTCTAGGACCAACCTGTTTGTTCTCCTGGCTCTTTATGGTATATTCAGTACTCTAATCCAGCACCACAGCTCAACGGCATCAATTCTACTTCTATCATCTCTAGTAATTGTCCAGCTCTTTGATGCATAGCAAGTAATTACAAAGACTTAGATCAGGCTCAACTTAGTCTCTAGAATGACATTTTTATTCTTCAGTACTTTGGAGAGGTCTCTGACAGCTGACTTTCCCAGTGCAATTTGTCTTTTAATTTCCTCACCGCTTGTGCCAAGAATGTTGATTGTGGAGCCAAGCAAACTAAAGCTTAAAAATCTGTCTCTTTACCGTTTATCATGATGCTCTCCAATTGGCCTAGTGGTGAGAATCTTTATTTTCTTGATGTTGAGCATCAGCTCATATTGAAAGCTGCAGTCCTTGACCTTCTGCAACAATAACTTCAGGTCCTCCTCAGTTTCAGCAAGCAGAGTTGTGTCATCTGCGTAATGCAGGTTGTTGATGAGTCTTTCTCTAATTCTGATGGGACATTTCTCCTCATAAAGCCCAGATTCCCAGATAATGTGTCTTGCATATGGATTGAAAAGATACAGAGATAGGATACATCTCTGGTGTATACCCTTCCCAGTTTTGAACCTTGCAGTGCTTCCTTGCTCTGTTCTGATGACTGCCTCCTTGTCCAAGTGTAGGTAGCTTAATGAAAGAGAAAAAGCATTAAGCTAAGTGTCAGATAGGAAGCTCTGGTGGCATAGTGGCAAGAAGCTGTGCTGCAATCTCAAGGTCATGTGGTTTGAATCCACCAGCTGCTCATAAGAGGAAGATAGGCAGTCTCCTCCTGTGTATTTTACTGCCTCTGAAAGTATAGTGAAGTGGCAGCAGTGAGTAGATTCCAACTTGACAGTATTCAACAACAGTAGCAACACAAGTGTCAGCTGCCTTGATTTTATGTATATAACTTAGTCTGTAATCTTTGTCTCTAACTTAGTCTTAATAATGTAGTCACTATCTTTTTCATGGAGTATTACAGGAATTCTTATTGTTGAGTATCGTCAAATTAGAACCAACCCCTAGCTAAGCCTCCAGCTGGTTTTCAGAGACAGTTTAATTACATGGGAGGATATTGCCCATCTTTCTCCTGGGGAGCAACTGGTGGATTTGAACTGCATGTCTTTGGAGTTGCAGGACAGCATCTTAACACTAAGCCACCAATGCTCCCTATTATGGGAATAAAAAGAATGAAAAGAAGCAGTGTTAAAATGCATGGAGATGCTTTTTACTTTTAACAATGATAAGCTTACAGATTTCAAAAAAATGTTTGAATTATGCTAGATACTTTAACTGATGTTGGACCAATAGTTTGCCCTCCAGCGGGTTTTCAGTGTCAGCCATGGGTCAGTTCTGACTTCATGGTATACAACAATAACCACAGCCCTAACTGATATGTACAGCAGAAATGTCTGAGTCTGGAAGTATTTGTAAGGTAAACAGTAATCCTATTCTTATTTATTCATTCCATAAAGATTTTAGAAATGTTTTCATTTTTTTCTAGATGTCTACTTTTTATTCTGCATCATGCCTCTTGCTACCTAATGCATACATTTCTCCACAAATGCTTTTATTTTTCTCTTAAATAGGGAGCAACCATTAAGAAGGATGAGCAGACTGGGGCCATTGTTGTGGCTAGAATCATGAGAGGAGGAGCTGCAGATAGAAGTGGTAAGATTTTAAAAGTGATTAGAGAGAAGTTAAGTTGTATTTTGTACTCATTTTCAGTATGTCATCAAGAAAATAGTAATCTTGTGATACAACATTGCAAAACAAGTAAAAATATTTTCTCTATGGCATGTGGGGATGAATTTAAGAAGTGATAGAGAAATCTTTATGCCCTAGGTTACACAGCTTTCGCAAGTTCTATATTATTATGTGCATATATATGTGTACATATATCTGTCTGTCTGTATAGATTGTTGTTTTTGATTGTCGTTGAGTTGAGTATGATTCATGGTGACCCCTTGAATAAAAGGCCTGAATCCCTTCCACAACCATTGCCATTTATCAAAGTGAACAGAGTTTCTAGACGTATGTTGTTTAGGAAGTGGATGGCACTCCTGTTTCCTCTATAAAGAAATAGGTACATATAGTAAAAAATGCAGCCAAACATGTTGTTGTTGTTGTTATGTGCCGTCGAGTCGTTTCCGACTCATAGCGACCCTATGCACAACAACTCTAAACCCTGCTCTATCCTGCGCCAACCGCACCGCCTCTGACACACCCATTCAATAAGTTTGCATGTATAGTTCACTGATAGTGGTTACACCATGTTACCATTCTCCCTTCCTCTACCCAAATGATTTCACTGGTGTTGGCCTAGATTTCTCTATACTGTTTCTCTGTGTAGAGTTAATGTTGGCCATTTAATCCTACATGCTAAACTCTTTAAAAGGCACAATACTCAAGAGAACATTCCTCATTTAAATAAGTTAGATCAACACGCCTAACACTAGCAGTCAAGAAATCAAGAGACAAATTGCATTTGGAAAATCTGCTTTCAGGGAATCTCTCTAGAGAACTGAAAAGCAGTGATGTCATTCTAGAGACTAAAGTACGCATATCCAGGCCATGGTCTTTGCAATTACTTGTTATGCTTTAGAGAGCTGGACAGTGATTAAGGATGACAGAAGAATTGATGCCTCTGAGTCGTGGTTCTGGAGCAGTTCTGTCTTAGTGTTTCTAGTAAGTCAGATTTCCAATAAATATGTAAGTTCTCCATATTTTTATCTCATCTTCATCAAGATCCATCTGTTGAGTTCTTGATGAAGATGCTCTGTACTGTAGCTGGGCACCATGATATCAAGGTGAGACATAGACCTGCCATCCAATTCTTTCCCTTCTTTCATTGTTCCTAGTGAGTAGAGAACAATTGTTGTATCTTAAGCAACTGAACTAGGTGGTAGAGCAGTATTAGACCAATTGACTGGGGAGGTTCATGACCCTAACTAGACCTCCCAACTAAGGAAGCTATTCATGAAACTATGATGCTAAAATTTGAACTAAGAATACGGTTCCCTTGAGGAGCACAGTCAAGTACAAAAAGTTGTCTGTATAGTTTCAATAGTTGCAGACTTTTAAAATCTGCCTGCTGTTTTAAATTTAAATTATATATTGTTGTTGTTATGTGCCATCGAGGCGCCTATGACCCAGAGTGACCCTATGTACAGCAACTCTGAACCTTGCCCTGTACTGAGCCAGTCTCACTAATTCTGACACACCAACCCCCAGTGCTCAGTTACTGTATCAGTCCATCTCATCCGGGGTCTCCTTCTTCTCCGTTGTCCCTCCATCCTTTCTAGCATGACGTCCTACTCTAAGGACCTGTCTCTCCTGGACACGTGCCCAAAGTATATATAAAGAACACTGTTTACCATTCATTTCATCCTTACCCACCCACAGTTTAGTGATACCAGTTTATGAAAGACATTATTTTTTAAAAGAGTTTCTGATTTGGAAACAACTACTAAAATATTCAGTCCATTGTAAAAATACATTTTACGTTTTCTTAAAAAAAAATCTGTGATGTAAATTTCTAGGTAAAGTTGACCTCTTGCTGTCATTTCTTTGCCAGCATTATTGTGCTATAATTTGATTCATTGCCATGTTATTCTAGTCTTTAAAGGCATTAAGAGAACATAAAAATGTTCTAATTATGGAAACAAGTGCAAATTCCCATTTAATTTGCTTTTAACACTGCTAAGCTAACACATTTGTCATTTCTCAGGTCTTATTCATGTTGGTGATGAACTTAGGGAAGTGAATGGGATTCCTGTAGAGGATAAAAGGCCTGAAGAAGTAATACAGATTTTGGTAATGTGCACATTTAAAATAAATCTTAAATTTTAAAATAAAATTGTAATAAGAAATGTTTAAGTTGCTACATTTGAGACTTGATACAGGATTTGGATTTAGTAGAATAGACTTTAAAGCCTGGCTTCGTCTCTTGGTATCTTTGGAAAATATCTTAATCTATGCCTCAATGTTCTAACTTATAAAATAAGTATAAGTTAAGGTGACTATCTCACTAGAGTGTTTTTATATATTATATCCTACTTAATACTTAAGATTAGTGCATGGCCATTCCATATGAAGTGTTATAAAGATAGTGTGTCTGCTCCGTTTTTTGTGATACATTTCTCTTCTTCCATCTTCCATCTATGTGGCCATATTTTAAGCTGTAATTTGAAAGTGTATAACGTAGTGAAGCAGATTAAGCTGTTTTATGAGGTCTAAACTAAATGAGATTATTTGGGTATTTTTAATATTATACAGTTCATTTGCAAGGATAAAGTGAAAGGGAGATTGTCTCTATTATATATAGTGTAACATACTATAAATCTACAATAATGAAAAATACCAGACTAGACCTATGCATATTTGAAAATTTATGATGCAGTTAAGAGTATAAGAAAATGATAGAAGTATTTAATAAATGTTAATGGATTAATTGGTTATTGATTCATATGGGAAAAATTGGTCCCCTTTTGCTCCATACACCAAAGTGAATTTCCAACAAATGAGCTATTTTAGTATTTTTTTTAAAAAACCAAACTCTTAAAAACACAAGAAAAACATTTTTTAGAATTATAGGAGAGGGAAAGCTACTTGTTTAAAAACTTGATAGGAAAATAAAAGACATAAGTCACAGATGTGACTGTTGCACTTGGAAACTTTCTGTATAGAAAAGAATCTCGTAAATTAAAAAAAAAAAAAGAAATTGTAGGAAAATACTTTAAACATCTGATAATAAAGAACCCATTGCTACTGAGTCAGCCCCAATGCATAGCAGCCTTTTCTTGGGTTTGTGAGGCTGTAAACCTTTACAGGAATGGACTACCCATGTTTTTCCTATGGAATTGCTGATGGCTTGGAACTACCAACCTTTTGTGTAGCAGCCTGATACATGAAAGAAAATGAGTACTTCAGCATTCCATACAAAAATGAAGAGAAAAAGTGTATAGAAAAATTGACAATGCATGCACACAGACAAGTTATTAAAGTAAACACATGTCTAAAAATGATGGATAGGTGGTAATTTAAAATCTCTAATCCTTAGAGCTGGCTGGAGTATATGGGAATAGATGTGTTTGTTTACTTTTGGTAGTTGGCTAAATTAATAGAACCTTTCTGTGGGACCTTCAGAAACTTTCAAATATGCATACTCTTTTAGGCAAGAAATTCAGTTGTACAACATGATAAATGTAATATCATGGGATTTGGGATGAATAATGAAATATTTTATTATATATTTGCTACAACTTAAGAAAAAAATCCACAACACACAAAACTAAATTGTAAATATAGTCCAAGGAAATAATTTGGCAAGCAGGGAAAAGAATGTATATAAACAAAAGTTAAAAATAGTTGGAAACTATCAGGAGCATTGACTTGATCTATTACCATCCATCATTGTAGTTCTTATAGAATAACTTACTAGATCTGGAGACCTAGTGGTAAGGAATTGTACTGCCTACCAAAGGCACTCATGTCAAATCCACCTCCTGTTCTGCGAGAGAAAGATGGGGATTCTCTTCTCTTGCAGTTTTCTGTCTCTGAAAATCAGGTGGAAGAACAGCTCTGGGTCTTTCTGACTCAACAGTATTTAATAACAATAAACAACAATGAGTCAATTATAACGCAACCGTTGTGTTACCATTATCCATTTTTCTGTCCATACTACAGTAATAATAGATACCGTACATATACTGAATTATAGTGACACTGTTCTAACATTTATGTACTACATAAATGCCAAAAAAAAAAATAAAGCCAGAATAGGATGTTGTTGATTGCTGTTGAGTTGAGTATGACTCATAGTGACTCTATGAACAAAAGACCCAATGCCTTTCCATAACTGTAGTCATTTCACCAAGTTCATAGAGTTTCCAGAGGCACATGTTTAGGAAGTGGATGCCAGTCCTGCTTCCAAGCCTATTTTACAACTGGGAGCTCCACCAAACACTGTCCACATTGGGAAGCCATTCTAGTATTTGATATCCCTATGGCACAAGGTTCAGCATCACAGCAGCCAAGGTTACTTCATACTGCACATTGACAAAGAGTGAGGTACAAAGAGGAAGAGTATTCCTCCAGATAAAACAGCACCAGTCTCATTTAGCAGTGCTTAAGTGTCGTCAAGTCGAATACGACAGAGTAAGTTTTGCACAAAAGACCTGAAATCTGTTCTATGACTAACATAATTTCTGTACAGAACTCTGTTTTTATAATTACCATCATGTCTAGAGATTTTTCCCCCTTTCACTTTACCTACTATATGAATTCTTAATGAGATTCATGAAGTAATTATAATGATATTGCCATTTAAAAATAAGCTATTCCTTAATAAAACTTTGATAGTTGCACCATTAAAGCCTATTTCTAATAAATGTCAATCTTGTGTTAGAGTTCCCTCCTCTGGTGCAAAAGACTGACTCTGAGTCATGTCCTAATTCCATCTTACAGTGATTTCCTGCTGGTGTACTAAAACTGGCTCTGCTGTTGTTGTGTGTTGTTGAGTCAGAACCAACTCATAGTTGACCCACCAGCAGGTTTTGAGAGGCAGTTAACAAATAGGAAGGGAGGAGATTGCTCATCCTTCACTAGCAGAACAACTGGTGGATCTGAATCACGTGCCTTTGGTATTGCAGCACAGCTTCTTAGCACTAGGACACCAGAGCTTCCTAAAATTGCCTACAGTAGGGATATTTTTATCTTGCAGATTGCCAAATTTTGCAAATCAGAATGTTTTAAAAGAACAAAACTGACCTGGATAAACCAATATACAACTCTTTCTCTCATTGCTAAGGAGTTGGAAGCAACTCAGAACTGACCCTCCAGCAGGTTTTCCAAGACTTGATCACAGTGGACGAGATTGCCTGTCTTTCTCCCACTGAGCTGCTGGTGGATTCAAACTGCTAGAGAAGCACGACCTTTGCATTAGCATTGCAGCTCCCCATTGACTATGCCACAGGAGATCCCCACTTAATTGCTACTGTGCTAGTAACAGTGATAAATCAGACATTACATTGCTGATAATGAGTCTTAGTGACCTTCCTCTTTTCTTCTCTCCTTCCTTTCTTTGTCCTTAAAAACATGGTATCCTATTGCTATTGCCATCAAATGAATTCCAATCCTAGCAACTCCACATGACAATCAAGCTGCCCAATAAGGTTTCCTGAGACTCATGTTTCCAGAAACCAACTACTATATGTTTCTCCCTATGTAGCAGCCAGAGGTTTGAACCACCAACCTTTTACCAAAAAAGCACTTAATCACGGCTCCAATAAATACAATGCCCTGAGCTTTGTACATTAATTTGACAAAAACTAATTGCACAAAACTTGTTTCTAATCTGGTAACATTTTCTTTCTTTAAGGCACTGTGCCTTATTTATTTTTATTCTGAAGTAACTCAATATGGATAGTAATAAAGTCACAGAAAGGAGCCCTGGTGTTGTTGTTGTTAAGTGCCATTGAGTCGAGTATGACGCATAGTGACCCTATGATGAACAGCAGACCTGAGCCCTGTTGTAGGCTGTGCCATCCTCATCATCATAGTGCCTAACATATTAGCAGTTTAAAACCACTGGTCACTTCACGAGATAAAAGTGGCCAGTCTCTTATTGTAAAGATCTACAGCTTTGGAAAACTGATTGAGGATTATTTTATGAGTTGGGACAAATCTCATGACAGTATATTTACAGTCATTGATGTAATAAAATACATAGGAAGTAAAAATGGTTTTAGTGGTTAGTTTTTCATTTTTTGTCAAACTTTTATGCCTTCTTAGATTTAAGAATTTCTGATGAACTGGTTTCCTCATTTTGATCTACCTGAGTAGCTTTTCTGATCATTCACTTTTCATCATGTTTTTCTCTAATTTCCCTTTGTTGTTGTTGTGTACCGTCAAGTTAGAACTGAACCATAGCTGACCCCCAAGTGGGTTTTCAGAGGCATTTAATCACACAGGAGGAGATTGCCCATCCTTTTCTCATGGAACGGCTGGTGGTCTCAAACCACATGCCACCAGAGCTCCCTAGACCTATTTCTAAAGCTATTTCCCTTTAGCTCTAGAAATTTTCTTGTAACTATTTCTTTGTTTCAATATCAGGCTCAGTCCCAGGGAGCAATTACGTTTAAGATTATACCCAGCATCAAAGAGGAGACTCCATCTAAAGAAGGCAAGGTAATTGAAACTCTTACAAATTGGGTGAGGGAGTGTTGCCAAAAGCAGTGTTTTTCCAAATAACTCTTAACTGCTTTGTCACTGTAAGTTTGTTTTGGTAGCCTAGTTATTTATTAAATCAAAAGAGTGAAGGCTGTCTTGGATATATATTCTGTACTTAATCTTAAATGCACCTTTCTTCTAGGTGTTTATCAAAGCCCTCTTTGACTACAGTCCTAGTGAGGACAAAGCAATTCCATGTAAAGAAGCTGGACTTGCTTTCAAAAAAGGAGATATACTTCAGATTATGAGCCAGGATGATGCAACATGGTGGCAAGCAAAGCATGAAGGAGATGCCAATCCAAGAGCTGGCCTGATTCCCTCCAAGCACTTCCAGGAAAGGTGAGCTCTTGGCAGATCATCGTGGCCTTTTCTGAAAACAATTTTTTGTTCTCTGCAAAATACCATCCCTGCATAGCTGTGATAAGGCAGACTTGCAAACCTCGCCTTGGAATCCTTTATCCCCCGGACTTGGATTTCTGTTTTGTCTACCCACTTAGGAGTAATGACCAACAATAATACGACAGGACTGGTTTTGGTTTTTGTTGCGAAGCAGATGGAAAATAGCACATTGGTATCTGAAATGAAATTGGTGTACATATCTGTAATCTGGGCGGTGGGAATTAGTTCGGAACACTTTAAGAGTGGAGGATTTATTTCTTCCTTTATATTGCACTGTGTTCATTTTTCCCTAACTGTATAAGTCTCTCTTCAGACTTTGAATATTTTGATGTGTTCATCTCAGACCCGTACTGGAAATTGATAGGCATATTGACCTTATTTTCCCCCAGGAGATTGGCCCTGAGAAGACCAGAAATATTAGTTCAACCTTTGAAAATTTCCAACAGGAAATCATGTAAGTTTGTTAATGTAAGAATGCAGAATAACCAAATCTTGCCCTTTTTTTTTTAACTACTAAAGCAG
This sequence comes from Elephantulus edwardii, assembly GCF_000299155.1. Classification (NCBI taxonomy): domain Eukaryota; kingdom Metazoa; phylum Chordata; class Mammalia; order Macroscelidea; family Macroscelididae; genus Elephantulus; species Elephantulus edwardii. Next base: position 13,911,723 of record NW_006399804.1, on the reverse strand, counting down.
GTGTTTGTGGCAGAACAAGAGGTCTTATTACCTTTCAGTTGTTTTAAATGATCCTTTTGCAGGAATTGAACAGATGAAAAATTTCATGTAGGAAAATGTAGGTGAATCCTTTGCAGATTTAGGGATGTTTGGGTTGTTTGTAATAAATCATGACTTTGTATCTGGTAATATAACTAATACTGCTATTCTCCTTTTTTTCCGGAATTTAGATATTTTATTAATGTAATCTGAACTGCAGCTCTAATTTCTCCAAAGCCAGGAGATTTGGTGAAGATTAAGAGGGGTGGGGAAAGGTAAAAAATGATTTTAGGAGCAAACCCCATTGTGTCTAAGAGCGATTCCTTTCATACCCACAAATCAAAACTGTAACCTTTACCCTGTTTGGAGTGATCACAAGACTAGAGATTAAAAACAGTGAGAGTAAAGATTATGGAGTACTGCTGAAGATATAGGGTGGGTTAAGGGACATTTTACTTTCTTTCAGCCTATTCTGTCAGATTTCTTTTGCTCCCCAACCTGAGGTCCCCATCTAATAAATATTCTACTACCTCACCCCTACACATTTCATGATTCTAAGTATTTTAGGTGGGTGATGCTGGAGTTCTTTGTTTTCACTGTGGAAGTTGTACATTAAAAGGCAAAATGAGCAAATAAATGGCCCTGGAATTTTATACCAACATCTGGTTTTGGTATTGTTGCATTTTTCACATCTCCTGTTATTTCTGTCAGTTTGTAGACACTTAGAACCCAGGAATCACAGTATAAGAGAGCCAAACTATAGTCGAGTATAAATCTTGCAAGCAAGCAAATACTTAAAGTGGAGTGAGTTCTCATTCAAAAGCCTGCTTGTTCCTTGCTACGTTAAGTCTGAGCAAAAGGGGGGAAAACACTTGTCATAGAATGCCACAGGTGGCATGACATCAGAAAGCGTAAAGTTTGAGTAGAATGTTACATTGTTCTTCACTATAGTGACTTTACTGACAACTCATCCAACTGAAGGGCACTTTGAAGGATCTGTTTGGTTTACTCTGAGACATTTTTAAGTCTGAAGGTTGGAGACCTGCACAATTCTAAAGTGTTTGCTGTCTGTGGGTAAAGGATGCGTAACTTCAAAATAAAAATAAATGTAATTATATTCAGATTTGAATTTATAGCCAAATTTATTTTGAGTAATCAGAAGCATAGACAATGAAAACTGCTAATTCATAGATTTTCATTATTTCAAGTTTTTGTTAGAGATCTGTATTTCTGCAAAGAACTTTTTCGTTAGTTTTTTTAAAAAAAATCTTTGAACTTCTAAAAAAATATTCAACTTTTGAGAAAAGGATGTGTCTGTAAAGAATTATTGCTTTTTCAGTAGTTCTTTTAAAATGTGTATGGATGTGAGTAAGTAGAGATAAATGAGTGCATGTGTGTGTAAAAATATTCATTTAAACTGTTAATTTTGCTTACTTTTTCACTTTAGTAATTCCAGTATTTATATCTGAGTATTTATTTTTATTATAATTAATTCATTTTGAATGATTACTAGTTTTCTGGTTTTGAAGCATTAAAAATGTTTACTGTTTTTTTTTTTCTTCCTTTGGTCCTCCTCCACTGTCCTCTTCTTTTTTGTTTTTTATTTTGAATTAGATGTGATTTACTGAAAATGTGGTATTCCAGTATAAAGTTGTTATTTTCATTCTGGTCAGTAGTCTCAAAAGTCAATCAATAATGCAAAGGAAATGTGACTTTGACCAAATATTTCTATGGAATTAATAAAATCCAGTCTGTTTATTCTCAAAAAATTGAAATTTTTTTAGTGCTGTTTCTCTGAACCCTTTGTAATGAAAAATCATGCAGAAATCATTGTGCTTGATTTATAACATTTTGAAAGACATCTAAAAGCACCATCTATGTGTTTGATAGTGATCCCTTATATAACTAAGTCTTTTTAATCTATTTGAGTTACTGCTTTCTGGATTTGAACATTTGGTACATAGATTTTCAGAATAGGAATTTGATTTTATCATACCCTTTGCTAAATCATAGAATAATACTTTGAAGAAAAACAGAAACATATAAAATAGTTTTTATTCTTATAACTTGGACCATGAATTTGTAAGATTGATCTTAGGAACAGTTTCTGGTTAATGAGAACATCTAAAAGCAAAGTAATTCTGCCATGTTGGTGTTTGTAAGTTTATGGAAAATATTCATTATGATGAAACATTTTCTTCTTTAAATCATGAAGATGTATCCTTAAACTCAGGAAGACATTATCATCACTGTGTTTTTGAATAAAGAATTTAGTCACAGATGTTATATCTCAAATTATCCAGTGAACCTTTCCTTACTAAGTGATTACCTATGATTTAACTTTTTATCTGATTCATAGTGGACTGTCACCACTAAAGTTCACATTTAGGAAAATGTTACGTAAAAGATGGTTCTGAAATTGTAAGGGTTATATTTATGCCAACATGGAAGTAAAAAGCCATGGCAGATCCTAACCATGTTATCTGAGCTTTCTTATCTGTGACAGAACTCTGGGTTTTGGCTCTAAGTAAATAGAGTCAGGAGCTGTGATAAAGGTGGCTACTTTGGCTTCAAAACTAGCTTCTTGATGCAAAACTGAACTTTTGGCGGTTGGTTATTTGATACCTACTCAGAAAATAGTCTTCTAAAACAAATTTATTTGCCTTTTTTCTATATTTCAAACAACTAAAACAAAAACTCTTAAACTTAAAACATGCCACTTAGAGGTTTGATAAATGAAGTAGTCTTCTCCTCTCCTCTTAAACTTTTGAAAGACTTGCTTATCTAACAAGAAAAAACCCATATAGTAGAAATTTGTTTTCCCACATCTAATGATATATCCTAACAATAATTGAGTTGTGTTAGGAATACAGACCAAAGAGCAAATCTAGGATGTGTCAGATTTCTTTGATACGAACAACTTTTACTTAGATTACTATGTAAAGGACACAGCTTAAGTGGTCTGGATATGAGAAAAAGCATACCCTATGTCTCAAGTAGCATATAAGAATAGTTTTTCATGACAGAAACTTGGCAGCTTGTCCTTCTTCTGTCAATATAATTTAATGCATACTATGATTTTCTGCCTAAAGCTGATTTAGGCAGTTACATATGTAAAGCAATATTATAACCAACCTTTAAGAAAGAAATAAAAATGTCGATTATTTGAAACACAGTTTGTTCTGTTTTATTGAAATCCAAGTGTGAAAGTTAAGAGTTATCTCCATACCATCAACATAAAATTTACTTGAACTTCACTATTATATAATTTGTATTGCATTTTAGTATATATGATGTTCATAAAGGGAGAAAACTTTATGTGTTTTACATCAGAATTTTCACATATAATTTTCCATTATACTGCTGAGTTTGCTTGTTGGTTGTCAAAATAGAAATCTTTTGAAAAGGTGTAAAATATTGCTCATTATAAATATGAACTTAAAAGTAAAAATTAATAATTTACTGGCTTTGTAAAGATTAGAAAGTAAAAACATTTTAGGATTTATTTAACCAATGGTAATTTTCATCATATGGGTTGGAGAGGGGCGGAAAGAAATGGTTAACAGAGAAAGAAAATCTTTAACTGCATCAAAAGGGTGTCTTTTCAAGAAAGATAGCACCTCTTTCATTCAAAATCAGGTTGTCTGTGGACTAAAGATCACAGTCTATTAAGGAATGAATTGAAAACATTGAGTAAATTACTTCATTGTATGTATTACCAATGTTTTGAAAGACCAATGATTAAGAATTACAGCAGTCTTTTACTGAGAGAGAGCTTAAGGTAGGGACAAAGCATTGTATAAGGGGAGAGTTTACTGGTGGCCTAGAGGGTAAGAAATTGTGTTGTGAGCCCAAAGGCAGTTGGTTGAACATGAGCAATCTTTTCCCATGCAATTTTAAGCCTATGAAAATTCACTGGAGGGTCAGATATAAGTCCGTTCCAACTAATGGCAATGAGTTTTTTAATTTGGTTTATGTTATACCAATATAGACAGTTTCTCCGTTTGTCAAGATTATCTGGTGTGTCTCATTCAGAGTAAGCCAACTTTGGGTAGAAAACTTATTACAACCCTGTTGTGCAAAGACTTTCAAAATTTCTTCATGCAGCCTTTTCACAAAAACAACTTTCCATAACCACCTTGACCTCTAGTCTACATTTTTTATAATTTTCCTATTCTACACTTTAGTACTTGAAGATAGTTAACAGTGAAATCCTTATAGGGAATAGAGAAGGCCCTTCTGCACCTTCCAGGTTGTCCTGCCCAGGAAATACAGACTTGAGGTCTAAGAGTAGATGGAAAAACTGGAAGAAACGTATTTGTCTTGACCTCTACCCTCCTTGTATTTTTAAATAGGGGAGGGATCAAGAATATAGGCTGTGGAGGCAGATGGCCTGCGTGTGGGTCCTGGTTTTACTGTCCTTGAGCTCTGCATTTCTTTCTACCTCTGTTTTCTCATCTGTGAAATGGGACCAAAATAGTATTGATCTCATAGAGATGTTGGAAAATAGATTTACCTATTTGACGTGTGTAGAACAGTGCTTTGCACATAGTAAAAACCTTGCAGTTATTTATACTCTCTTGTGACCAAGATAACCCTTATGCCCTTTCTTCTTTATTTAAATTTGTGAGGTTTAAAGAAATATGCTCTCTTGCTTTTTCTACTGGATGTGCAGTAAGCATGATGTTTTATTGAAGGGGTGGTGTGTGTGTGTAGGATTAGGCTAAAAAATACAATTAGCTTCCTACTTAATAAAAACTGACTACAGGGAATATATGAATTTATGTAGCATATTCATGACCTTTTATTAGAGCGAAAGTATACACTATATGTAATGCCATAAATATGTGCTTATTTTTATTGTGTATTTTTAACTGGAATTTTAATTTTTTGTTTCTTTTTGGTGACATGACATTTATCATCTGATTTATATGCTATTTTGTTGTTGTTGTTGTTGTTGTTGTGTACCATCAAGTTGGAACTGACCCGTAACTGACCCTCCATTGGATTTTCAGAGGCTGTTAATCACACGGGATTAACCATGGTGTAACATAATCCAAATTCATAATTCCGAATACCTTTGGAATTTCAGTGCAGTTAATAATCAATCTGTCTATCTATATCTATCTATCTATCTATAATAATATATCTATATCATACTGTTTTTATCAGGAAATAGCCCACTGGTTGAATGTTGGACATTGCAAAATGAGTCATTTTAAATATTGCTGGTATCATTCCCGTCATGCCTAACTACATGGTTTGGTATGCCATCTCAGAAAAGTGTATTGTCTGTTTTCTAGTGAAGTGTGTATAAATACACTCACAAATTGGATTACTTGAGTCCCCAGTACTGACAGGATATCTCCACTTGTCAAGGGTATCTAGTATGTTGCATCCTCAGGAAATAACCTATGGCATGAGAAACTTCCTTCTTACCTGTGGTTGATCACACTGCTCATATTTTCCCAAAAGAACTAAAACTATAAAAAGAGCAAAGGTCATGTGGGGACAGCCATGTCTGAACTTTATCAACGTTACAAAGGGAATTGGCCCCATCAACAGTATAACAACACAACCAATTCCCATGAGCATTCAGACATGTCCCTCAGCGTCCTGTACCTCATTCTGCTCCTTTCAACAGAAATTTCAATTGCTTTGCTGGTTCAGAATCCTGTGCAATAGCCCACAGACCACACAGAACCATGTTAGGGAAGTCAAAAGGTTATATAATCCAGGTAGTAGCCCAAAACAGTCAGGAGAGCTCTTGAAATGTGCTCCTAGGCACCTCAGCCTTGAGCCTCACGGCTTTGGACCAAGTTACAAAGTTCTCAGCCCTGTGAATTAAGGCCCTTCACTCCTAATAGTCCAACAAACTTGGGAAAAGCTTCAGTTCCAGTGAGGTAGCACTCCCAAGGTTCCATCTCATGAGGATCTCTAGTTCAGTCATGGCTGTTGCTGTAGGTGTAGCTGGAGTAAGAACATCTTGTCCCCCTCGAAGAACATTGTGTGCTCTCTTGCTCTCTTTGCTTGGCAAAGTCTTTTACTTCTTCACTAGAGGGAGAAGATCTAAGATCTGTGGCTAGAGCTGTTCAATTTATTGGCAAAACTATCCAATACTCTTGTGCATAGGCTAACATGCCCTTCACATATTCCTGCCCACCCACAGGTCAGATTTTGGTGGCTAGGAAAGCCATATAGTAAGATAAACATCAAAGGTCTATGTTAAGGACCCCTAGATCTTTAAAAAAATACAGTGGGATGCGTTTTAAGTGTTTTATTTGGCCGTCATTCTCTGGTTTGAAGAGATAAGCAAGCAGAGAACTGTGTTGAGCACACCTGTCTATTCTAAGATTCTATATTCTGCTTTGACTTGCGATTAGGTTTTGTTTCTGTTTAATTTTCACCATGAACTAAAGGTGAGTTATCTGGTGGGGAGAAAAAAGCTTTAAAATAATATTTTGTGGTTTGGATGTAAGTTTACAGAGCATATTAGTTCCCCATTCAACAGGCTAAAAAGTGTTCCATGGCATCAGTTGCAATCCTACACTCTGCCCATTTCTACCCTGTGTCCCCCATTTTCATTTTCCCAATTTTCATTCTTCTTGCCATTGTGACTTTGCTTTTGGGCAGATGCTGCCCTTTTGATCTAGTATAATTCATTGTTCTGAGGAGCATGATCTTCCCAAGAGTTAGTGGTCAATTTCTAGACCCTTTATGTAGGTGACAGGTGATCTCTGGGAGTAGAGTCAGTTCTAACTTAGAAGAGTATCTGTCAGACCTTTATGTCTTGTCTTTTGTTTTGTTTTGTTTTGTTTTGAATCCATTTGAATTTCATTCTTTTCCCCCTACTTTATCCAGTGGCTTCTGTTAGGATCTGGGTGAGAGGTGGTTGTAGCCAGACACTGTCTAGTTCTTCTGGTCTCACATTCATGGGGTCTGTGGTCCATGTGGACCATGAATTCTCTGGACTCATTGCTTCATGAAATCTTTGAGTTTTCTCCACTCTTCTTTCTCCAGAGAGAAAGAGATTAGTGATTATAACTTAGATGGTCACTCAGAACAATGTAAGACCTCAGTCGCTGCTCACCAAAGAAAGAGGTGAAATATAGTCTTTATGCATGTTAATTGCTTGCCCTGCAGCTCAGTGTCTCAGTCCTAGAAGGTTAATGACAGTGAACCCCATGTGCTCTATTATATATGTGAGTATATTTGCAGCATATAGAAATATGTATGTAAGAATATCAATTGGCAACTCTACATATTACAATTAATATAATATGTCCTCTCAACCTTGTTCACTTTATATAACTACATAAGTATCCACTCATACATTATTATTTTTTTTATTGTCTTTGCAGAATTATATCTGTAATAGTACTTTTGTTGACTTGTACTCTTGGATACCTTTCAATGTCGATTGCCTTGATTATGCCCTGATGACTTCCTACATATTATGTATTATCTTCCCCTTCACCAAAATTAGCATGAGTCTACTATCTTGTCTTGGGAGAAAGATGGCTAATCCCATCCTATGCAATTTACAGCATCTGAAATTCCGCTAAGGGGTCAGTCACGAGTTAGTTCCAGCTCGACAGCAGTGAGTTTTTTCTCTCCTGTTAGTGATTTTTCTCTGCCACTCTGCTAACTCCTTTTAGTTCTGGTATAGCTTCTGGGATTTTCTATGTATTAGATCATGTCATCTTAAAAAAAGAAATACTTTTGTTTCTTTCCTATTTTCATACTTTTTTCCCCCCTCTTTCCTTTTGTTGTGTTATTCCTCTAGCTAGGGCTTCCAGTGTGTTGGCGAAAAACGGTGATAAAGGGCATCTTTGTCTAATTTCCATTCTCAAACAGAATGATTTTTGTCTTTTTCCTTTGGAAATAATCCTAGCTATTGATTTTGGATTGCCAAAAGAATAAAAATGTCTTGGAAAAAGTGTTGCCAGTTTGCCTTGGAGGCAAAGATAGTGAGGCTTCATCATATATATTTTGGACATGTTGTTAGAAAAGGCTACTTCTTGGAAAGGGACATAATGGGGAGGGAAACGTAGCAAAAGAGGAAGAACCCCAATGGGATGATAGGACACAGCGACTGCAGAAATGGATCCAGGTGTGTCACAGATGATGAGGATGGCACTGGAGAGAATAGGTTTTCAGGGCTGTTGTTCATATGGAAGCTGTGAGTCGTACTTGACTTGACGGTATCTAACAACCACAACAATTGGTTTTATGTATCTACTTCTGATACGTTGAAGAATTTCCCTTTTATTCATATTTTGGTAAGAGTTTTTGTTGGGAATAGGTGTTAGATTCTATCAAATGCTCTTTCTGCACTGGTTGTAATAATCATGTGATTCTCTTCCTTTGTTCTACTTAATGCAGTAGGTTACATTTATTTTCTAATCTTTAAACTATCTTTACATACTTAATATAAATCTAAGTTGACCAGAATGTGTTGTTATTTTAGGATTTATTTCTTTTTCTTATTTTATGATTGATTTCTGTTAACTCGATTTTTTTTTTTTTTGGTGAATTTTTGTATCTGTATTCCTGAAGAATATTGATCTACAATTTCCTCTTTCAGTGGTGTCTTTGCCTAGCTTTGGTATCAGGTTTATGTTGACCTTGTAGAATAAATTCAAGACTATTCTTTCCTCCTCTGTCTTCTGAAATAGTTTGAGTAGGTTTGTTGTCAATTCTTCTTCAAATAGTTGGTAGAATTCTTCAGTGAATCTATTTGGCCTAGGTTTTTGTTAGTTGGTGGCTGGATATTTAAACTAAATTTCACTTTCGTTTTTCTTCTAGTTATTTAAAAATTATATGTTTTTTTTTTTTAAAAATACATCAAATGAAATAGACACAATAAAAATAAAGAATTCTGGCCATTTGATATGTGTATGATAATTACCTGCAAATAGTTAAGTTTACTGGGTTTTTAAACAGATGAAGGGTAAAATTTGTTTCTAAGATCCTTTATTTTTACTCTCTTTGTTATGAAATCTCTTCAGTGTTAGACAGATATATATTTATTTATAAGCAAAAAATGTTCTATGAAAATAACATAATCCCTTAATAGAAGGTGTTATTTGAAGGGGGAAAGGCTGACAATTTTTTGTTTATATTTCTCAATGAGTTATTTCCTAAGTTGCAGGGAGACATTTGTGTTCCTATTTTATATGTGTACATGTTATTTTTAGACCAAGAATACAGTGTAGTCTAAAATGCAGTTTCTCTTAAATTCTACTTAGTAGTTGCCTCATAATTTTGAAACATTTAAAACATTCTCTTTTTTCTCTTTGGCTTTTCTAAGATGAGGAAGCAGTTGAGTGTGGTAGGTGGATTTTCTTTTTTTTCCTTCTTGGATGCAACATCTTCCTGCTTTAATTATATTTTCTGCACATTTAATAATTTCCTTTCTCTTTTTCCTTTGTGCTTCTCAGAGGAAATTGAAGGTACATGTATAAAAGTTACCCTGCATAGTACAGTGATATCTTTTAGCCCACACAGATGTGGGAGTAGACTGACTGTTGTGCTACCCAGAAACTCTACATCCGAATAAGGGGTGTATACATTCAAAACATCTATCCTGACCTCACAGTAATAAAAAACCAAAACCAAAATCTGACTTTTGTTTTAAAATCTGGTATTTGTTTTAGAAAGAATTTTTTTCACTGTGTCAATAGTATGAGCATAGAAAGTAATCTGAAATTGTACATTCTGCTTCTTTGTCAGTAGTTTCAAAAGAAGGTTAATGAACAAAGTAATGCTTTTGAAATACACTGACATATTTCTTTTAACATAAGGCTATAGGAAATAGCTGTTTCATTTCTGTATGATCTTTGCTATTAGTGTCCAAGAGTATGTGTGTGTCTATACCTATATGCCATTCTATCTTTATCTGTGTGTATATACATACATGCATAGTATGAGACTGGAAAAAAATGCATAATCCATTCTTAACATTTTTTTAAAATGCATATCCAATGTTACCTTAATTCTAGCAATCATTCATAGCACACTGTTAATTCTAAAAAAAATTTCATTTTGTCTAGTCTGTATTATTTTAAAATATATAATGCCTGTATTTTCAACCTGGCATCTCTTCATAGATATGAGGATATGTTTTAATCCTACCCTTTCTGTCTAATCCAATGAGCCAAAATAAGTGCTATGTTTTATACATTATCAAGGAGCCTCATTTATAAAAATACATGTATTCTGGGCATACAATATCCCAATTTTATTATCTGTAAAAGTATACCTGTCTCAAAAAATCATTTATAAGTTTCTTCAAACTGCATCAAAGAACCTCTAAAGATGGTTGGGGGAGTGCAGAACTATGCATGATATTTCACAGTATTATTTGAAACTTAAATATAAAACAAGATGTTTTATGTTTAAGAGTGGCATTTTTCAGGGCTGTGCCATGCTGTGCTTTAACATAATTGTTTTGAGTAATTTCTTTTTGGCATTTGTGGCTGGGCTTCTAACTGTTCTGCTTTGTTTCTTGGCTTTTGTTCTGTATGCTTTTACACTCCATCCAGAAGATGCTGACTATGCTGGTCACAGCAGTGGAACCTATATAGGTGAGCACTTGGTAATGGAAGAGGATCGATTTCTTTATGTTGCTATCTTCAAAATGACTATGTTATTTTTATTTAACTGAGCATATTTGCATTGCATGTTCAGATCCCAGCAATGGTAGCATGAACTGGTATAATAAACAGGCTCAATGGGTTGGACATAAAGGATTTAATAATATACTTTGGTTACTATTCAAGGTGGTTTTCAGATGTTCTTTGTTTTTTTTTTTAATTTCATTATTTTGTGTGTGTGTGTGTACCGTCAAATCAGATCTGACTGGTACAGGAGGAGATTGTTCCTCCTTCTCCAGCAGAGCATCTGGTGGATTCGAACCATGTACCTCTGAGATTGCAGTGCAGCTTCTTGCCACTAGGCCACCAGAGCTCGCCTCAGATGTTCTATTTTTAAAAGTCATTGTTTTCTGATAGAGGATAGAAAAGAATCCTATTTTTGCCAGATGATTTATAAACATCAAGTTATTTGAGTAAAATTATCTGGTTAAGTATGACTTATTGAAAACCTTTTTTAAAAAGCTAACTTCCTCCTTTAATAACTTTTTAGATCTATTTTCTTATAATTTGTTATTCCTATATACGCTTTCGGTAACCACTGAGTGAATGATCTCAAATCTAACTTATCTCTAATGGCAGGTTAAGAACTTCCATTGTACTTATCTGGTCTCTCTGCTCAGCAATACATGTATGTAGGGAGCGCTGATGGCTTAGTGGTAAGGAGCTGCACTGTAATCCCAAAGGCATGTAGTTCAAATCTTCTAGCTGCTCCATGGGAAAAGAATGGGCAGCCTCCTCCGCTAAGATTTACCTCTTCTGAAAACTTGCTGGAGGGTCAGCTATGGGTCTGTTCCAACCTAACAGCAAATTAACCTGATAAGCTAGGTTATATGAAGAACATGGGGTCAGAATTGAGAAAGATTCATTAACAACCTGCCATATGCTGATGACACAACATTGCTTGCTGAAAGCAAGAAGCTCTTGATTCAACCTCTTTATTCTCTGATTAAAGAATTCTGGCTCATCATCATATGTATATGATGATAACATCAGTTATTGTGAAAGGCTCCAGATAGCTTATTTAGCATTTAATATATATAGTTGCTATTACTGTGAGATTGGTGGTGTTATCACTATTATGTAGGCTGAGAAAGTGTAAAAGAGTTATCCAGGCATTTACTAGAGATAGTAAATGGTGCTTGAATTCAGGTGTGGGTCTATAAAAAGGCATTGCCTGTAGTACATCTTTTGTCTTTTAGTTTTTGATTTTGCAAAATAATCAACACCTTATACAAAAATATGGAGGATTTCCATTTCTGGACTAGAGAAACTATTTTACTAGAAGATAAGTGAAGTCCAGGGAGAGGTTAAAATGCCATTCATGATTTAGCCTTTTCAGAGTAATATCATGTGCTAGATATTCTATATATACTTAACAACTCCTCTTTCATTCCTAGAAATTATAATGATTTAACAGCAAGCATTTTTTTCCTCATGGTTTTGTGGTGAGCTGGCCTGAGTCATTCTGGCAGATCTTTGTAGTCTGGTGCTTTGACTGGAGTATCAGTTGGACAAACTTATTTGTCCTGCATGCAGTGTTTCAACTTTCAGGGCTGCAAAGAGGAGCAACAGGGAGCTGTCTATGTGTGAAGCCTCAGTTGTGTCACATTTGCTGATGTCCTGTTATCTAAAACAGGTCACTTGGCCAAGCCATAGTCCAGGAAGAAAGAGATTCCCCAAGAACTCAGGTATAGGGAGAATTGAATAGATGAAGGTGGAATGGTCAGAAGGCATCATTGCGATCATCTAACTCTCAAAAAATAAAGAGGCATCTGTTCTTTCTGATTTTAACACCTAGTCACCAGCCTAGTAGATGTTAAGTCTGTGCACATCCAATAAGTACCTGATGCGTAATAACATAAAACCTAAAACCAGATCCACTGCCATCAACTCAAGAGTTTTGACTCTTGGCAGCCCTCCATCAGGGGTCTGAGGCTGTAAATATGGGAGGAGACTGCCCATCTTCTACCTCCTGAGCAGCTGGTGAATTTGGACTGCTGACCATTCAGTTAGTAGCCTAACACGTCATGCAGTATGCCACCAGGACTCATTAAAGCAACATATTGCTATTGAGTCAGACCAACTCATAGTTAATACTCTAGTGGGTTTTCAGAGGCTGTAAATCACATAGAAGGATCACCCGTCTTTCACTGGTGGAGCAGCTGATACATTCAAACCAACAGATAGGTGCCACCCCTTGCTTTGGAGGTCTAAGTGCAACCCTCTGCCCACATATGGTTGTTGTTAGGCCCCTTTGAGTTGAGTATGACTCATAGTGACCCTATGAGTAGTTGATCTGAATCCTGCCCTATCCTGTGTCATCTTCACACTTCCTGACAGACTAGAGTCCATTGAGGTAGTCACCATATCAATCCACCTGGTTGAGGGTTTTCCTATCCTTCACCAACCATCCACCTTTCCATCATGTCTTTCTCCAAGGATTAGCCCTTCCTAGCAACATGCCCAAAGTATGTGAGGCAAAGCCTCATCATCCTTGCCTTCCAGAGATCACTTGCTGCACCCTCTCCAAATCATATTTGTTCTTTGGCTATCCATGATTGTTCACTCCTCTTCTCCAGCAGCACAGCTCCAAGGCATCAATTCTTCTGTCATTCTTATTCATTGTCTAGCTCTCAGGTGCATAGAAAGTAATTAGAAAGACCATGGGCTGAATCAGACACTCCTCAGGCCTCCCTCAAACTGACATCATCACTTCTCAATAATTAGGAGAGGTCCCTACCTGCGGATTTTCCCAGTGCAATGTGTCTCCTTACTTCCTGGTCACTGGTACCAAAGATCAGATGCTATGATTCAGGGGTGAAATAGCCATCACTACCTAAGGCACTCATGGGTTCCTTCACAGGGGAGAGAGCATTGGAGATGCACGCTGAGGGCCAGGGGGAATTATGACCAGAAAAAGGAGGTGAAAGTAGAACCTACAGCATAAAAGACATGAATGTTGCAAAAGATAAGGAATATATAAATATAGGTGAAAGAGTTCAAAAATTAGTTTGAAATGTATTAATTTATAATCTTAGTAATTGTCTGAGTATTATACACACATTATTTTTTTTTTTTATAAAATGATATCCAGAACCCCAGATTTTGGCTTCTTCCTCTAATCTGTGTATTGCTTACAGCATGTACGTGTTTTTAAATATACACATTATTGCCTTTTAAGTTTTGAGGTTTTTTTGTGATGAGTGTATATACATCCACTTAATAAATGGTGGGTAAAATAGATGACATTTGCCATTTCCATCATTTTAATATCTACAGTTCAATAATAACAGTGAAACATTCTTCAAGAAAACATTACATATTTTCCCTAGGCATTTAAAAAATACTGTTATTAGTGTTTTATTTCTTTAATTCCTACTATACTAATTTCTTACTTTTATATAACAAAATCTGTTTCTTTTAAGGCTATTCCAATACATATGCACCTTATAGAACAGAGTAGAACTTGCTCTTAGGTTTTAAACCTTGTAAATCTTGAGAGAAGCAAATTGCCACATTTCTCTATCACAGAGCAGCTGGTAGGTTCAAGCTACAAATCTTTCAGTTATTAGCTGAATGCTTTTCTCCCTCTATCATCAGTGCTTATGCACCATAAAACACCCTCAAATGCTTTAAAATTAATAATTTGACCATGAATCAGCTGTTTGGACAGTTTTGACAAGAACTGCTCAAGTGTGTATAGTTAGATCATAAATTAAGCTATGCCACCATCTCATATCTTGGAGGATGTACAGAGATATGTAGAGTATATCTCTGAAAATAAGGAGCTAAATGAAAAAAAAATCAAAGAAAAGGATAATTCATAACTATATATGGAAATAGAACAACATCTTACTAAATAGCCAGTGTGTGAAGGACAAACTCACAAGGGAAATTAGAAAATACTCCAAGATGAGTGGAAATGAGAACTCAGTATATCTGCATTTGTCACATGCTACTGGAGCAATGCTTAGAGGAAAATTTATAGTTATTAAGGCCTTTGTTTAAAAATGGGGGAAGACCTCAGATCAGTTCTCTAATGCCCCAGCTTAAGACTTGAGGGGGAAAGGACAACTTAAAGCCAGAGTAAGCAGAAGGAAGGACACCATAAAGATTATAAAAGAAATGGAAAAGATAATCAGTGAAACAGGAAAATTTGGTCATTTGAAAAATGGGAAATCTTGACCTACACTGATCAAGGGAAAGAAAGGTGACTAAAATGAATAATAAAATGGGACATGACTATGGACCTTGCAGAAATAAAACTTATTAGAAGGAATTATTATGGACTTATTTATCTGAGTTGATACATAAAAAGCATTTGAAAAAATTGCTTTGGTGATAAAAATGTTTGAAAATCCCAAGAAGAAATAGAATGGCAGTTCCTCTGTCTGATGAAGGGCAGCTATGAGAAATCTGTAAGAAACACAGGAGGTCGCCCTGCATCAGAATTGACTAGATCAATTGACTGATCAATTCAGAATTGATCAGAAAGGATCCCTAGCAATGATAGCTACATCTGCATACTTAGTGCTGAAATACTTGAGTATTTCGTCCTTAAGGTCAGAAACAAGAAAATCAAATGAAACTGCCTTAAGATCTTAAGCTCCCTTAAGATCAGAAACAAGAAAATGAAATTAAATGAAAAACAAACAAGTAAAACTCTTTTTTACAAATGACATAATTTTATATCTAGACAATCCTAAGGGATCTACACAGAAAAAAAATTATTAGAATACTTGAAGTCAGCAAAGTAGTGGGATACAAGAGATGATAGAAAAATTGAGGGTTTTTGTAAGTTTACAGTAAATGATTCAAAGAATAAAATTAGAAGACCCAGTGTTGTTAACATGGCAGTATTTCCCAAATTGATCTACAGAGAATGCAATTCCCCTCAGAATATTAGTTAATTACTCTGCAGATATTGACAAACTGATCCTCACATTTATTTGGAAATGGAAAGAATGCAAAGTAGACAATTTCAGAGAGACTAAAGTTGGAAGATATAATCACCAGTTTCAGAACTAACTACAAATCTTACATACCAAGACTGTGTTATTGGTTAAAGGATAGACAGGTGGAGCAAAAGAATGGAGTGAGAGCCCAGAGATAAGCCTATATATTTAATATCAGTTGATTTCTTTTTTAATAATGATGGTAATTCATAGGAGAAAGAAGTTTTTCAACAAATCATTACTAGAACAACTGGAAGCCCCAAAACAAAAGAATAAAGTTGGATCCATCCTCACACTACATATATAAGAAGTAATCGTTAAAAATTATTGAAGACAAATGTAAGAATTTGGACATGTTGAGAGGAGAGACAGGTCCTTGGAGAAGGACATCATGCTTGGGAGGGTGGAGGGACGGCGCAGGAGGGGAAGGCCCTCTATGAGGTGCATTGATTCAGTGACTGGGATAATCGGGATGGGAGTGTCAGAGACAGTGCGATTGGCACAGGACAGAGCAGAGTTTAGGGCTGTTGTACATAGGGTCGCTGTGAGTTGCAAGCGACTCAATGGCACGTAACAACAACAACAACAAATAAAAGAAAACTATAAAATAGAACTCAAGAAAGCAGATATTATTGGGACTTTTGTATCAGGAAGTATCTTATACTGGTCATCAAAAGTGCAAACAAAAAAAAATATTAATTTAGATTTAACCAAATTTTATCTTTGCAAATGGTATTTCAGAAAACACCATAATAAAAAAAAAAAGCCTACTTGTTAAAAGAAAATAATTACAAATCCTGTGTCTGATAAAAGTCTTATATTCACAATATCTTAAACAGCCCATTTCCAGGATGAGTGAAAGATTGAAATAAAACTTTTTCCCAAAGAAGATACACAAGTGGCCAGTAAGCCTATGAAAAGATGCCTGAATTTTTCCATAGATGGGGGAATGCAAGTTGAGAATACAGTGAGATACTCCTAGACCTCCACAGGATGACTGTAATCATAAAGACAGACAATATTAAATGTTGACTAGTACATGGTAAAACTGGAACTGTCATGCATTCCCAGTCGAATAAGAAGATAGTATTGCCCTTTGTAAAACAGTTTTGCTGTTCCTCAAATGTTACCATAAATGATAGCATATGATTCTGCAATTACCTTTTTAGTGGAATTTCTAAGGCAAATGAAAACATATGTCTATACAAAAACTTGCACATGCATGTTCCCAGCAGCAGTTTTTATAGTAGCCCCCAAAGTAGAAACAACTTAAATGTCACTCAAATGATAAGTGAATAAACAAATGTTATATATTCACTCGGTGGAATATTATGCAGACATGTAAAGCAAAGAAGTACTGATATATTTTACAACTAATATGAATTTTGTATGCATTATGCCAAATGAAAGAAGCCTAATGCAAAAGTCCATGGACTGCGTGATTTCAGTTTTATGAAATATTCATAAGTAAAGAGACTGGCAGGGGAGGTGGCTGAGGGAGATGGAGGCACCTCTAAAGGGAAGACTGTCTCTCTTGGGGTGATGAGTTGATTGTATCGTTAAATAGTGGCAATAGTTGCACAGCTCTTTTTCCACTACTGATCTTACTCTTTAAAACTGACTTTTTAAAATATGTGAGTTATATTTCCATAAAAAATTATATGATATTTTAATGAAAATATAGTCATGTCTTCCAAGATGGAACTAATTTATTTTAGTATATACTTTCTTTTTAGTAGACCTTAATAGAAAACCAAAAAGCCACTGCCAATAGGTAGATTCTGATTCATGGTGGCTCTCCATTACGTTCCCAAGTCCATAAATAGTTACAGGAGCAGATTGTCCATCTTACTGCCTTAGAATGGCTGGTGAGTTTGCTGCCTTTTTTTAGTTAGAAACACAACATGTAATGTACTATGCCTCAAGGGCAAGGATTGATATAAGCTGCCTGTTGCAGTCAAGTTGGTTCCAAGTTGTAGCTACTACTCTCCATTGGGTTTTCAGACTGTCAATTGCAATGGAGAAGACTGTCCAACTTTCTGGGCGATTTGAACTGCTTAAGATGTATAGTTTTTGGATTAATAGGGTAACTTACTACAGACTAACCACCAGAACTGCCTTAATATTGTTGTGTACCAGAAATGAGCCATAGCAGACTGTCTGATGGGTTTTCAGAGGTAGTTATCTCAGGGGAGGAGATTGCCCATCTTTTTTCCACAGAGCAACTGGAGGCCTCAAGATTGCAGTGCAGCCACTTGCCCCTAGGCTACCAGAGCTCCCCTTACTCTTAATATATGAGATGTTAAAATAATTGCAATTGATTACTTACACTAACTAGGGAATGTTTATGTAATATTTCAGTTTCCCTTAATTTCATATATGTGAGTGTGTCTCTCCATATGGATATATCCATAAGTTGATTCTGATTTTATCGTAATGATTTTTGAGGTTATGGTAATTATTGCACTGAGGAAAAAAAATGTACCCTTTGGAGGCTTGGTACATCTTTCAGATCAAATGTTTTCTCAGTGAAAGAAATACAGAATTCAAGTCAATGAAACAGCATAAGTTTTTAACTTTTTAGCCACTTTACACCATACAAAGGATCATAATACATTTCTTGCATTGTATGCCATTGGATACAGTGGCTCTCGAAGGTACAAATGGTACAACTCGTTTAAAGAACATCCGTTACCCTGTGGGTATATATTAATCTATGACTCATGGTGTGCTTTTCTAGTCTGAGTGCTCTAAACATCAGTTAAGGAAATTTGGGGACATTTAGCAATTTTTTAAATGAGGGCTTTCCCACAGATTATTTAGAATTTCTGAGATTTTGACTTATTCAGTAGTTTATGCTTGTCCCACACTCTACCTCTACTCCATGTACCTCCTGAGCCCACAGAAGGAGAGAAGGAATAGAGATGACCTGTCTCCAGGCAGAATATCGTTGGGTTAAGAACAGCACAAAGGACCAGTTACTTATAGACTTGTGACTGCTATTGATCTAAATCAATTCAACAGTTCAATGAAGATTTTATTTCTGCTTTCTCTGAAGTGTGTAAAGTCAAGCATAAAACAGCATGTCTGAGTAGCCCTATACTGATAGCATTCTTTTTTTAAAGAATAATGGTAAACACTCTAATCTTATCACTGTATTTGTTGTGTATATATAATTTACTTTCATTACTATTTCCACCCTCCTACCCTGGAACTGCTTCCTCTTCTAGATTCCTCTCTTTTGAACATCATTCAACCAAAGCCCACATTTGAAACAAAGCATCCTTTCCATATTTTCTTATTGCCCACATGGAACCTTGATCACTAAACTTAAGAAACAAAACAAAACAGTAGCGTCTAGTCAGTTCTGACCCACAGCAGCTTTACAGGACAGAATTGGACTGCTGCACGGAGTGTCTAAGGCTGTAAATCTTCACAGCCCGCCACATCATTCTGCTGTGACGTGATTGGCACGTTTGAGTCACTGAGCTTCAGATTAGAAGCCAAGTGCCTGACTCCTGTGCCACCAGAGCTCCTTTCTTAACTATGCAGCTCATTAACAGAGTCAGAAGCAACTCAGAGGTGACCCTCCGGGGGTTTTCAGAGGATATCAATCATAGAAGAGGTGATTGACCATCTTTTTTCTCCCAGAACAACTGGTGAATTTGAACCACTGTCTTGTAACTCCCTATGAACTATGGCACTACAGCTACCTCCTTAATCGCTGCTTAATAGTAAACTTCCTACATGATAGATAGAATGGAAACATAATTTAATCACCAAGGCCTGCTGATTTTACTTCATTGTTATTTCTTCCACTTGACCCCTCTGTGTCATTCATTGCAGCCCTTGTTCACTTCTTTCTGGATCTTTCTCACTGCTCATGGCAAGGCACAATTTTTTAAAAATACGGTCAGTGTTAAAATAATGTAACTTGATGTCCTTGAAAAACATGACACTTCAAGAATCAAATGCCAATTTTTATAAAGATATATTTTAAAACCACATTTAATCATATTTAACTAATATGCATGTAAACTGTGTAGATAGGATTTTTAAGAACAGGTACGTCATGCCTCAGAAATGAGAAGTTTGGTTGTTACTTATTGGAAGAAAAGGAAAAGACCCTTTTTATATGGCCTGGGCAATATAACTTGTATATTTGCGTAAGATGTTGTGATTACAAATCTCAAGGTAAATTGATATATTGCTATATATGAATTGTTGAAAATCACAACTTTTAACATCAAACTCCTGTATGTTAGGAGCTGCACTTTTGTGTATGAAAAGATTGTTAAGGCATTTTATATATATATGTGGTGGTGGTGGTGGTGTTGTTATGTGCTGTCGAGTCACTTGCGACTCATAGCGACCCTATGTACAACAGCCCTAAACTCCGCTCTGTCCTGTGCCAATCGCACTGTCTCTGACACTCCCATCCCGATTATCCCAGTCACTGAATCAATCCACCTCATAGAGGGCTTTCCCCTCCATGTAAATATACTTATATGTACTATGTAGAAACATTAGAGGAAGTTGTGGTGATCTGCTCTTATAAATGCTATGCAGCAGTTCTCTTCATCTGATAGGGTGGCTATGAGTTGGAATAAGCATAGCAGCCATGGATTTGGTTTGTGTATATCCAGCAAAAGCAGTGTGAGGGAGGTGGATATGGAGTAATTAATTTCCTCTTGTATGCTTGTAAATTTCATTTCCCTTTGTTTGGTGATGCTCAAGGTAGAATATTCTTAGTGTTTATTTTGGGCTTTCAAAGCAGAACTACATTTGAGTAGTCAGCTTTCAAGAGTCTCTCCCCCTTTCCCTACTGTGAAGAGTATTTCTTATTTTAGCATATGTAAGAATTACAGAATGTTTTTGTTCTGGTCAGTTCACTAAAGAATGCTTGTTATAATCAATCCACAGATCACTCCTGTTTGTGTATTTATCATTTAACGTACTTTGTTGCAAATGATTCTATGAAAAATCACCAATTTCTCCTGCTCTCGCTGGAGCACTCTGTGCATTCCTTTACCACAAGATCAGTTTCAAGACTTCTGTAAGTTAAGACTGTTCTGTTTTGATGAAGTGTTTGCCGTACAGCTGAATAAAAGCAAAGCGAATGGTCCACTTACTATTAAGTCTTTTAACATTTTAATTTACCCAATTTCTACTTCTATATGTTTATTTTCCTAACTCTGTTCCTTGTTTCTTCCTCTTTAACTCTATTAAAGTTCTATTGACCTTCAACAGGTTACACTGCTTTTTCTCTAACTCTAGTAGAAATTTGTACTTGGACCACTATTTAATAATTTTATTGACGACTGCAATGTAAGTAAATAGAGCTATATCTAAATATGATGTCTTAATACTTTCCCCCCAAAATAAAATTTATATGAGGAGAATATTTAGAAGCATTTTTTTCCAAAAGTGCTACAGGTTCTTTCTTGGACAGGAAAGGCTCTCTGCCTCTGCATAATTTCAACGTGTCTGGAATACTACTTGGAAATATTTTCTCTGACAGAAAGAAACCGTTTCTGCCTGCAGAACTTTGGGTTGTATAGGCTCAAAAGATATTTATATATTTAAATTTCAAATCCAGTTTTCCCTTTTCAGAATATTTTTATACTCAATTTTATGTGTAAATGCATATTTTCTCACAGTTTTCAAAGTGTAAAGAAAGAACTCATTTCTTTGTTATTAGTAGGTTGGCAAAAAAATTTAATTCTTGTGTCATTTCTTCCTCTTTTGTAGTGATGCTTTGCCACGCTTTAAAAATAGTGGTATCAGGAAAAACTTCTAAAGTCCTAAGTAATTTTTTTTCTTGGACATTGTTAATGGTTATTTTATATCAGCTTCCTAGCATTAATTAGATACTTGACAGTTCTATTTTTATGTCAGCTTGAGATGAGCTAAAAGATTCAGGAATTTTTATTTATGGCAGTTAAAAACGTATTTGCATCTTGCAGAGAACAATTTAGGAAATTTTGAATGAGAGTGACATTCGGGGATGAATTTCCTGAGTTTGTACCAAAGAAACTTTTTTCCATTTTATGTAGAAATTAATGTATGAATAGTTTTGTCATTTACTTCATGGAAAAGTTGAAATTTGCTTTAAAACTGATTGCTTTTTTATAACATTTTTAGAAGGTGAATAGAGATACTAACTCATGGACCTACTTCAGTCTCAATACCTTTTATCGTTTCGTATTGACATTTGTTCTCACTTTAACCTTGCCAACATTTTTATTTGCTGATTACTTTAAGATGTTCTTAATTATTCTTACTGTCTTTAGGGTATGTTTATGGTTAGCACATGATAGGAGCATTATTTCCGCAGTAGCTCTGTCTTAGAATCCTGTTACTATTTGCTTTTTTATATTATGTCTGATATAATTCACATATTATAACAACATTGGTGTTACATTAAAAATGCTTCATTTCATATACATTTTCAATGCTGTGTTGTTAGAAACCTAGCATCGTATAAGAATTTTCAGCTGCTTAGATTTTATTAATGTCTATGTAGGTTTTAAAACCTCTTTTTAAAATGGTTCATGCTTGCTCATTTTCTTCAAAATTAAGGTATACTTGTTGAACTAGTTTTTGCTTAGACAAGTCCAATCTTTCAAGATAGGCAAAATAATTTTGTTATTGTGTTTTCAACAGGTCTTTCTAGTTGAAAGTTTTTTCAAAATTGCTTAATTTTTTTAAAAACTAACTCAGCTTTTTTTATGCCACTTAGTAAATAATTTTTAAAATTATTTCATTTATTTTGCTTCCATTTATTTTGTGAACATAGTTCACAAAAATCAGAACTTTTTATTATTTTAGAAATCTGTTACATTTTCCTCCCATGCAATTAACTGCCTCTGAAAACCCACTGGTGGGTCAGCCATGGGTCAGTTTCGACTCAACGACAAGATCAGTCGTTGATTCAAGCCAACTTCATTGAAATTCATCTTTTCCCCTGCTATAAACTTATATAAAACTTAAACATGTAAAAGTTGTTTAAACATTACTATTGCAAAAGTCTGTTATGAATAAACTAGTATTTCTATATAAACAGAATGCGACCTAAGCTTCAAACAGTCCATGTGGACACAGCAGTGCATTAAAAACTGTGAGAGCTGGAACTTGCCTGACCGGGCTGCTAGGTTTTTCTGGTCTTACAAGTTTGGGTTGTTTTTTTTGTTTGTTTGTTTTGTTTTGTTTTGTTTTTTACTTTTGAAGGGTACAGTCATCCCACATTCCCCACTCCGCCTTCTTCTTAATCTCTTTTAGTAGAAAATATTGGGAGCTTTCTTTCCCTAACAAGTTTCTGCCTTACTGAGTTCGAGCTTTCATAGGTTTTACTCTCTCTTCTTTGCACTATCAGTAAACAATCCTGGCCACATCTTCCCTCTCCCAGTGTCACTTCAGAGGCCAGTATTGGTTATGATGAGTTACCTAAATGCTGTTTGAGGTCTTTAGTGTGCATTGGAGTTCAAGTTTTTTTGTGGTTGTTTATTTTTATTTTGGGAGGGGTTTTTTCCTAGATAACATGATCTTGTTGGGTTTTTTTTTTTTTTTGTTTTGTTTTGTTTTGTTTTTTAACAAAGTGCTATCTTAAATGTCAACAGTTTAGGAAAAAGAGTTGATTAAAATTGTGAATATTTCACTATAAATTTACATCTGAGTTATTTCCTGTTTTAAATAAAGATATCACATATAACATTTGGATGGAAGTATTCAAAACCGTAACTGCTTTTCTGTTTTCATCTTTACTTCATAAATGCTTCATTCCTGTTTCTTTGTAGAATATTTCATAATTAGTCATTCCCATGCTTCTGGATCATTTTCCTCCAAGGTTTATATTGTTAACATTATTACTAACATGTCAATTTATGAACTAGAGATAATATTTGCCTGTAATGTGAAGTTTATTTTCATAATAAAGTTTAATAATTTACTTATATCAATATTTAATTTAATACTCCTTTTAGAATGGGCTGTATCAATACAGTGCAATGAAATAGCTTTACAAATTATTACCTCACAACTTGCTATCTGATTTTTTTTTTTAACTTTAGAAAAAATTCAGTGTCAAATTAGACTATTACAATACTTGAAAAATTTTTTGTTTCTGGTCCAACATTAGAAAACCATCTTAACTTCTAGTAATTTAAGCATGGGAATAGTTGTTGTTCCTCTAAGGCACTCTGATGGCGTAGTCCTTCGGAGGTTGTGCTGTTAACCCAAAGGCTGCATTTTACTGGTCGTTCGAATGTGTTTGCCACACACACCTGGTGCTGTGTGTGGCAAAAGTGGGCAGACCCCTCTGTGCTATTTGCAGTCTTAGAAAACCTGCTGGTCGACCAGCTGTAAGTCGTGCTGACTTGCCAGCAGTGAGTGAGTAGACTGAGATCAGCCTCTAAGACGGTGATATTGCCTTACTTTCTTGATATAGAACCTTGAATATAGAACAGCATACAGATGTTATTTCTGTCTTCTAATAAGGAATAAAGCTTATGTTTTTACCTTGAAATTAAATATACTGCTCATCTTTGTTAACCTTTTCTATTGTTGCCTAAAGTAGCAAAAGATTATCTTTTTTGATGTTACATATTTGTGTGTGCTACTAAGATTTCAAATTTTCTTCTTGACTCTCTCATATCATTTAATATTTGAGTCAAATCCATGGCAGACTTTTTTTTTCATTTTATTAAAGGGACTAAATGGATTCTTTTACCTCAGAGGTTTGCTGTGGTTTTTAAATAAGTTAATACATATAAAATGCTTAGAATAGTGCCCGTTATTGTAGGTAAGCCCCTGTCTATGTCAGCTACCCTCCCCGCTCCTGGGTTACCAGTGTCTGACTTAGCACAACTCCTTCTTGTCCTGTAATGTTATGTAAATTTGCCTTCACTTGGAAGTGATTGAAGTCATGACAAATTCTTCATCACAATTACTTTCACCTGCTACATATGCAGTTTTTCCAATGAAAAGGCATTGAGCTTTTTCTTGCACTAAGGTAAGGCTAAATAAGAACTGTGTGCACTGTTCAGATTGACCTAGTATGACTTAAAGACATAGATAAGTAGGAGAGAATCTCCTTCTTAACTCAGGGGCTGCCTGTATTACCATTATTATAGTATGGGTACTAATGAGGAAATGATCTAATCTCTGTAATGGTGTAATAATTTCCATCCTCATAAACAATCAGTACTTCAGTGCATATGTCAGTATAAAGTCATTAAAGATTATTCAGTTAACTATTTCCAGGATTGTTGGTTAATTACTTAATAT
>NW_006399804.1:13822441-13886612 GCF_000299155.1 Elephantulus edwardii | reverse complement strand
GTGGATTCAAACCAGCAGAGAGGTGCTACCTTTTGGTGAGCGCAAGCCCCTACCCAATGTGCCACCAGATATCATGATCATTGTTGTTGTCACAGTTGACTCAGATCTCTAGTGGGTTTTCAGAGGCAGCAAATTTCAGGGAAGGAGATTGCCCATTTTTCTTCTGTGGTGCAGCTGGTGGATTTGAACCACATTGATATTGGCAGCACAATTCCTTACCAGTTGGCCACCAGAGTTTCACTATTATGATTACATCTGAATAATTGTAGGTGGGATAAAAAATTAAGTATAAAGTCATGCAATTTGTTTTTAAAACACTTACAATATTAGTAGTTACTTATCAGTGATTCAGACACTGCTAAGCAAAAGGTTACAGGTTAAAGTTTACCCTACAGGTGCCTCAAAAGAAAGGCCTGGCTGCTGTTGTAATTGTTAGGAGCTGTCAAGTCGAGTACAACTCATAATGACCCGATAAACAAAAGACCTGAACTTTGTTCTGCCCTGTGCCATCCTCAAATTCCTGACACATAAGAGCAGATTTTTACCAATCTCTGCTGCCTGAAATTGATTCAAGATGCATTAATAATTACTGTGCTTGGAATCCAAAAGTTAGAAACAGCAACAAAAGTCAGTAGTTGGAAAATATGAACTGAAACAAATAATACTGACAGTAAAAACAATGTTGCTGATCATGTGGTAGAATTTGGCAAGATGCACCATATATTCATGCTAAAGTCTTTTAAGAACACAAATGGTCACTGAGCATGTAAATGTCACCAGACAGAATACACAGTAAATAAACTGACTACATCTGTGGAGAGACAATGAAGAAGTTCTGTATCATCAACTATAACAAGAGCAGGAAAAGGCTGTGGAACAGACTATCAACTTGCTCATTTTCAAGTACAAGTTGAAGTGGGAAAAAAATTAAAAGACTATGAAAGCCACAATATGACCTTGGGTATAAACCACCTCAATTTGGAGACCATCTCAAAGATGTATTTAATACGCTGAACATTACTGTTGCTGTGAGCAAAAGCTAACTAAGTTGTGAAAAGAGATCAAGAAAACCAACAAGAAGAAAGGGAAAAGATAAGAAAAGACCAAATGGGGTTCTGAACTGTCTCTGGAATTTGTTCTTGACCATAGAATGTCTAAAGTGAGTTGAAGACATGACAAAGTAAAAGACCAGAAAATTTCAAAAGTTGTTTCAAGAAGGCAAAGTAAAGGATTACAACAAAATGTGTAAAGGATGGAGTTAGAAAATCAAAAGGGGGCGAGCTCTGGTGGCCTAGTGGGAGGAAACTGCACTGCGATCCCAGAGGTGCACGGTTCAAATCCACCAGATGCTCTGCTGAAGAAGAAGGAGTAATTGCCTCCTGTACCAGTCAGATCCAATTTGACGGTACACACATTAAATAAATGAATGAATGAACGAATGAATAAAATTATTAAAAAAAAAAGAAAATCAAAAGGGAAGAACATGCCAGCATTTCTCAAGCTGTAAGAACTGTGGAAACAAAGTCAAACAATATTTTTGGTCAAAATATTAAGTATCCAGGAATGTCAAAAGAAGATGGAAGGGAAATGGAGTTAGTGTTCCAAAACATAATTGGTTCACATTTAATCATTGCAAAGGATAGTGTATAATCAAGAACCAGTAGTAGTAGTAGAAGTTCAAGACTCCAGAAATTGACAGAAGACCAGTTGAATTTCAACAAACATATAGCACTGGAGGTGCTCACTTGTTTATGCCAAGACATCTGGAGAATTCATCCTTGGAGAGAGAGATGCTAGAGAAGGTGGAGGGTCTGAGAAAGTGAGGAAACCCCTACCTACACAAGGTGGACTGACAACCAGTGAGGAAACCCCTACACATGGTGCACCAGTACCTCGACTACCACAGTGGGCTTGAGGCTGGCAGAGAACATGAGGATGGTGCAGGAAAGGGCAAGTTTCCCATCTGTTGTTCATAGGCTCTATCTTAGATACACTTGACTTCACAGCACCTACCACCACTATCACCACAGAAGTGTTTCCTTCAGTCTTACTGAAAGAAATCATAAATTAATCAAGTGTCCTCTTACATGTAAACCTTCTTGTTTTAAGCAAAACTGCATGTTAAATGATAAAGTCACTATACTTAATTTTTATTGAAATATAGTAGGTCAAGAGCGTTTTCTTTTGTCTCCTTGTGATGGATTATGGGATTGAGCTATGGAAGCAGGTTGGCTGTAATGTCACTTTCCTATTGTAAGAAAGTAAGCGTGCCGTTTCTTTAAAAACACAAATCTCCAGCAGCTGTGGGTAGGCTCTCTGGAAAAAGTCTGTCCATAAAAATGTTGAGCCAATTATAAATTACAAAAATGTGAAATATAAGTAAAAATATATTTTGTGTAAAATGGTTTCCTTACTCCAAATTCCATGTTAATATTCCCTTTCCCTTCCATTTACGAAAGCCAGCTCTGGCTAAGACTTTTGCTCTGTGAATGGACTCCAATTAAATCGTTTTTAGTTATGTATTCATACTTATCTAAAAGAATCCTCTAAGAGAGGATTCTCTAAAAATCTTAAATTTATCCTCACTTTTGATCATCCTTTTAGCAAGAACCCTGGAAAACAAGAAAATAATCACTAATTCTCTTCTTAGACTTAGGTTTCTTGACATAATACTTAGTTGAGTCTTAGCCCTGTGAAGTGGACACTTTTATTGCCTACATATTAAAGATGAGATGGTAAGCCAAGGAGAAGTCTTAAATCACTCCCCAGGGTCACACAGTTGGTCACTAAGCAGCAGAAGCCAGTTCAAATCTGTTCAGCGCTCCTTTGCATTTTAACACTAAATGATGCTTCTCTTCCAGTGTAATTAGTAAGGCTGTCTGAATGAGGTCTTTTGTTTGAGGAGTGAAGCTCCACAACTTGTATGACATCCCCTCTGTTGGTAGCAGAGACCTCGGAGACAGATTGACAGTCAGCCTGCGTAGTGGAAGTGAATATGGTGATGCCAGTGATGTCTGTGCAGAGAGCAAGGAAGGAGCAGCCGAGACTATCTTGAGTTCCTTCCAGCTCTTAGACTTTTACGTATGTGGTGTTTTATCTTTATCTGCCTCTTAGAATTTTAACTAAGATAGCATATGTGTGATGTGGATTCTTAAAATGATAGCTTTCGATGTTGAAATGCCACTGGTGTTATTCTTTCTGAAAACTGACATTAAGAAGAAACAGCAATCATAGTAACGCATTAGTTAATATGAGGGAGAGGGTTGTTGGATTTCTTTATAGATCTGTTTATAGTTTTTCATATTGTTTTTTTATATATATATTGTGATTTATGTAATCATTTACATTTATACTTTCATATACATTGTTTCATTCAAGCACATTTTTGCTTTATACAATTCTTTCGGTACATGGTGTCTTACAGAATTAATTACTATTAATTTATGACTTTTATCACTCCCTCTTCTCAAGTCTCCATTGCATCTTGCCTATTCCTTCATATCCACCCACGATATCTGCTGTCCTAATTATTTCCTCTGCATTCTTTTGCGTCTTTTCTCCCCTTCCTCTTTTGAACAGTTCTACTTGTCTTAATGTTCCTTTTATCACTTTAATACAGTCAACATTTACCAAGACCAAGCTCTATCTACCAGATATTCACCGTACAACTAGTATCACCAGGTCATCTAACAGAACATGGTCACCATCTCTGAATGTCCCTAGAAACTTGCCTTAAATGCCTGATTGCCTCCTTCCTTTCCCCCCTTTGTTTATTTTGTGGTGCTGAAAGTAATAATCTCAATTAATTATGAAGATTAATATACATACTCTAGGATCCAGGATTCACTTGTGATTTGCTGAACAGAAAATTTTAGTTTTCACTATTAGACCTTGCTTTGGATGAAGCATTTATGTTCTCATTATAATAATTTTAATGCCAACATTTTATAGTGACTTGAGAAAACCCTCCCTCCATACACAGAATAATTATGCAAGAATTTATGCTTGTACCTCCTTGTCCTAGAGTTGCTTCCCATGAGGCAAGAACCATGGGAGTCTGAAATTAGAACTCGATGAAATATCTGCATAGGAAAATTATAATGGTTCCTGTATAACTTTTGTGCTCAATCAGAAACCATTTCATCCGGGATTATAAATTGCACCAGCAGTGACAGGTGACCAGAGCTGGAGGGTATTGATGGGAAATTTCAATTTTTGATGTAAGAGTGTAGAATTCAACTCTCTGGCCCCTATCCTCATACCAACTTGTGACATTTCCTTTTTAACTTCACTGAGATCTCATCGCTCTCTCTTTTTTTTTTAATTAATTTCAATGAACATCTAAAGAGATTTTGGACTTCCATTCATTCATTGTTGCACTTTTCTCCCCACCCACCCCACCACACCCCCATCCCCAGTTTGCTCCTTTCCTGGAAAAGCGAAAGAAAAACTCCTTCATTGGTACACAGTCCCCCCACTCATCTCTTTTTCTGTGATGTTGTTGATTGTCGTGGAGTCGAGCATGACTCATAGTGACCCTATGTGAAGCCTTTTCATAACTCTTGTTTCTCTAAGTTCATAGTTTCCAGAGGCATGTAGTTTAGGAAGTAGATGCCACTCCTGCTTCCAGTTTTGTATGATACATGTATATTTTATTATCCCATTTGCCTCCACCTTTGTTAAGAGAGCTTTATAGAGGTTATCTTTGTTTCAAATTCATTTTAGATCTTTTCCTTCAAATGACTGAAATTTCTCAATATTAGAATGGCTTTTCATACACTACTGAAATGTATTATTAGATGTGCTTTTATCGCCATTCCTAACTTCTTGATTCATTTAATTAAACTGTGCATTCATATGTCAAATTATAATCCCTATTTAATAATTTCTAAGTGTTACAGAATGGTGCCCCTTTTTAAAATCCTATTTCATAAAGCCAATGGAAACAATTACTTCTCCTCTCCATTAATTATACTTAAAATTCACAGTTTATTACATACACTTTCCTTTTGCTACAAAATACCTCTTCCTGAAAGACGTTTTCTACTAACCAGATTTGAATATATTCATTGCAAAACGTGCAATGTATCCACACTCTTTCTACTACCTCCATCTGATTCTTATTTCCATTAATCCTTCTAACTCTCACTGCCTTCTGAGATTTATCTGTGAGCAAAAGGTGTCCTTTTGAGCTTGTTTAATTGTTTATTCTAAGGAGTGAATGTCTCCCTGGTGTTAATGGTCACATTAATGGTTTATCTGTTGTTGGCTGAAAGTTGAGTCATTGATGAATTTTGTTCCATGTTTTAAAGGTCACTGACTCTTGGAGGTTCATCTGTCTCGGCTAAAGTGGCAAGCTTGGCCATTTTTGTTGTTGTGTTTTGTTTTGTTTTGTTTTGTTTTTTTTTTTTTGCTTTATTTTCTTTCACACCTCTATCCAGTACATTTCATGGTGATACCAAGGAACTCTTTTTAAAGAGTTCAGTGGTGGTGCCGGGCACCATCTGTTTCTTTCTCCGGGTCATGGAAGCTAAGGTAACTAACTGGTCTGTTAGTCTTTTGGACTAATTATTATTATTATTTCTTTGTCTTTGATTTTAGGAAGTTTATGATATGTCTTGGTGATTTTCTTTTGGGGTCTATCCTATTAAGGGTTCATGGAGCTTCAGAAGTGCATATCATTTCAATCTTTATAATATTGTGGACATTTTCTTCCAGCAACTCTTTTAACAATTTTCATTGTGCTTTTGGGGACTTTTTTGTTGTTGTTGTTGTTCTTATTTGATTGTTTCTTCCAGTTACATGTAAGTTTATAAGTTACTCCTCTTGATGGTGAGCCACATAATTCTTAGGCTTTCTTCATTCTTTTTATGATAGTTCCTCGAACAAATATTAAGATTTGTCTTTACTCTCACTAATCCCATGTTTCATTTATTCAGTTCTGCTCCTTTGTTGTTCTAACATGTTATCTATTTCTGAGTTTTTTGTCTTAATCTTCTGAATTTCTATTTTCTAGTATTGACATGATTCCTAATTTTTAATTTATTTTGTCAGTTTGTTGTTTTGGTTTTTTATTCTTGAGGTCCTTGATTTTTTTTTCTGGTTTCTTCAAACTTTTTCTTTTATTCATTGGAAGTTCTTAAATATAATTTGTTTTAATTATCCTTGTTAGGAAGTTTCCGTAGCGTTTCTTCCTTGGAAAGATTTTTCTGGTCACCTGCTTGCACCATCTTCTCCTGGTTTAGAAGGTTTACTGGGCGGTGTGTGTGTGTGTGCGTGCTCCTACCCGGTATTGTTATGTTTCTTTTGTTTTTGTATTTCTGATGGAGTAGAGCTAGTTTGACAGGTCTTAGTCATTCCCCTTATCGTCTGATGAGTGTGGTGGAAGATATAGTATGGGTACAGCTTTCTTACTGCCATTGATACAGAACAGTTGAGGATATTCTGGGCTGGTGTTGTTTGCAGTCTGTCATTGATGAGGTGGTGCAGGCTCGGATTTGCTCTTGCCCAGAGGATGACGCTGTAGGAGGTCCATGCGTGTCTTAGCAGTATGGGTGGATAGAAAGAAGAAAATAGAAAACCAAGGAAGGATACAAAATGAGAAGGGAGAGTGGGCGGAAGAGGAAATAACATTTTTAAAGGGTAAGAAAAAGACAAGGGGAGGGAACTTGCTTAGAGTGACTGCCTCTGGGATGGAGTTTCTCCTGGACCAACAGAAAGTTTGGAGTGAGATGCTGAATCAAACTCAATTTCTGCTCATCTGAAATGTGGTTGATGTCACAGCACTGACTCAAAGACAAGAGTTATAGATGAAGGATGTGATGAATGGCCAGGGACAGTGCCTCTCCCAGCCTAGGGAGCATCTAGCATCAGGACATCTCACCTGGAATGGAGTTTCTGCTGGGTTTTCAGGTACCAAAAGCAATCCATCCAGTCAGGAATGTTGATTCTGCTAGATCTGTGTAAGCAGGGATGGTCCCTCTATCAGAGCTAGCAAGTGCACTCTGCCATCCCCACAAGGTAGGGAGTGTGTTGCTCCAATTGTGGACATGGCATGAACCTGATAACCCACAAGTCTGCCCTGCCTTGTTTTAGACAGCCTCTGCCAATCCTGGAGGTGATCAGGAGCAGAGTTTCTAGTCAGAGATCGTACTTCTGTTAGTCTAGGGACAGCTGCAGGCTGGACACTTGCCCAAAGATGGCACAACACCCTGACATGAGGAGGTAAAAAAATTGTGCCTACAAATGTGGGACAAGCATGCACTCATTGTCAGATCCACAGTGTGGACACCCACCTTGGGAGCACCAACTGGGTGCCCACCACCTGTTGGGTGGGCATGGGAGACAGGCACTACTCCAGTCACCAGGAGATTATGAAGTACAGGGGGGAAATGACACTTTTCCTGTCCTCAACCAGGCACTGGTGTGGGTGCCACTGCCATCCTGGGTTTCCCACTGAATCAGAAAGCACCTTGCAAAAGTTCAAAATGGCTATACAGTGTCAGATCCCATGGCAGTTCACACTTTGTCTCCTTTTTCAGTGTTTCATTTGGTTTCTTCTTTTAGTCAGTATATGAACTACTACTTTCTTGTTTCCTTTTAAGTTCAGGATTCCAGGATTATCATCCATATCATTATTTTTATTTTGTGATGTTTTGTGGTAGAGCATTGGGGCTCACATTTGCCTACCCCACCAACATGCCAGAACTCTGATACACCATTTTAAGTATTTAATTTTTTTTATTTTGTACTACTTTATTTACAAAGTTCATAAACATTGTTTTTCCCACTGGATCTTTCCCATTTCCTTTACCCAGCCCTCCCTGTTGTTGCTGTTGTTATGTGCCGTCAAGTCATTTACGACTCATAGTGACCCTATGTACTACAGCCCCAAACCCTTCTCTATCCTGTGCCAATCGCATTGCCTCTGACACTCCCATCCCGATTGCCCCAGTCACTGAATCAACCCACCTCAGAAAGGGTCTTTCCCTCCTGCGCTGTCCCTCCACTCTACCAAGCATGATGTCCCTCTCCAAAGTTAAAAAAAAAATGTCCAAAGTATGTCAGACGAAGCCCCAGAATCATTGCCTTCAAGGAGTAGCCTGGTTTAACCCACTCCAGAATGAATCTGTTTGTTTTCTTGGCAGTCGAGGGTACATTCAATACTCTTCTCCAGCATCACAGCTCAAAGGCATCAATTCTCCTTCTGTCCTCCTTGGTCATTGTCCAACTCTCTAATGCATAGCCTGTATCAGGTGCACCTTAGTCTCCAGAGAGACACTGTTGCTCTTGAGTACTTTAGAGAGGTCCCTAACAGCAGACTTTCCCATCACGATACGTTTTTTGATTTCCTGGCTGCTGGTGCCAAGAGTGTTGACCATGGAGCCGATCAAACTGAAGCTGTGAACAGTCTCAATCTCTTCGCCATCCATCCTTATGCTGCCAATTGATTCAGTGGTGAGAATCTTTGTCTTCTTGACATTGAGCCTCAGTCCATACTGCAGGCTGCAGTCCTTGACCCTCTGCAGCAAGTGCATGAGGTCCTCCTCAGTTTCGGCAAGCAGGGTTGTGGCATCTGCATAACACAGATTGTTAATAGATCTTCCACCAATCCTGATGCCACACTTATCCTCATAGAGGCCAGCCTCTCAGATAATCTGCTCTGCATACAGGTTGAAAAGGTATGGAGATAGGACACATCCCTGGCATACACCCTCCCCAATTTTGAACCATGCGGTGCTACCCTGCTCTGTTCTGACTACTACCTCTTGGTCCAAGTATAGGTTTTGCATCAGCATGATTAAATGTTCTGGGATTCCCATTCTTCTCAGAGTCAGCCACAGTTTGTTATGATCCACACAGTCAAATGTCTTTGCATAATCAATGAAACACAGATAGACTTTCTTCTGGTATTCCCTGCTTTCAGCTAAGATCCATCGAACATCAGCTACAATATCCCTAGTACAACTTAAGAGACACTGGACAAACCATAAAAAAATTTTCAGCAGTTGACATGTTCGGAATCACAGAAGCCAAGGAAGCTTCAGATACAAGTTGTCAGATCATGGGTCTGACAATGGAAGATAAATTCTGAAGGAATTTGGTAGAAGTGAATGGGTATCCTGGTGGATGATGGAGCTGGGAAATAAGTGGGTCAAGGCACTGGGCTAGGGGCAGGGACACTTCACAATGAGGGATTTATCTTTCACTGCTCCACATATTGCTTGTCTGTCGGATACACCTCTAAATCTAAACATTCAGATTAAGACAGACTAGGAAGAAGGATTGGCCATCCAGTTCTGAAATAGCAGGCCTCTGAAAACCCTATGTACAGCCCTCCCTATACACATCAAATTGTGCAACCCTACGATTACACCCCTGCCCAGCTTTACCTCTCTGCTTCTACACTCATATACATTTTACTAGTTATCTATTTATACAATAATGGTCTCGTACAGTATTTGTCCTAATGGGACTGAATTAGTTCACTTAGCATAATGCTCTCCAGATCCTGATACATCATTTTTAATAAGAGTCTGTTTTCTCTCCTTTTAAGCCCTTACTTTGGGAGAGTATAAAGGTTTGACAGAGCAAGAATTTATTACACATCTTATTGAATTCTTAAATGGTTTGTATGGAAACATCCCCATTTTAGAAAGGAAATTGAAAGAGATTATACAACAGCATGAAGGGCAAATGGAATGAAATGGGAATTCAATAAAAAACAAAAATTTAGCCTGGATTTTTTTTTTTAAGCCAGCATACTGAGTAATAGCAATATACTCAAGAAAGGTTTTTAAGAAGACTTGCTATTTAAGTATTTTTAAATTGCCATATTGAAATATCTTATGATTTATTGTTAAGAGCACACATTTAAGACTATGAGATTTACTTCTAGATTTCAATAGAATTTAAATAATAAACTTATAGCATTTTCATAGGAGGAAAAGGACTTGACATTCAGTAATTTACTATCCCTCTAGAGTCTAATGAAAAATGAAATTATTTGCTCAGGGTCAGTTAGTGACAGGGCCCTGTTCTATCAGCATGAGCCACACATTGGCGTGTTTAACATTACGCCCTCCCTAATTTAGTTTTCTTTGTATTTAATAATAGATTCTGTGTGCACCACAGGCATGTTATTAGATTTTCTTTAGAAGAGGGTATAAAATGTTCCACTATTCATGAATAGAATTTTTTTATTTGTATTTGAAATGTTTTTATGGTGTTTGTTTCTTATCAAATGTATTCATAAGGCTGTGACAAATTATCTTTGATTCATACTTAATATTTGAATTCTTTTTTCCATATACTTCATATTTTAATGCCGTATTTTCCTGCATTAGATTACCATTTTATTCACTGATTTCTTTTAGAAATCTCTTTATACTTAGAACCAAATAAGATTTATATTACTGCAAATGACATAAATGTTATCCTCTTCTAAGTGTTATTTTAATGGAATTGTGTAGTGTGTTTTTCTCCCTTACTGAAAGCACTTGTTAACAATGTGAATAAAATGTTGTCTAACTTGGAGAGTTCTTTATTTTTGTTTTGCCATTTTATCATTTTTATACTTTAAAAATTTTTTTTTCCATAAAAATATATTTTTTATTTGCAGCTGGATTTCGAAGAAGCTTTCGTCTTAGTAGAAAAGATAAAAAAACAAATAAAGCCATGTATGAATGCAAGAAGAGTGATCAGTACGACACAGCTGATATACCTACATATGAAGAAGTGACCCCATACAGGCGACAAAGCAATGAGAAATACAGACTTGTTGTTTTGGTTGGTAAGTGCTTTTGCATGTAATTCTAAAGAAATACCTGCAGTAATAACTATTTAACCTTAAAATCCACTACCTTTTAAACTTTTTAGATGAAAAAGAATCAGTTTCTCTTGAACACACTTTGTCCTCTAAAATGAAGTCTCATAACATTTAAGATGTATTCTAAGATTAGTGAAACTTCCACAGAAGAGGGTATTGCAGACATCCTTGTTATATATTAAACATGGGCAACTAAGTAATAGAATTGAGGAATTTTGAATATAATTGGAGTTTCTTTCAATTTGTAATTTTGAGGCAGAAGCTGTGGTATCAACTTCCTGTTGTATTTAGATCATCAGTGAAACAAACTTTTGTCTCATGGTTCTCTGGTACTGACAGAGTTAAAGCTAGAGTGTCAGTTAACATGCTGCTTGAAAGATGTCAATCAATAATATGGGCATTTTCACAAACCTTGGTCTGTTTGATCCCTATTAACATTCTACCATCCGTCCAGTCCTAACTTGGATTAGAATCACTACCTCAGCAGTACCCACATTTGTTTAAGTAACTTATGTGGTGACCCTATTTCAGCTCCCAGGACTGAAACCAGTAATTTGATAAAACAGTTTAGAGTAAAGCTGCATAGTGTGTCTTGTTGATTGTTCCTTATAAACTGAAGATAAGCATAAATGATAGTCACAGGATAACCCCTTCTCTCGAGGTGGAATCTTTTGAAAGGTTTCAACACTTCCTCAATCAGTCAGAGTGAGAAACTATGAGGTATCTCATGTATGATGATACTGGAAGGGATCGTTAGCATAACAGATATTAAAATAGGTTGTGTCATTTAGGAATATATACTCAAATACTTAAACATTTCTCTTATTAATGGTGTCTACTTCTTTTGATCCGTGTCTACTGAATCTTCCCTTCAACCGTACGTGGAAAAATATTCTCCCAAGTTTTGATTTTTAAAAAATAAACGTTGGCTCTAGAGCTTATCTAGGGAGCTCCAGTGGCATAGTTCATAGCAAGCTGTGCTTCGAACCCAAAGGAGATTCTGTACTCCAGGGGAGAAAGAAGGGCAGTACCCTTCCCTTGTGATTTGACAGCTTTGGAAACCTGAGGGAGAGTCAGTAAAGTCTCAACTGAGCAAGGACACTGAATTTAAATTGTGTCATTAAGAACTCCCAATAAAGATGATATCAAGCCAAGTGAGGGTTCTTTGGAGAATTGCACCAAACATTTCAAAAGAAAGCAATTTTATACACACTTTTCAATAAAAATAAAATAGAAAAAAAATTCCAAATGCATTTTATGAGGACAATACCTTGATCCTAAAACCAGCCAAAAACATGATTTGAGATCTAGACACTAACATTCCTCATAATCATAGATTTTAAAATCCTTTTAAAATTGACAAATCTAGCACTATAACAAAGGCTGGATGAACCTTTCTTGGTTATAAAAAATAATCAAGCAGTCAGTCACTAGAATTTTTAATAAGAAAAAAGGACCAGGCAGTGATTTACCTAATGTTAAAAGTCATGTGATAATACATGTGAAACTGGAACCTGTGGAAATTCACTAGAGAAGGAAAGCTCAAATATTTACTACTAAAGTCAGCTATAGACAAGTGGTACAATTACACTCTGTTAATTGTGGAAAACTTGTGGGACGCAGAAAAATGAAGAAGTCCTGTTAAGTTTGGGCTCTCACAGGTTTTATTGTTTATGCAAGAAGTCATCATTTTCCATTTTTGGTTTTTGGGGTTTTTTTCCCAATATCCAAAGCACTTTATTGCAGATCTGGGAGAGCAGAGAGAATTATCTCAAAAACTGTTCTTCATCTAAAGATGCTTATTGGTTTTTATACTTAAGTAAGGTATTAACATAATAATACTTAACATATTACTATGGCTAGCTCAAAGTTGCTTTCAAAAGAATAGTTTACATACAATCACTAATAAACTGACAGTTTTATGAGGTACAGTTTACATATGGCTGAGAAAAATGCAGTTTCCAAAAGAAAGGCTATTTCAGAAAAGATGCATTTCCTTTCCTGGGAAACAGCAAAGATAATCTGCATGACTATAGAGAGGTTACAACAGGGTCTGAGGACCAAACAAATGTTAGTTGATTCAACCAGCTTTGCAGGCTGAAAATCCTATACTAATGTTGAATAATCCTAAACTTATCAGTACCATCACCCTATCATCTTTCCCATTTTCTTTTGTCAATCTTATATTTATGAGACCTGTTTTAATCAAAAGAGGTTGCTCTGATCTAGGACAAACTGTTCTGAGTTGATTCTTGGGGAGTAGAAATTCTTTACACAAAGATTGTCTTGATTTGTGGTTCTCCATTTGGGAATAGGGGTATAGACTCTCTGGCTGCTTCATGCTGAACTGGTATTGAGAGGAAG
This sequence comes from Elephantulus edwardii, assembly GCF_000299155.1. NCBI lineage: Eukaryota > Metazoa > Chordata > Mammalia > Macroscelidea > Macroscelididae > Elephantulus > Elephantulus edwardii. The sequence goes on along the minus strand of NW_006399804.1, from coordinate 13,873,420 downwards.
GGGGATGGGGAACCCACTTTAATTCTTAACTGGAGGTCTTAAGTTGAAGCTGCATGTCATCTTGTTCAGTTAGAAGATATTTTCATGATGTTTTCTGCCTTCTAAACTGTAAGGTATCTGAAGCTTTTATGTTTGACAGCTCTTCAAAGAAATAGCATTAATAGTATATAAAGAAGAAATTGTTGTTGTGTGCCACCAAATGAAAATGACCCTCCAGTGGTTCTCAGAGGCAGTAAATAGCACTTTTGGGGGATTATCTTTCTCCCACAGAGCAGCTAGTGCATTTGAACTGTGTACCTTTGGGTTGCCAGTGCAACTCTTTACTGCTAGGACACTAGAGTTCCTTTAAACAAAGGAAATGAAAAAGAAAAAGAACCAGTTTCTGGTTTGTTCTAGGTACAGAGCTCCAAGAATGTCTCTATTAACATAGTATAGAATATAAGGGAATCATCTCTAGCTTTAAATCCAAATGATTGAATGAAAAATTGCACAATGAAGGCAAAAACTATTACAAAAACATGTGCCTTTATAATTACAAATCTTGTCATAAATACATTTTGCAGAAATGGTTTTATAGAGGCTTGTCTTTTGCTTCTCTTAAAAGTTTATTTTACAGAGCAGTTTTCAAACTAAGGAAGTCCATTTAATCAGTATTTTCTTTCATTTACTGTGTTTTGTGGGTAGTGCTTTAAAGAGTTTCTATTTAATTCTGTGATCTATTTTGAGGTGTTTTTTTTTTTAATACATCACTAAGTATGGATCTTTGTATATAAATGCTCAGTGTGTTATCTTTCTCCTATTTAATTGCCTATGTACCTAACTCTTTTTAAAATGTACTGGCCTTACGCATTCAAGTAGATTTCTGAACTCTGTCCTGCACCATATACCTTTGCGCTTATCATTTTGCCAGCAATAGTAGTATCTTTAATACTGTATAATAAGTCTTAATATCAAGTAGGATGAACTCTTCAACTTAGCTTTTATTTTATAAAAATTATTTTTCAATTTCTCTGCATTGTTTAAGGAACACTGCTGGTGTGATGGTGAAAGAATTTTGTTGCCAATCAGAAACTGGACAGTTCAGACCCACTGACTGTTCAGTGTTTAAAAAAAAAAGTGGCAACCTGGATTGTTTAGATTGAAAAGATCGATAGTGCTGGAAACCCTATGGACAGTTCTACTTTGTCTTACAGGGTTGCTCTGAATCAGGATTGATTCTGTGGCATTGGAGTACCTTACTTATTAAATTTTAAATTAAAATTTATAAATGAATTGATCAATTTCTCAAAAGAAGAAAAAAATCCAAGGGTTTTTTATTTCAGTAGTTCAATTGTAAAGTAATTGATACTTTAATTTCATTTCTTTCCATCTATAAGCATAGCATCCTTTTCTCATGAGTGATTTGTTATGTTCATAATACAAATCCCTTCCATTTGGGGTTGGATTTCAGTCTGAGCATTTATTCCTTCCTGGTGCTATTGTAAATGACACCTCTTTTTTACTATATTCTTTATATTGGTGTGCATACAAAATTCATATATATTGTGTTTCGTACAATCATTCCCATGTATTGTGTTTTATAAAATCAATCACCGTTGAACTGTGTTCACCATTTTGCCATCTTTCAGGTCCCTGTTGGATGTTTCCTATTTCCTTAACCTCTGTCCTCTAATCACCAAATTGTGTGACTCGATGATTTCTCCACACCCATCTTTATCCCTCTGCTCCCGTCCATTCCTCCCTTAGATCTTCATACACATTTTACTAGTTATCCTTTTGTTTTTACAATAATGGTATCTTTCCTTATGAAACTTGAATTAGTTCACATGGCATACTGTCCTCCAGTCTCTCCCATGTTATGTAGTATTTTTCTAAATCATTGCTCCTGTATGCTGCGTAGTATTCTATTGTGTGAATGTATCACAATTTCTCAGTCCATTCATTTTGTTGGACATCTGGGCTGTCTTGAGTTTGTGAATAATGCTGCGATGAACACTAGTGTACAAATGTTTGTTTCTCATTTCTAATTTCCCTGGAGTATATTCCTGGCAGTGTAATAGCTAGATCCTTAGATCATATGGAATGTCTTTGTTCAGCATTTTGAGGAAACACCAAACTGCCTTCCACAATGCTTGTAACCATTTTACAATCCCATCAACAGTATTTGAGAGTTCTAGTCTCTCTACAATCTCTCCAACATTTATTGCTTTCTGTCAAAGGTAAATTTTGCCATTGCTACTGGGGTGAGATGATATCTCATTGTGGTTTTGATTTGTATCTCTCTTATTGCCAGTGATTTTGAGCATTTCTTCATGTGTCTGTTAGCCATCTGAATGTCTTCCCTTGTGAGAATTCTTTCCATGTCTTTTTCACATTTTGTAATTGAGTTATCAGTCTTTTTTGTGGAGGCCCTGTAGTATTCGGTAAACTTCTGTTATGAGGCCCTTGTCTGAGATGGCATTGCCAAGTGTTTTTCCCAGCAAGTAGATTTTCTTTGCACCCAATTGGAAAAATATTTTTATGTACACAGGGATTTAATCTTTAGAAGGTTCTGTTCATCAGTATAATCCTCTCCTGGTTGTGCATTTTTGATTGTATTTCTCAACCTTTTTGTTACCATAGGCTAGGCCTTCTAAATTTTGCTTCAGTTTGTCTCTTATGATCTTTGTGGTTTTGAGCTTTATGCTTAGGTCTCTGATACGTCTTGAGTTGAATTTTGTGTATGATGTGACATGTAGATCCCAAGTTTTCTGCAAGTAGCAGTCCAGTTTTGCCAGCACCATTTGCTGAAGAGGTTATTGTTTCCCTATTTAATAGGTTTTGTTTCCTTGTTGAATATTAATTGAGCATAGATATATGGGTTAATTTCTGGGTTCTTGATTCTGTCCACTGGTCTATGTGTTTGTCATTGTATCAGTGTCATGCTGTTTTAGTTATTACAGCAGTATAGTAGGTTTTGAGATCAGGGAGTGCTATGCTTCTCACTTCATTTTTGTTTCTCAGAAGTATTCTGCTTATTCAAGATCGCTTTCCTTGTCAAATAATCTTGCCAATTGCCTTTTTCATCTCTTTGAAAAAAGAATGTGGTATCTATATTGTGATTGTGTTAATCATGTAGATTGCTTTTGGTAGGATTGTCATTTTCACTACACTGAATCTTCCTATCTGAGAACAGGGAATACTTTTCCATTTATTAGATCTTTTAGTTTCTCACAGAAGCATTTTGTACTTTTCTTTATCAAGATCTTTTGTGTAGCCAGTGAGATTTATTCCTAAGTATTTCAATTTGTGGTTGACTATTGTAAATGGTATTGCTTTCTTAATTTCTTTCTCCGTGTTTTCTTTTTATGGTAGAGGAATGCCACTGATTTTTGTATCCTTTTTATTTTTTGTCTTATTTTTTTGTATCCTTTCTATTTCTTTGTATCTTTTTGTATTCTTGTATCCTACCTCTCTACTAAATTGATCTATACTAGCTCTAACAGGGTTTTTTTTTGTTGTTGAGTTCTTGGGGTTTTCTGTGTATACTACCATATCAATTGCATATAACAACCATTTAACCAACTTTTGCTGATCTGGATGCCTCTCCTCTCGTTCTGTTGTCATATTTCCCTAGCAAGTACTTCTAATACAATACTGAAGAGGAGTGGTAAAAGTAAACATCCATGTCTCTTGTCTGTTCACAGGGAGTATGCTTTTGGTCTTTTTGAGAATAATATTGGCTCTTGGTTTTGCTTATATAGCTTTCCCTATCTTGAGGAAATTCCTTATCATTCCCCTTTTGCTGAGTGTTAAGTGTTTTAATCAGGAAGAAGGGTGTTGGATTTTGTCAAAAGTTTTTTCTACATCAAGTTCCAGGATTTTGTGGTTCTTCTTTACTTTCTACTGTGATGAATTACATTGTTTGTCTTATGTTGAGCAATCTCTGCATACGTGTTATGAATCCCACTTGGCCGTGATAAATTATTTTTTTGAGTTGGTGTTGAATTCTATGGACCAGAATTTTGTTAAGGATTTTTGCTGCATCTGTATTCATAAGCATGGTTCAAAATCAGAAAAGGAATGCATCAGGGATGTGTCCTGTCTCCATACTTTTTCAATCTGTATGCAGAACAGAGCAATTGAGAGGCTAGACTTTATGAAGAGGAATGTGGCATCAGATTTGGAGGAAGTCTCATCAACAACCTGCTTTATGCAGATGACACAACTTTAGTTGTTGAAACTGAGGAGGGCCTGAAGCATTTGAAGAGTCAAAGACTGTTGTTTTCAATATGGATTGAATCTCAACATCAAGAAAATGAAGATTCTCACCATGGGGCCAGTTGGCAGCACCATGAAAGATGGAGAAGACATTGAGGTTGTTAACAATTACAGCATGCTCGGCTCCACAGTTAACACTCTTTTAATACCAGTGGTCAGGAAATAAAAAGATGAATTGCACTGGGAAAATCTGCTATCAGGGACCTCTCCAGAGTACTGAAAAGCAAGGATGTCAGTCAGAGACTAAATAGTGCACCTAATCCAGGCCATGGTCCTGGAAGACTGTTGAGCTGAGGATCTTAGCTGATTACTGGCCAAAGGTTGCCCTTAGACCTTTGTCATATAGAAAATTAGCAGCTCATCCTTTATCATTCTTTCTTTTTATCTCATTTCCATTGTATTTACTTTAACTCATGGAGCATCATCAAAATAACTACTTAATAGTTTTGAATGATTCCATCACCAAAGTCGTCTTGGGTTTGGTATTTGTTGTTTGCACTTATCTTTGAAATTTTGTCACCTTTTACTGATTCTTGGGTGTTCAATAATTGAGGGTTGTTTACTTTGACATGTTGCAAGGCGGGACCAGTCCTTGGAGAGGCACGTCATGCTCGAGTGGGTAGAGTGACAGCACAAGCAAGAGAGAAAGACCTTCAATGGGATGGACTGATTCTGTGACTGGGGTAATGGAGTAGATGTGTCAGAGACAAGATTGGCACAGGATAGAGGAAGATTTAGGGCTATTGTCCATGAGACACTATGAGTCACAGGTGGCTCAGCAAAACATAACAACAGCATGCTGGCAGTTTTGGACATTGTGCTATATAGACTTTGAGTTCTGTTATATGTTCATGGAAGAGGTTTTTGTTTTATAAAGCAAGCTATCTGCCTACTTAGATCAAATCTGTATGGATTTTGCCTCAGTTCCATTTTCATTGGTTTTTACTATACTGCTTTGGATCTGTTCTGTGTATGTGTCTCTTAAATAGTCAGACACTTATGGAGTAATTAAAAAATGTAGTTAATTTCTCAAAGCCTTTCTTATATTATTTTAGATTCAGCTCACTCATGGGTGATTTAAGACAGACATCAACATGTGAAGCGTTAAATGGAGGTTCATTTCTGGACAAAATCTGAGAAGAAGGAAAAAAGTAAAATGGGGAAAGTTCATCCCTTTTGGGCCATTTTTACAGATTTACTTCTCCTTCCATAATCTACTTTTATTTATTTTTTGGACTCCTCTAGTTTTTTTTATTTATTTATACTAGTTTATTTACAAAATTCAAATACATTGTTTTCAGACCAGATTCTTCCAATTTCCCTCACCCCTTTACCCATCAAATTGTACAATCCTATGATTAACCGCCACCACCCTACCCCACAGTCCCCACACACATTCTCATCCCTCTCCTTCCACCACCCCCCACCTTGGATCTTCACACTCATTCTACAATAATGGCTTTATACAATATTTGACCTTGTGGGACTGAGTTTGTTCACTCACCATAATGCTCTCCAGTCCCTCTCAATTAGGTAATAATTTACAAAACCATTCTCCTGCATACTGCATAGTATTCCTTTGTATGAATGTACCATAATTTCTCAATCTCATAATTTGATTGTGGTTAGACATCTGGGCTCTTTCCATGTTCTTGTGATGGTGAATAGTGCTGCTATGAACGTTGGTGTGCAAGTGTCCATTTGTGCCTCAGTTCTCATTTTCTGAGGGTATATTCCAAGCACTGGGTTGTATGGAATTTTTATTTTTTTTTTAATTTAGGTTGTTTATTTTTCATTTCAGTGAATATCTACAGAGATTTTGGAATTCCATTCATTTATTGTTGTACCCTTCTCCCCGCACAAACCCCTCCTCCCGGAATTTTTATTTTCAACTTCCTAAGGAAACGCCAAACTTCCTTCCAGAGTAGTTGTACCATTTTACAATCTCACCAACAGTGTGTACCAGTTCCTATCTCACCACATCCTCTCCAACATTTATTCCTTGCTCTCCTGTTTGGCACTGCTTTAAGAGTGAGATAGTATCTCATTGTGGTTTTGATGTGCATCTCTCTAATTGCCAGTGATTTTGAGCATTTCTACATTAGATTATCTTCCTCTGTGAAAATTCTTTCCATGTCTTTTGCCCATTTTGTAATTATGTTATCAGTCTTTTTCAGTGGAGGCCCAAGAGCATTCTATAAACTTTCATTATGAGACTCTTGTCTGAGATGATATTACCAAATGTTTGTTCCTAGTTGGTAGGTTCTCTTTTCACCCAGTTGGAAATGTTTTTTGAGGCACACAGGGGAATTAGTCTTTAGAAGATGCCATTCATCAATTTTATTGTCTTCAGACTGTGCATTTCTGGCTGTATTTGGTAACCTTTTTATACAGTAGACTAGGCCTTCTAAGCTTGATGCCAGTTTGTCTCTGATGAACTTTATGGTTTTGGGCTTTACTCCCTGGTCTAGTTGGTTTTTGTGAATGGGGTGAGATACAGATCCTGTTTCGGCTTTCTGCAGGGGAAGTCCAGTTTTGCCACATACCATTTGTTGAAAAGGTTGTCATTTCTCCTTTGATAGCTTTAATTTAGAATATCAGTTGACCATAGATAGCTGGATCTGTTTCTGAGTTCTCAAATCTGCTCCATTGGTCTATGTGCCTCTCGTTGTACCAGTACCATGCTGTTTTGGTTACTACTGCTGTGTAGTAGATTTTGAGATCAGGGAGTGCTATGCCTCCCATCTCATTTTTGTTTCTCAGACTGTTTTGCTTATTGAAGATCTCTTGCCTCTCGAAATAAAATCTGTAATGGAATTGGAACTTCCTAAAAGCTTTTCAAGTCTTCTCTGAGGTAGGGTTTAGCCTCTCTTCACTAGTGTACTTTAATTAGCCTTCTCAACTTTGATTTAATATATGTTACTATAGAGGAGCCATTGTGATGTAATATTATTGCAGGCGCTCACATCTCCTATTGAAAGTTCCAGCCAATCCTCTGGATAGAGTCATATGGCAGCATCATCCCATATATCATCTTTCTTTTGCAGTTAAATAATGCTCCCAAAAACTTATATTAGTTACATCATTTCATCGGCCAAGCCCATAATGTTATTTGTCTATTGCTATAAAAGAATACTTTGTTTGTTTTCTTAGCAGTCCATGGTACATTCAGTACTCTTCTCCAGCACCACAGCTCAAAGGCATCAATTCTCCTTCTATTCTCCTAGTCATTGTCCAACTCTCCTAGGCATAACAAGTGATTGCAAAGACCATAGCCTGTATCTGATGCATCTTAGTTTCATAGTGTACAAGGGTTTTTTTATTTAAAAGATAGCAGGTTATCCTCCAAGACAGTGCTGCAGTTATGTCTCACTCCTATTTTGTCCCTATCAGGCTGCCATTTCTTTACCTGAAAAATGAGGATAAGAGTCTCTCTATTGTAGGTTTTTTTGAGGATGGAATGAAATCATGTTGGCAAAGGCTTGAAACAGTTTCTGGCATCTACTGATGTTTTTAAGGCACCTTGGTTGTAAGTACAACCATTAAATGCTTAGTTGCTAACCAAAAGTTTGGTGGTTTGAACTTAACAAATGACTCATCTACTTCCATAAAGATTGCAGCCTAATGTCATAAAACAAAATGTATACGAATGGCTGAATAGAAAACAAACTTGCTGGGTAAACTTTATTTGAATCATAATTTCAGAAAGGAAAAATCAATAAATAAAGTGCATACTCTTAAAAAAAAAAGATTGCAGCCTAGAAAACCTTTTCGGGTATTCACACTTTATTACAAGAGATCTCTGTGAGTCCAAATCGACTCAAGGCACCAAACAACAACAATAATAAATTTTTAATAAAATTTGTTTCTATCAATAGTAACAAAAATACTAATACAATAACCATGTAAATGTTCAAATCCAAGGCAGCTCTGGTGGCCTCAAGAGCAAGGAGTTGTGCTGCCAACCCAAAGGCTGGTGTTTTCGAATCTACCAGCTAGCTGCTCTGTTAGAGAAAGATGGGCAGTCTCCTCTGCTCGCCTAGGCTGTTTACAGCTTCTGAAAACCTGCTGGAGGATTAGCTACAAGTCAGTTCCACCTTGAGGGCAATGAAAGAGAATTCAAATCCAAGTAAGCAATCCCCACACTTTGAGCATCAGTGTTCTAAATTATTTAGAAGAGAAACAATGGACTGAAAAGTTTGGGAAATGGATAGTTGGCTTTTCATGATAGCAACAAACTGTACACTTAGTACAAATTTTCTTGGTTCTACCACATGTGTGGGTTATGGCTTTGGGGAGCACGGTGCCCCTTGTCAAGTTTTTCATTACCCGGTGTCCTCAACAGCCATTAGAGACACTGCTGTCTACCTTGGAATTGTTAGATAGATCCTGAGGAGGTACAAAGTATTTCTTCTCTGTATTCCTACCATACTAGTCTATGATTTTTGTTGTTGGGTTTGATTTCCAAGAAATAAAAATAGACCCATTTATTAGCTTGGTGAAATTATGACAGTAGAGGATTTTGAGCCTTCCTCAGACCTACCTCTTTTTTTTTTTCATTTAAGAGAAATATTCAAATAAAGCCTATTTTCATTTCATGACAGTTTTTGTTAAATTCCTCTCTTTATTTGGAAATGGATGTTAAAACAGCATTATAGGGCATTCAGTGCATTTTTCTGTATAAGTTTTATCTTTTGGAAAAGCTGACTTTTTGAAAGTAAAGTAATAAAGTTAAATAATGTGTTGGGGATGGAATCAAATCATGAAAGTTAAACAAAGCTTTTGGTGTTTAAAAAGCCACTAAAACACTTTTCATAGCTGAAATCTGTAAAAGAGCAGAACTTAATCTTGTGGATATTCAGACAATTTGTGACTTGTTCTGTCTGGTTATGAGGCATAAAAGGAAACTAATAATAAATCTTTCTGTGTATTTCACAGTTTTAGCATGAGCATTAAGTACTATGCTGCCGAAAGGCTGCTTTTTGTACAGGTACTTGGAATAAATACACGTTTATAAGACAGTAATATTTTCTCTCTCATAAAACTATGGCATAACACACACAAAAAAGGTGCTCTGGTGGTACTATGGTTAAGTGCTTGGCTGCTAACTAAAAGGTTAGCTATTTGAACCCACCAGTTGCTCCATGGGAGAAAGGGGAGGCAGTCAGTTTATTTAAAGGTTTATAACCTTGGCTATCCTATGGGGCAGCTCTTCTCTGTCCTTATTAGGTTCCTATGACTTTGAATGGACTTCAGTACAATGAGTTATAAAAGCAAGCTGGGGGAGAGTTTGCACCCAGTACTAACTGTAAACATGACTCTGTAGCGTTCCAATAACTTTTGCCAAGCTTTGATTATAAGTTATAGGAATGGGAATTTGGTCAGCAAAACCAAATAATATGTTATAGAGAATTTTAGTTCCTATGTTAAAAAAACAAGTAGCACTGGTGGCATATTGCATATGTATCAGGCTGCTAACCATATGGTCCAAAATCCATCTGACATTAGCTATACTATCCTTACCTAGTACCATGGCCTCTTCTAAACCCAACCTGTACTTCTGACAGTTCTCTGTTGATGTGCTGTGCCAGTTGTTTTTGGATAATTTTCAGCAAAATCTTGCTTGCATGTCATATCAGTGATATTGTTCGATAATTTCCGCTCTCTGTCGGGTCACCTTTCTTTGGAATAGGAACAAATATAGATCTCTTGCAGTCAGTTGGCTAAGTGGTTGTCCTCCAGATTTCTTGGCACACTTGATAAGTACATCCAGGGCAACATATGTTGAAGTATGTCAGCTGGTATACCATCAATTCCTAGGGCCTTGTTTTTTTGCCAGTTCTTTCAGTGCTTGAACTTCTTCCTTTATACCACAGGCTCTTGCTCATGCATTGTTTCATGAAATTCTTCTGTGTCTGCCAATTCCTTTTGGTACAAATGACTCTGTATACTTTTTCCATCTTTTAATGTTTCCTGGATCATTTAATATTCTGCCCAAAGCATCCTTAAGACTGCCAACTCAAGCCTTAAATTTGTTCTCCAGTTTCCTCAGCTTAAAAAATGCTGAGCGAGTTCAGTCCCTTTAATTTTCTGTGTTATGCAGATGACACAACCCTGCTTGTTGAAACTGAGGAGAACCTAAAGTGCTTGCTGCAGAAGGTCACAGACTGCAGCCTTCAATATGAATTGAAGCTCAACATCAAGAAAACAAAGATTCTTGCCACTGGGGGAATAGGCAATATCATGATAGATGATGAAGAGCTTGAGATTATTAAAAAGCCTTAGTTTGCTTGCCTCCACAACTAACACTCTTGGTACCAGCAGCCAGGAAATTAAAAGACTAATTGCATAGGGAAAGTCTGATGCCTGAGACCACGGCAAAGTACTGAAGAGCAACAGTGTCAGTCTGGAGACTAAGGTGTGCCTGATTCAGGCCACAGTCTTTGCAGTTATTTGCTATGCATCAGAAAGCTGGACAATGACTAGAGAGGATATAAGGAGAATTGATGCCTTTGAGCTGTGGTGCTGGAGAAAAGTATTGAACATACTATGGATTTCTAGGAGAAACGGGTTTGTCCTGGGGGAAAGTGAGACAAGGCTGCTCCTTGGAGGCAAAGATTCTGAAGCTTTTTCTGACATACTTGGGACATGTTGCAAGGCAAGACCAGTCCTTGGAGAGAGACCTCATGCTTGGAAGGGTGGAGGGACAGCACAAGAGAGAAAGACTCTTGATGAGATGGATTGATTCAGTGTCTGGGGTAATGATAGTATGTGTGTCAGAGACAATAAGATGCCAAAAGATAGACAGATTTTAAGGCTGCTGTACATAGGGTTGCCATGAGTTGCAGGTGACTTGACATCACAACAACCATAACGGCTACAGTTTGAATCCATCCTAAAGGAGGAAGATGGACAGTCACCTCCTCTAAAGACTTATAGCCTTGAAAACTCAGTGGAGGATCATGATGAGTCAGAACCAACTTGATGGCAGTGGGTTGTTTCAGCTTTTTTTTGGTGGGTTTTGATTTTAGAGTAAATGATATATATTGAAGATTAAAAACTAATTCTAGCAAAAGAATTTTGTCTAACAAAAGAGATTTATGTAATTGGTCTATGTTACAAGTTTCTTTAAAGTACTGGCACTACTGAAGTGATTCCAGCCCATGGTGACCCTGAGTATTACAGAGCAGAACAGCGGTCCGTAGTTTTCATGGCTGTACTCTCCAGGGAAGCAGGCCTTTCTGCCACACCACCACTGAGTGGGCTTATCCAACAAACTTTAGATTACTGAGTGCAAACTGTACCACCTAGGTTCCTTATTAGATGTTTATGCTGAAGCTTTATTTCTGAGCATTTCTCAAGTTCGTTTGTTCGTTCATTCATTCATACATTCATTCATTCAACTGGCTTTTGAATTTTTACTCTGGGCCAGTCTCTGTTCTAAGCATACAGAAGGACATTCATTAACAGCACAAAGATTATTGCCCTTTTACGATTTATTTTCTCCCAGTGGATGAGAAAAACGCCCTTGTGGGGTGTGTGCGGAGCATTGGGCTGCTAGTCAAAACGTCAGAAATTTGGATCCACTCCCCGCTCCAAGAGAGAAATATGAAGCCGTTCACATCTATAAAGATTTACAGTCTCAGAAACTGCATGGGGCAGTTTTACTCTGTCCTGCAGGGCCCTTATGATACGAAATTGATTCACTGGCAGTGAATTGGGGTTTTTAGGAATTAGAAAAAGAAAAAAAGACCACCACCCAAGTGTGATATCGTAAATAATATGTAATAAGATAAAATACATAGTTGTAAAAGATATTAAGTGTTATCTTTCAGTTCTCATTATTGTCAGGTGAGAGGCGACTCAGCTGACCTTCCTGCAAGTGTATTGGGAGTCTGTAAATTGCATGGGAGGAAATTACTAATCTTTCCCCTATGGAGCTGCTTCTTGTGGGTTAGCAGTGCAACTCCCTACAGACTGCACCACCACAGCGCCCTACTGAATGCTCTAGAGAAACACAGAGGTAGAACAAGAACATATTCAAGGAAGTCAGGGCTTGAGCACAAACAAGGTGGCAATGGCTTTTCAATAAGATCATGCCAAACCTCATTGAAACAGTGGGTTTTTCCAAATAAAATTTTTATTTTCTACTGATTTATTTACAAAGATTGCATACATTGTTTTTCACACTTGATGTTTCTCATTTCCTTTACCCACTCCTCCCTCTACCCATCCAATTTTGTGATCCTTTGGTTAACACCCAGTCCCTCCCTCCACCCGTGCTCGTACTCACTTCTCTACTCCCACCCTCCCCTCCTTGGATCCTCATGCATCTTTTACTATTTATCTCTACAATGATGGTTTTATACAGTGTTTTTACTAAGGACAGGAGTTTGTTCACTTAGCATAATGCTCTCCAGTCCTTCCCAAGTTAGGTAGTGATTTAAAGCATTACTTCTGCATGCTGTGTAGTATTCCATCATGTGAAAGAACCATAACTTACCAATCCATTCGATTGTATTTGGACATTTTCACTGTTACCAGGTTCTTGCAATGGTGAATTATGCTGTTATGAACACTGGTGTACAAGTTTCCTTTTGTGCCTCAGTTCTCAGTTTTTCAGGGTATATTCCAAGCAGTGGAATAGCTGAGTCATAAGGAATTTCTATTTTCAGCTTCCTAAGGAAATGCCTAACTGCCTTCTGGAGTGGTTACACCATTTTACAATCCCACCAAGAATATGTACCAGTTCCTATCTCACCACATTGTCTCCAACATTTATTACTTGCTACCCTTTTGAATTTTGCCACTGCTACTGGGGTCAGATGTTATCTCATTGTGGTTTTGATTTACATCTCTCTTTATTTGCCACTGATTTCGAGCATTTCTTCATGTGTCTATTGGCTATCTGAGTATCTTCCTCTGTGGAAAGTCTTTCCATGTTTTTTGCCCATTTTGTAATTGTGTTACAATTTTTTCTTATAGAGGCCCTGTAGGATTCTGTAAACTTTTGATATGACACCCTTGATTAAATGGTATTACCAAATGTTTTTCCCAGTCAGTAGGTTTTCTTTTCACTCTTTTGGAAAAAAAGTTTTTGATGCGCACAGGGATTTAATCTTCAGAAGGTCCCATTCATCAATTAGATCCTCACCTGATGGTGAATTTCTGGTTGTATTTGGCAGTCTCTTTATACCATAGACTATTCCTTCTAAGCTTGATCCCAATTTATCTCTTAGGAACTTTATTGTTTTGGGCTTTACTCCTAGGTCTCTGATGTGAGATGTGGATCCTGCCTTAGCTTTCTGCAGGAAGCAGTCCAGTTTTACCCGCATCATTTATTGAAGAGATTGTCATTTCTCCATTTGATAGGTTTTATTTCCTTGTCAAATATCGGTTGACTATAGATAGATGCATCCATTTCTGAGACCTCAATTCTGTTACATTGGTCCATGTGCCTGTCATTGTACCAGTACCATGCTGTTTTGATTAGTATTTTGAGGTCAGAGAGTGCTATGCCTCTCACTTCGTTTTTGTTTTTCAGAAGTACTTTGCTTATTCAGGGCCTCTTTCCTCTCCAAATAAACTTGACAGTCTCCCTTTTTATCTTCTTGAAAAATGAATTTGGTATGCGTATGGGGATTGCATTGAACATGTAGATTGCTTTTGGTAGGATTGTCATTTTTACAATATTGAGTCTTCCTATCCAAGAACTGGGGACATTTTTCTATTTATTTAGGTTTTTTATTGTGTCTCGCAAAATTTCTGTAATTTTATGTGTATAAGTCTTTTGTATCTCTAGTTAGGTTCACTCCCAAGTATCTCAAATTGAGGTTGGTTATTGTAAATGATTGGAAGCAGGAGTAGCATCCACTTCCTAAACAACATGCCTCTGGAAAGTCTATGAACTTTGATAAATGTTGATAGTTATACAAAGGCTTCAGGCCTTTTGTTCATAGGGTTACTATGAGTCATGCTCGACTCAAAGGCAATCAACAACAACAATTGTGAATGATTTGTGTTTTTGGTTTCCTTCTATGAGTTTTTCTTTCTTACTGTAGAGGAATCCAGCTGATTTTGGGATATTGATCTTATATCCTGCCACTCTATTAAATTGGTCTAATAGCTCTAACAGAGTTTTTTGTTGAGTCTTTGGGGTTTTCTGTGTACACTGTCATATCATCTTCATATAAGAATGGCTTAACCACCTCTTTGCCGATCTGGATACCTTTTATTTCCTTCTCTTGTCGTATTGCCCTAATAAGCACTTCCAAAACAGTATTGAATAGAAGTGGGAGAGTGGACATCTTTGTGTGGTCCCTGTTCACAAGGAAAATAGGTTTAGTCTTTGTCCATTGAGGATGGTAATGGCTCTTGGTTTTGCATATAGTTTTCACTATGTTTAGGAAATCCCCTTCTACTCAAGTTTTGCTGAGTGTCTTTATCAGGAAGGGTTGCTCAATTTTGTCAACTGCCTTTTTCTGCATCAGTTGCTAAGATCATATGGTTCTTATTATTTGATACATAAATATGATGAATTACATTGATTGTTTTTCTTATGAGGAATTATTTTTCAGGCGCTTTTGGATTCTGTTGGCTAGAATTTTGTTAAGGATTTTTGCAGCTATATTCATGAGAGATATTGGTCTGTAGTTTTCCTTCTTGGTAATATCTTTGCCTGTTTTGAGTACTAGGGTTATCCTTGCTTCATAGAATGACTCTGGGAGTGTTCCTTATTTATTTCTATTTGAAACCGTTTAAGTATAATTGGTTATAGATCCTCTCTGAATGTTTGGTAGAATTCAGCTGTGAAGTCATCTGGTCTAGGACTTTTTTTATGGGGAAGTCTTTTTATGACCTGTTCAATTTCTTTTTTTTTTGTGATGGGTCTGTGAAGTGTTCTGTATCTGTCTGTCAATCTGGATAGGACATAGTTTCAAGGAATATGTCAATTTCCAGTAGGTTTTAGAATTTATCAGAGTATAGCTTTATAGTATTCCAATATTATCAATTTAATTTCATCTGGTTCTGTTGATGTCACCTCTATCATTTCTTATCTGTGTCTTCTCTTCATTTTCTTTTGTTAAGTTTGCTAGTGGTTTGTCAACCAGTTCCTGGTCTTATTGATGGTTTCATTTTTTCCCCTCTTTTATTAATTTCAGCTCTTGGCCTTATAATTTCCTTTTTTTCTAGAAACTGTAGGATTATTTTGTTGTTCTTCTTCCATTTGATGAAGGTGTTGAGTTAGATCATTGCTTTTTTTCCACTTTCTTCCTTTTTTATGTGTGTGCCTATTGCTATGAACTATCCCCTCTGGACTGCCTTACCTGCATCCCAGAAGTTTTGGTATGTTGTATTTTCATTTTTATTTGTTTCAAGGAACTTTTAAATTTATTTCTTGTATAATTAAATCATGTTCTAGCAGAGAATTATTTAGTTTCCACATGGGTCATTGTCATCTGAGAAGATATTTTGTATTATTTTAGTGTTGTTGGGTTTTGGGGGTTTTTGTTGGTTTTTTTGTTTGTTCGTTTTTTGTTTTGTTTTGTTTTTTAATTTGTAGAGGCTTGCTTTGTGCCCTAATATGTGATTGAGTCTGGAGAATGTACCATGTGCACTTGAGAAGAAAGTGAATTGAGTTTTAATTAGGTGCTAGACCATGAATACAGTTGAGTTGTCTGATTTATGATCTAGATATCTGCATCTTTGTTAAGTTTCTTTTGAGTTGACCTATCCTCTGGTGATAGTGGTGTGCTGAAGTCTTCTACCACTATTGTGCTGGTTATTTCTGTCTTCAATTCTGTTAACCATTCTTTTATGTATTTTGCTGGTCTGTCATTTATTTGGTGCATAAATGTTGACCAAGGTTATGTCTTCTTGATATGTTGTGCCTTTAATCAATATGTAAAGCACTTCTCTTTTATGGTGATTTTCTTTCTGAAGTCTTTTAGCAGAGATTAACATTGCCACTCCTGCTTTTCCTGTGGCTGCTATTTGCTTGATAATTTTCCCCCGAGCCTTTGAGTCTGTCTTTCCATTTTTTAGATTTGTTTCTTGTAGGCAATGTATTGATGGGCTTTTTTTTTAAAAAAAAAAATCCATTCTGCTACTCTTTTTCTCTCAATTGGTGCATTTAGTCCGTTCACATTAGCGTGATTATTGTCAGGCCAGGTTTTACCATTGCCATTTTGCTGTGTTTCTTCTTCTGTTTACTATGGTCTAATCTCCTTTCCTTTGACATTTCAAAGTGAAAGACTTCACTTAAAGGTTTTTTTGTAGTTTTGATCTTGTTTTCACAAATTCCTTAAGTTCCTTCTTTTCTGTAAAGTATCTAATTTCTCCTTCATATTTGATAGAGAGCTTTGCTAGGTATAGGATCCTTGACTGGCAGTTATTTTCTTTCAACTTTCTGTATATGCCATCCCACTGTCTTCTAGCTCACATGATTTCCACTGAGAAATCAGAACTTAATCTGTTTCCCCTTTGTAGGAGGTTCTTTGTTTTTCTTGCTCTGCTTTTAGTGTTCTATCCTTGTCTTTTAATTTGGAGAACATGACTATGATATGTGTTGATGGTTCCTTTGGGCGGTTCTAGTTATTTGGTGTTCCCTAAGCTTCTTGAATGTGGATTTCCTCGTTCTTCAAAATACCAGCAAAGTTTTCTGCTAGTACTTCTTCCACAATTTTCTCAGTGACTTTTGGGTCACACCCATGTTCTGGAATTCCAATCATGTGTATGTCAGTTCCTTTTGATGTCATCCCACATGATTCTAATGTGTGGGTTTGGTTTTTTTGTGTTGTTTTTTTAAAACATTTTTATGTCTCCTCATATCTGGTTTTTCTTCTAGTATGTTTCCAGTGTGGCTCTTGTCTTCCATCTCAGTGACTCTCAGTTCCATCTCTTCAGCTCTACTTTTTTTGTTCCATTAGCATATTGGACACTTCTGCCATTTGTCTTAATATTCTGGATTGCATTTTCATGCTTTTCTGTTATTTCTAGTGCTGTATTTCTTCTCTGTCTTGTGATGATAATTTAAGTTCTTGTACCTCTTTATCTATACTATCAATTCTTTCTTCTGTTTCTTGCATTTTCTTTTATAGTTGTTCAAGTTGCTCCTCATCAATATTATTTTTTTTCTTTCTGGATTGCTATCTTTGGATTATTTGCTCTTTTAATGACTTCCATTATTCCATCATTGCATCATCTTCTGTAACTGTTACGATAACTCCACATCGTGTACTGGGCTGGGAGGAGAGGTGGGCAGGAAGAAAAGTGTAATAATAAATGAATGGAAATCCCAAGTCTCTGTAAATTTTCATTAAAATTAATGATAAAAAAAGGAAAAAAGATAACTCCACGTCAGCATATTTCTTCTGGTTCTCTCTATCTTCAGTATTCATTGGGTCTTCTTTTTTTAGGAGAAGGTTTATGTTGTTTTTTTCATGACTGAGGCAGACTGCTGCTTTCTTGACATTATGGGAGTCTTAGTAGTTGTTAGCTTGTTGTAAGTATATAATGACGCAAGTTATGGCAATGTTTTGTGAAGGAGCTGTATATTGGTGTTTCCCTCTTGGGAACAGTAGTCAACTCAGAGCAGGATGACTGTTGCCCTCCTGAAACTGTGGCTCCACCGGTCTCTTCTGGTTGAGCTTAAGAAATCCCATGTGATATAGTTAGAAAGCAGTGTTTAAGTGCAAAGCACCTGTGATATTGGAGCTCCTGGTGCTAGACAGAGGAAGGTGACAGCTTGTTGGTCTCCAGGTGATGGGCCCATGGGGTCTCCAGATGGTGGAGACAGCAGTCTAGTGCTCTGAGCACATCTGGAGGAGGTAGAACATCTGGCCAGTAAAGCGCATCTCACCAGGAGTAAATGATGCCATTTTACGCAGACTCAGCAGTAAAGGTGTTATCTAAACACTTTGCAACTTAGCAAATCGAGAGTCAAATGGTTTTATTTAGATGTTTTAATTGTCTGACACTGTAGTCATAGCTCTGATAAAGTTGAAATGAGGTTGTAAGTCTATCACGAATAGCTTCTTTGGATAATCTTTCATGAACTTCCCTTTCACATTTTGTTTTCTCTCTGACTTTTAGCATACAAATTGATATTGCATTAATACAATTTTCCATCCATTTTTTTCTATGAAGAGAAACTGTAAACCTTTGTCAGGGCTTGTTTGAAATTCTAAGTTGTTATATTTTATATACATACAGTTCAATTTCCAGGGAATTTTTAAAAATGTAGGTTTATAAACAGGTTTGCAACCTTCCAATCCAAAAATTGAGCCACCCACTAAAGTAATCATTTTAAGATCATGGGGTCAGATATAATAGCCTGACTGTTTTTATTTTATGCCTTGAGCAACAAAAATAGTGGTGCTACAACATGATAAATAGACTCTTTATGACATTATGTCTGATCCAGGCGATACCTGGGGATTTTGCTTGATTTGTTTTGCAGTAAATCAAATGAATAGGTGTGGGGTTTTTTCCCAGGTAACAAAAGCAGCTTGGCTATTTATTACAGACTCCGTCAATTTTGATCTTTTTCTCTGGATAGTAGGAGTGAAAAGTCTGGCCAGTACCATAAAAAGTCTGAGGGGGAAATGTGGAAGAATTTTCAAGTTAAGCAGTGCAGATATGCTGGAGGTGAACCCGTAGGAAAAGCCTTGTGCATGTCAGTACCTTGCAAATAATGTGTCATTTTTGTAGTTGTGCCAAGACGCAGAGTGCTAAATAGAGTAAACAATTAGTATTTGGTCAGAGCAATACAAGCCTCTCCTTACCATATTGAAAATATGAATATGATTGAATATCAGATATAACATTTTATAGTTTATATACATTTATGAATCATTAATACATTATGCTTTATTACTTGACTGTATAGTTTGGTTCATGTCTACCCACTTAGATCTCATTTTCTGTTAAATTTTTCTCCTAAGAAATGATATGCACTGTATCCTTTAACATTGTGGGGTTTTTGCCACACAGTGTACTCCTTGTCCTTCTTTAAATTGTTAAGTTTCAATACAATATTTTATCAGCCCTAAGAAGAACTACAACTTCAATTCTAAACAGGCCATTTACAAATAAAGTTACTTTATAGTCATTTTTTATATATTACATGGGTGTTATTTTTTAAAAATGGACCACATTGCATTGATTTTTTCCCCCCCTTCCTTTTTGTGTACCGTTGAATTGGATCTAACTGGTATAGGAGGAAATTGCCCCTCCTTCTCCAGCAGAGCATCTGGTGGATTTGAACTGTGCGCTTTTGGGATTGCAGAGCAGCTTCTTACTACAAGGCCACCAGAGTTCCCTGCATTGATTTTAATACAATTATTTTCACAGTAGTTGTTAGTTACTGACAAGTCCATCAAACTCAGGACAGCCCTATAGGTGCAGCATAGAATTGTGCCAAGAGGGTTTTCCAGGCTGTACCCTTTAAGAAGCTGATCACCAGGCCTGTCTTCTGCGGCACTTCTGCATAGGTTTGAACCAGCCTTACAGCCAGTAGTCAAGTGTTTAACCATCTGTGCCACCCAAGGATCCTGTTTGTGGCCCTAGCCTTTGACAATGAATTTGTAACTTCAGTCATCTATTTATGTATTAGACAAACCTTGAATACTACTTATTAGAACAGTGCATGACTATAATAATTCGTCAGTAGAACAAATAAACTTGTCTAGGAAGACTTGCAGCCAGAATGCTCCTTAGAAGAAAGACATCATTTCACCTACTTTGGGCAGGTTTGCAGGAGAAGTAAGCCTCTGAAGGTCGGGAAAGAAGTAGGTGCCTTCAGCTTCACTATGACTCACAGTGGCCCTTTGTACAACAGATTGGAACTCTGCCCTGTCTTATGCCATCCTCCAGACCTCACCATATTTTAGCCCAGTCTTAGAGCCACTGTACCAATTCATATCGTTTAAATGTTTTCCTCTCATTCACTTGCTCTTCCTCACTTTCCTGGCTTCAGCTGCCATGGGTGTTGATCAAAGTAGAGGCAAAGTAGAGCTCACTTTCTTAAGAAGATGGCATCAAAAGTGAAAAAGGAAACCCCAGCCCTCTTAAAACTAAAGCTAAAACAGAGGTGTTCAAGGACAACATCACCCATATTCTGGTGGCTGAAGCTGTTGAGATTCTAGAGATACCTCAGAAGAGTACCCTCAACAGAAACAATGTTCACCACCCTGTGGTCATCAAGTTCCCCTTAACCACTGAGTCCAGCCATTAAGAAGACAGAAGATAATAACAGTCTTGTGTTTATTGTGGGTGTCAAGACCAGCAAGTACCAGATCAGACAAGCTGTGAAGCTCTGTGATGCTGCTATAGCCAACGTCAACACTTTGATCAGGTCTAATGGAGAGAAGCGGCATGTTTGACTTGAACCTGACTATGGTGGCTTGGATGCCAACCAAATTGAGATCACCTATCTAATCTGAGTCCAGCTGGTTAATTTTAAATAACAGTCTTTCTGATAAAAAGAGTCAACAAAGGGTAGGAAGATCCATGATGAGATGGACTGACACGGTGACAACAGTGGACTTAGTACAGCAGAGATTATGAAGATGTCACAAGATCAGGCAGCGGGTTTTTCTGTTGTATATGGGCTTACTGTGAGTTAGAGTGGACTCAGCAGCATCTACCTACAGAATATAGTAATGAGTCATTCAGGATATAAGTAGATGAGGCTACAAATACAATGCTGAGAAGTATGACCACAAACAATTTTTTAAAAAAAGATATGAGTCCTTCTCACCTTTTTTTTAAAAAATTAGCTTGCTTACAAAATTTGTATATATTGTGTTTCACACTATTCTTCATTAACATTGTATTTCAGGCAATCATCCTCATGCATTATGTTTTACAAAATTAGTCACCATTGGACCTTGCCCATCATTACTCTGTCTTTTCACCCAGGTCCTTCCCATTTCCTTCACCCTCTCCACCCACCAAACTGTGCAACCCTGTGGTTTTGCCCCTACCCATCCTCACTCCTCCAACCCCATCCTTTGTCCCCTTGAGCTCCCATAAATGTTTTACTAGTTAGCCTTGTATTCTTACAATAATGGTTTTCTATAGTATTCTCCTTATCAGACTGAGTTAGTTTACTCAGCATAATACTCTACAGTCTCTCTCAAGTTATGTTGTTGTTGTTGTTATGTGCTGTCAAGTCTCCTGTGACTCATAGAGACCCTATGTACAACAGTCCTAAATCCTGCCCTATCCCTTGCCAATCTCACTGTCTCCCATCCCCATTACCCCAGTGACAGAATCAGTCCATCTCATCGAGGGTCTTCCTCTCCTGCGCAGTCCTTCCACCCTCCCAAGCATGACTGCCTTTCCAGAGACTGGTCCCTCCTTGCATTATGTCCAAAGTATGTCTGATGAAGCCTCAGAATCCTTGCCTCCAAGGAGCAGCCTGGCTTCACCCTCTTCAGGATAAACTTGTTTGTTCTCCTAGCAGTCCATGGTATATTCAATATTCTTCTCTAGCACCAAAAGCTCAAAACCATCAACTCTCCTTCTGTCATCCCTAGTCATTGTCCAGCTCTTTGAAGCATAGCAAGTAATGGCAAAGCATGGCCTTTATCGGGCACACCTTAGTCTCTGGACTGACACCGTTGCTCCTTAGTAACTTGGAGAGGTCCCTGACAGCAGACTTTCCCAGTGTAATTCATCTTTTAATTTCCTGGCTGCTGGTACCAGGAGTGTTGATTGTAGAGCCAAGCAAACTGAAGCTGTGGACAATCTCAATCTCTTCACCATCTATCATGATGCTGCCAGTCAGCCCAGTGGTGAGAATCTTTGTTTTCTTGACATTGAACTTCAATCCATATTGAAGTCTGCAGTTCTTGACCTTCTGCAGCAAGTGCTTCAGGTCCTCCTCAGTCTTGGCAAGCAGGGTTGTGTCATCTGCATAACACACATTGTTGATAATTCTAACTCCAATCCTGATGCCACACTTCTCCTTCTTAGAGCCCAGCTTCCCGGATAATCTGTTCCACATATAAATTGAAAAGCTATGGAGATAGGACACATCCTTGATGCACACCCTTCCCAGTTTTGAACCACGCAGTGTTTCCTTGCTCTGTTCTAACCACTGCCTCCTGGTCCAAGTATAAGTTTTGCATAAGCACAATCAAGTGTCCTGGGGTTCTCATTCCTCTCAAAGTCAGCCACAGTTTGTTGTGATCCACACAAAAATGTTTTTGCATTGTCAATGAAACACAGACAGACATTGCTCTGGTACTCTTTGCTTTCAGCCAAGATCCATCTGACATTAGCTATAATATCCCTAGTGCCATGGCCTCTTCTAAATCCAGTCTTCACTTCACGCAGTTCTCTGTTATGTAGTACTTTTTAAAATCATTGCTTCTGAGTGCTGCATAGTATTCCATTGTGTGAATGTGCCACAATTTCTCAATCCATTGGGTTCTAATTGAACATTTGGACTGTTTCCATTTGCATGGTGAATAACACTGCTATGAACAATGGTGTACAAATCTGTTTGTGTGTAAGTTCTCATTTCCTTGGGGTATATGCCCAGTAGCAGAATAGGTGGGTTATATGGAGTTTCTGTGTTTAACTCTTTGAGGAAATGCCAAACTCTCTTCCAGACTGGTTGTACCATTTTACAACCCCACCAACAGTGTACTACATCCTCTCCCATATTTATTGCTTGTTGCCCTGCTATACTTTGTCATTGCTACTGCGGTGAAATGGTATCTCATTGTGGTTTTGATTTGCATCTCTCTTATTGCCAGTGATTTTGACCATTTCTTCATGTGTATGTTAGCCATCTGAATGTCCTCCTCTGTGAAGTCTTTCCATGTCTTTTGTCCATTTTATAATTAGATTATTGATCTTAATTTGTATGTCATCCTTGTCCAGGAGCCATGCTAATTTTCTCTGTATTGTTCCAATTTTAGTATATGTACTGCCAGTGAGCATAAAAGATAAGAATACTTTTTAAATCACTGCTACTTTAAAACATTTCAGAGCGTTTGTGGTTTTGACACATTACTTTAGTCATTGTCCTTAGTCTTAACACCTCAAATCTTTCCCTACTCATCTTTTTGTTTTTCACATATACAGTTGTTGAGTGCCAACACTGTGAACAATGGATTTCAACACTGTCCTATGCTCTGCATCCCTCACCATCCCTGATATACTCAAGTCCTTATTATAGTCACTGTGTCAGTCCATCTTGTTGATTATTTTTCTCTCTTTTGCTGACCATCTTCCTTTCCAAGCATGATATACTTCTCTAAGGACTGGCCTTTCCTAACAGTATACCGAATGTGAGATGACATTGCTTCATCCTTGCTTCTCTAGAGCACCCTGGCTGCACTTTAGCCAAGACATATCTGTCTGTGCTTTTGGCAGTCCGTGGAATATTCAGTACTCTTCTCCAACATCACTGCTCAAAGGTATCACTTTGAGTTGTGATGCTGAAGAACTCGAGTCAGTAGCACCCAGCAACAATATGTACATTTCAGATTCTGCAATTAGATTTTTCTGAGGCCAATATTTATGCATAAACTAGAAATTAATTTTGAAACTACATTGGGCTAGCTGGCATTTTAATAGAAATATATTTCTTACTTTCCATATATAAAGTCGTTATACATCATAAACACACATTTTTGTAGACTTAGATAAAAAATATGAAAATTTAACAATGAAAGTACACAGCTTCTAGTAATTATGACTCTAACCCATTGCCATCAAGTCAATTCAAAGATGTAGCAACACTTTAAGATAGAACTGCTTCAGAGGATTTCAAAAAGCTGTAAGCTTTAGAGAATCACAAATCACTCACAAATCATTTCTCCCAGGGAGCAACCAGTGGGGTCAAGCCATCGACCCTTCAGTTAGCAGCTGCACCACCAAGATTATGATGATAGCAGAGCTAAGGGGTATTTGGGGAAAATGTGTTATTTGTGCCTAAGTCCTTCTGTTTAAATCAATATTTAAGCATGTATATTTGTTTTTCCATCTACTTAAGGATAAAAGTAAAACAATCTAGTTGGCACATAATTGATGATTTCCTTAAATGAAATATTTCTTAAATGCAAAATTTAAAATAGAAGCAATACTATACTTCATGAACAGCCAAATTAGGATCTGTTTTTCTGTGAAATAAATGAAATCATTTCTATAAACTTACACATAACACATTTAATACTTTCACTAAGGAGTGAATACTACTAATTAAGTGCATACAAAAAAATTAAAAGTAACAGGCCTTTCTATCTAATTACCCAGCCATTACATCCCCCCCCCCCCCACAAACTTCAGCTAATGGGGATTGATATATGTCTTGATTCTTTATTTCTAGGGTTTGCACCCAAAGTAATCTTGTAAATTCTTAGGACTTTCTTTTAATGAAGGAGATAAATACTTACATTTTTTACTTGAATAAAAGTAGGCTTCTATTTTCTTTTTAAAGCTAGTAAGCACATTGACTTTGTCCACTGTCTGAATTCCAAAAACAAAATTGTTTTTGAAATGTGCTTTGGGGGCATTTGTTCACATCTCATCATTGTATTTTATTTTCCTTGGTCCTGAATTAAGCAGGAATCCTGACAGACATGTCCTATGCATGTTGACCAGGCCTGGTTTGTGCATCATCTTAATGAAATCCATTTTAGACTTCTCAGAGGTTGTGCATAGAATGAGTTTAGAGATCACCCTTATGGCTGTCCCTTTTTGTAGCCTGAGTCTCTGCCCGTGTCACAGTCCATCACCATTATGTAAAGTGTGAGACAGCTCAAAATTGGGGCTGAAAGGCTCCATGAAGTTACAGAGCACAGTGTACCTGAGTTAGATTTTACCAGCATTCTTCTAATACCGTGACAGGTAGACTGGAAAGAATGCGCATACCCTGAGTCAGCCAGGGGCCTGTGAATGCCAGCTCCGCCACACTCCAGATGTTCAATCTCAGGAAAGTACTTAACCTCTCTGTGTCTCTGCTTTCTCACCTGTAGCATGAATGCAGTAACACCTTTTCCTACAACCTTACACTTTGGAGGCTCAGGGATTATGCACACAAACCAGGTGCACTTACTCTGCCACATGGAAGTCCTTTCTCTGTCACCATCCTTTCTAGTGTCCCAAAGTCCATTGTCCGTGTATCCTTCTCTGATTCTCTTTGTCATTAGCAGGCACAATGGAGAACAAACTACAGAATAGCCTGATATTTATATCTGTAAATATGCTTTGCCAGTTATCACAGAAGCTTATAGATTGAAGGGGAAATGAGTCCTTTCCATTGCTGAGGGGAGAGGGTGTCAGTGACGCTGAGCCTGCTTTTATCCCTGAAATTACCTGCTGAACTGTAGAGGAAGGATGCAGAAAAGGAGTAAGGACACTTCACCAAAGACATTCAGATGGCCAACAAACACATGAAGAAATGTTCAAAATCCCCAGCTCTAAGAGAGATGCAAATCAGAACAACTATGAGATATCATCTTACCCCAGTAAGAATAGCAAAATTTGACAGAATAGCAAACAGCAAATGCTGGTGAGGTTGTGGAGAAACTGGAACCCTTATTCACTGTTGGTGGGAGTGTAAAATGGTGTAACCACTATGGAAGGCAGTATGGCGCTTTCTCAAAAAGTTGCAAATAGAAATACCATTTGACCCATCAATTCCATTACTGGGAATATATCCTAAAGAAATCATAACTGCTACCCAAGCAGATATATGCACATCCATGTTTATCATGGCTTTCTTCACAATAGTAAAGAGTTGGAAACAACCCAAGTGCCCACCAGCAAACGAATGGATATTGAAGCTCTGGTATATTCACATAATGGAATACTGTGCTGCTTTGAAAAACAAATAACTCTTAAGATATCATACAAAATGGGTGACCCTGCAGGACATTGTGCTGAGTGAAATATCTCAATCACGAAAGGACAAATTCTGCATAGTGCCACTGTTGTAAAACGGGACTGACATTGGGCTTGGGGGAAGACTGAGAAAGATAGGATAAATTATGTATACTGCATTGAAACAGATGAAGGAAAGAACTGTTTAAAAGGGCTACGTGATTAGGTATGATTGTCATGACAGGAGTCCAGAACAAAGGTTTCATAGTGGAGTGGACTTGGGGGGAGGTATTGTATAACAATGAAAGAATTTTTCTTTTACTCTTTAAAACAAAGGCTGCATAGTGGAGTGGACTTGGCGTGGAGGGATTGTATAACAAACAAAGACTTTTACTTTTAAAGGAGAAGAACGAACTGCGGTTGGGTAGGTAGGGCAGGGAGAAAGGTGCAACAATGAATGAATGGAAATCCAAAGTCTCTGTAAACTTTCATTAAAATTAATAAGAAAAAATAAAAAAGGAGTAAGGATCTAACTTCTGTGTCTTAAGATCAAGTTCCAAAGACCACAAACACTGGGGTTTCTCAAATGCAGGTGGCAGAGCTGGTCCAAGGGCCTGTCAGAGAAAAATTCTGTTTGTGGGTTCTCTTGGAAATCTTTTGGAAGGATGATCGAAATTATGTTAGTCGTTATTTTAAACTTTCGGTGAGGTTATTTCAACCTTTAAAGTTAATTATATCAACTAGTCTAACACAGGGAGTACTTTTCAATAAAATAATTTGCCACTACCGACAACCAGGGTCCACTGCCATTGGGTCAGTTCCAGCTCCCAGGGACCCCACAGGGCAGAGAACAGCTGCCTCCTGGGGTTCTCGAGTCTGTAGTATGTTTACGGAAGCTGGCTGTCTCAGTTTTTACGTCAGAACAGCTGGTGAATTTACATTCCCTACCTTTTCTGTTAGCACCCAAATTCCTTAACCACAGCACCACCAAAGCTCCTTCAGAGTGGAGTTAATTCCTTTGTAAGAGACTATATTGCATAAGGGGCAAAAAATTTAAGAATAGTCAAATTAAAAAAATTATTTAAATTTCAATTTAAAATTTAAAGAATTTTAAAATTTCTTTAAAAATTAAGAATTGTCAAATTTAGAATAAATTTTAAAAAGATGAAACATTTTCATGCTTACTCAGATACAACTAGGTGGTCTCTCCTTTCCCCCCACCTTGGGTTAAAATACTGTTTTTCTGCCTGGGTACTCAATAACTCATTGCCATCAAATCAGAACTGATCCATAGCTTACCATCCAGGGGGGTTTTCAGTGGCTGTAAATTACACAGGAGGAGATTGCCCATCTTTTTCCCACAGAGCAACTAGTATGTTTGCCTGCTATTGGGTTGGCAGCACAGCTCCATACTCTCTAGACCACCATACGAGGTAATAGAAAACATTTGTTAAGCCCTAAACACTTGAATCATACTCAGCAAAGCATCTTTCATTGTGGGCTTCGCTTCAGAGCTGAGGCTTACTGACAGAACAGTAGGTTCAAATTGCTTCTCTCAGTCTCTGGTGCCTTGAGGGAATATTAGCAGCCCAGGTTCATTATTGAAAGATTTTTTTGTTTACTTTTTTATCTTTTTTCTTTGAGCACCTGTCGAGTTTATGTCTATACTGGTGTAGTCTCTAGGGAATTGTGCTGCTAACCCAATAGGGCCCCTCTCTGGTGGTTCGAATTCATCAGGCATTCTGAGGGAGAAAGGTAGGCATTCTTCTTCCAGGCTCTTTGGAGCCTTGGAAAACTCACTGGCGACTCCGTTATGAGTCATTTCCAATTTGGCAACAATGAGAGATACACTACACAGACAATTCTTTCTTGTTTTTGTTGAATGCTTTGTTTGTTTTGATGAGTAAGGTTTAAATATTACACTGACTTATTTTTGTACCTCTGGAGAAGAGAAGATAAAGTACATCAAGCCCTATATTATGTCTGGCATAGAGTGGACAGGCAATCCGTGCCGCACCCCCCCCCCCCCCCCCCCCCCCCCCCCGCCCCGCCTTTTCCCTTACCCGCCTGCTCTAGTCTTACAGCTTCAGTGTTTACCCAGTTGTCATTACATTCACAGCACCCTGGCCCTGTCCTCTCTATGAAATCACAGTCCATCTCAAGAGAAACAAGTTTAAAGTGAGGTCTACCAATTTCCATTCCTGACTTTGAGCTTGTCACCTAATTAAATGCAAATCTTCAGCACAAGTGCTTTTTAACTTTAACTCTCATGCCTTTGGCTCATTCAAAAAATCATATTATCTCGACAACAGTATAATTATTGAGTCCAATTTCAAGAAATAAAACTAAAAAGTACCGGCTGTTTATGAGCGAGGGAAGCAGTTGTTGAAAAGGTACATAGAGTCCCTGTTTTCTCAGAACTTACAGTCTGTTGGGTACAAATGGTTAAGGGCTCATCTTCTAACCTGCCCGTTCAAACCCACCCAAAGACTGCCTGGAAGACAGGCATGGTGATCTGATTCTTAAAGGCCACAGGGATTGAAAACCCTGTGGAGGACTTCTGCTCTGCACACACGGGGTCCCGGTAGTCAGAATCAATGAAGTGGCCATTTGTAACAATAGCACCAAAGACCAGTGAAAACATACAGCATACCAGGAGGGACTTGGCAAATGTAAATGCAGAGGCTGATTTTGAAAATTTTGTAAAAGCATAATTTTCTTTACCACCAAAATCAAAGTTCAGTAATTTTCTTTTATTAGAATCTAAAACATTCAAAATTACCACTGTTTAAGTAATGTAAACCAAATTTTCAAGTTTTAGTGAGTACCATCCCTTGGTAATGCAGTTTCTTTCTTTTTTTCTTTTTAGTTTAGGTAATAGTCCACACAGAGTTGTGCTGCTAACCCAGAGAGCACCTCTGCTGGCAGGAATCCACCAGCCAGAAAGGTGCACTGTCTCCTCCCATACAGCTTACAGCCTCTACAAACTCCCCCAGAGTCTCTCAGGGAAGGGTCAGATCTGAGTCACCTTGAGCCAGGGTTTTGCACTAACACTGTTGCATGGAAAACACAGTATTTCTAACCTTAAAAATAAATAAATAAAGGAAATGTCAGAATTGAAATGTAAAGATTAAAAAAGCAACTCCCTGTGTACAGCTTAACTAGAGGTTATCCTTTGGAATTGTTATTAGGTGTCATCAAGTTGACCACCATCTTTTGAACAAAAGATCTGAGCCTTACTCTCCCTGAGATGCCCGAGCCCGTTGTTACCGTCTCTGTGCCAAACCATCTTGTGGGAAGTCTTTCTCTGACCGTCCATCTTTCCCAGCATGATGTCCTTTCCAAAGCCTGTCCTCTCCTGACAGCATGTCTAAAGCATGTGAGAGGAAGTTTCACCATCCTTGCCTCTAAAGAGCTCCCTGGCTGTACTTCTCCACTGTAGACACTTTTGTTCTTTTGGCAATATGGGATATTCAGTTCTCTATTATAACACCACAGTTCAAAGACACTGATTCTCTGCCATCCATATTCATTGTCCTGCACTGAGATGTATATGAAGAGTTGAGATATACAGTTGGAATTGTGTTCTTGGTCAATCTTCATGGACTGATTAGTGTCAGTTACGGAAATGTTTTATGGGTGTTTTATTTGTTAATGACTCTGCATTATCATCTTTTTTTCAGGCCCTGTAGGAGTAGGGTTAAATGAACTGAAAAGAAAGCTGCTGATCAGTGACACACAGCACTATGGCGTGACAGTGCCACGTAAGTCCTTTACTGTTCTCCTCCACTCTTACTACTGACCATCATTGCTATTCCTTTCCATAGCAGGTATGGTGCCAAGCAGCGTCTAAGAATTTACTCACCTGGACCATATAATAAATCTATGCTGCATATCATGACAGGAGCACCCTGGTGTGCTAGTAGGCTAAATATCCCACTGCTAATTGAAAGGCTAGTGATTCGAACTCACCACCTACTCTCAGAGAAAGATGAGACTGTCTGCTCCAGCCTCGGAAACCCAAGGCCGTTCTACTCTAACCTACAAAGTCACTGAGTCAGAATTGACACAACAGCAGTAAATTGTTTTGAAATGGGGTGGCCTCTATATGAAGCCCTGGTGAAGTAACGTGTGAGGTAGCCAGCCGTTGGTTGAAAGGTTAGTGATTTGAATCCATCAGTTGCTCCAGAGAAGCAAGACAATCCATCTTCTGCCATGAAGATTTCCAGCTTAAGAAACCCAGTGGAGGTTCACCTTGAGTCAGCACCATCACTGGAACAGTGGGGAATTTGGGGGAGGTACTCTGTGATGTCTGTATTTTAGTGGGAGCTCTAATGGCATAGTCTGTAGGGAGCTGCAGAGACAGATAAGCCGTTTCCTCTCATAATTTACAGCCTCTGAGAACCTGCTGGAGAGTCAGCTATGAGTTGGTTCTGACTCCATGACAATGATCTTGACTATTTTTCTGGGAAGAAAACTGAGACACAAGAGGTTAAGGGGCTAGCTGTGGTGTGCACAGCTGATTATTAGCAGGCTGTTTGATAATCAAAGCTTCCTTGCTCTCATATTCTCATGGTGTATTTTAGTGCACATACGACATCAAAGTGTCTTTAACAAATTTTTAAAGAAAAATTTTGCTAGTATTCTGTTTCCTAAAATAAGTCCTAATGTTTTCCAGAGTTTTTCACCAAGTCACAGAGAGAGGAAGGAGACTTCTTAGGACATAAACCTTTCTTAATTATTTTTTATATGTAGTAATTGGCAGGTAGTGTTAAATGGGACTTTCATTGGCATACAATCTAAATATGGCAGGTTTCTTTTCAGTACACAGAATTAGATCTAGTTTTATAAAAGTTGTTTTCTCAGGCATTCTTACAAATGAAATGTGATGTTGGAAGCATTTTGATCTCCAGAATAAATGCCATTTGACTACTTAATATGTTGATGTTAGGAAAGCCGTCTAAAAGGCTAAATTGCAATGTTGGCTTTTTCAAGTGGTTTTAGCACTGTTAAATGTGAGAGAAAAAAATGCATTTGTGTATTGCCCTTAGCAATGTTCTTTAGTTTTGGAAGAGCTCAACTTTATTTTAGAATCATAGTTTTCTATTACCTCAAAGCTATTTCTTGTTACTACATTTTCCCAAATTATTGTTTGTAATACTTTTCGGCCATAAGTTATAGGATTGCTGGTTTCCACCAACAGAGATGAAAGTAAAGGAAAAATGTGGAAATAGGTTTCTTTATTTAAAAACAACAAAAAAAAAGTTAATCATTTACTTCTCTAACATATGTAATGAGATAGTTTTCTAGAATATTAGGATTGCAGGTAAGCAATTTATAAAGGAGATCTAGAGGATAGGAGGCAGATATAAGGAAATATTTTCTACTGAGTCTTCATCTCCTTAATGTGCCTTAAATTTCTTAATCCTTTTATAAGGTGAATATGAATAGCTCCATTTCTCAGAGAAGTAAATAGAGGTTGAAAGGATACTTTGACTTATTCAGAGTACAACAACAAGTGACAGTCAAACCTGGATTTGAAACAAAGACTATGCAGAATTGGGAACCACCGTTTCATTTCAGTTTTCCCCCCAACCCCACTGAGAATTTGCATGTCCCACCTCAGAGATAAGAACTCAGAATCTACATTTTAACAAGATTCCCCAGTTGACCTATAACAGTCATCTAGTGGGAAGAGCCAGCCCGTATTTTTTTATTTGCTTCTACCTGTGAGAAATCTTATTCTTGATAAACAGCATTAATATTGTTTTCAAGCTCTAGGTTATCAACAAATCTAAAAGACTTCACGTAATCAGCCTTCGGAAGTCACTTAATAAAAAAAGTAGTTTTTAAAAGATAATGTAGTAGATACCAAACACTTGATGAATTCCAAAGTCCTTGTAGTCTGGAACCTGGTCACTGCAATCCCATCTGCTAATCACTTGTACAGCTTCTCATGAAGAGTTACAGAAGTCGTATTTTCATGATGAGAACAAGGAAAGTGGACATGATAGGCATATATCACACCTTCATAACCCTCAGGTTCTAGAGTTCATAGGATGTCTTAGCTGTCATTTCTAAAATCACAAGATTAGAAAGTACCCATTTGGAAAAAAAATACAAGGTTTGGGATGGTTTTAACCTTTTTCACCCTGACAGTTATTCTGGGATTTTATTGCCTTTCGGGACGGAGCGTGTTTCCCGTCTGTCTTGCTGTAAGCACAGTGTGTTCAGACAGTGAGCTGTGGCAGTGTACTCACCTGCCAGTATTTTCATCTTACTAACGTCAGGATTTCCTAGTGTTAACAACTTTGTATAATGTACAGCCTTGCAGTTGTATGCAGAAATTCTCCATCAGTGACAAGATGTCAGACTGGATCATTCAGACTGAGTGTGAGACACAGACCTGTTTCTTTTTAAATGTATTTGGTAAATTCATGAATGTATTGTTCCTAATACATTCCCTAATGTGGTTCCAAATGTTATCTTGTAAACCTCCAAGAAGACTCTATACACAGAGTATTGATTCAAAGTGTTTTGTCATTAGAAATGAGTGAAGACAGTGGTTTTGGGATTTTGGGGGGTTTTGTTTTATTTTCCTTTCTTTTCTCAAATTAATAGATAACAAATTATATCCTAAGAAATTCTTAATC
Source organism: Elephantulus edwardii (assembly GCF_000299155.1). NCBI lineage: Eukaryota > Metazoa > Chordata > Mammalia > Macroscelidea > Macroscelididae > Elephantulus > Elephantulus edwardii. The sequence continues at coordinate 13,840,664 of NW_006399804.1, read as the reverse complement.
TTGGTTTCAGCAATATTTGTTCAAAGCTTACTATGCTATTATTCCTTTGTTGGCTTATTGGTAAGGAGTTGTGCTCCAGTGCAGAGGTACACTGTTCAAACCTACCAGCTGCCCTGTGGGAGAGGGATGGACAGTCCCCTCCTGTGAGATTTATTGCCTCTGAAAATTTGCCGGAGGGCCAACGATGGGTCGGTTCTGATTTGACTGTACATAACTACTGGAAGAAGTTTAGCTAGGATACTCCTCAGAAGGGAGGATGGTGGGACTTCATCTCACATCCTTCAGGCATGCTATGAGAGTCCCTGGTGGAGGAAATCATGCCTGGTATATGGTCAGAAAAAAGAGAAGATTGATGAATTGATGTAGCTGTGGGCTTAGCACAGCAGTGATGAGAATGGCAGAGGGCTGGACAGGGTTTCTTTATATTGCTGTGGGTTGAAGCTGACTTGACAGCACCTAACACCATTGTTTGCTAAAGGAAACTCCAGCAAACAGCAATTTAAGTTCGTAGAAAAGGAAGTTAGCCCAAACTCTAAACAGGACATCCTACTGGATGTAACCTCTCTCATGCATAGTCAAGTTTTCTGCTGTATAACGTATCCCTGGTTTTTATGATATAATGAAATTTATCAGGACTTTGTTCTGCTTCTGTGAGAAAGACTTTTACACAAAGAAGAGCAGTAACTCTTGGTGCAAAAACATTCTTAATTAAAGGTTGGAAGGTCAATTATATTCTAAAAGAGGATGTTTGTAACTTGACAAAGGAGGAGCAAATAGCACATAGAAGTCATTGCCTTCATTCTGTTACAAAAACAAAATGTTGAAGGCAGACCTCACTATGTACCAGTTACCGAAGATAGTAAGACAAATGCAGTTTACCTTACATGGAGTTACTTCAATACAGACAAATAAGGATAATAGCATAATACTTGAAAAATAAAGATTTTTTTTTCCAAGGGTTGAAATACTATTTTCATTTAAGGAGTATTTTTTTCTGTCATCCTTTTATAAGATGATTTATTATCATTAATAATAATAATAATAATTTTTAATGAGTTTACAGAGACTTTGGATTTCCATTCATTCATTGTTGCACTTTATTCCCTACCCACCCTTCCCCCTAGTTTGCGCTTCTCTTTAAAAAGTAAAAGAAAAATTCTTTCATCGTAATACAATCTCTCCCCCAAGTTCACTCCTCTGTGCAACCTTTGTTCTGGAATCCTGTCATGACAATAATCATATATCCCTTTTAAACAGTTCTCTCCCTCATGCAGTGTACATAATTTATCCTATCTTTCTCAGCCTCCCCCTAACCCCGATGTCAGTCCCGTTTTACAACAGTGGCATTATTTGTCCTTTCATGACGGAGATATTTCACTCAGCATAATGTCCTCCAGGGTCACCTATTTTGTATAATGTTTCATGAGTTCTTTGTTTTTCAAAGCAGCATAGTATTCCATTGTGTGAATATACCAGAGCTTCAATATCCATTCGTTTGTTGATGGGCACTTCGGTTGTTTCCAACTCTTTACTATTGTGAACAAAGCCTTGATAAACATGACTGTGCATATATCTGCTTGGATGGTGGTTGTGGTTTCTCTGGGGTATATTCCCAGTAGTGGAATTGCTGGGTCAAATGATATTTCTATTTGAAACTTTTTGAGAAATCGCCATACTGCCTTCCATAGTGGTTGCACTATTTTACACTCCCACCAATTGTAAAATGGTGCAACCACTATGGAAGGCAGTATGGTGCTTTCTCAAAAGGTTGCAGGAATGCCATTTAAGGAGTATTTTTAAAAGTTATGAAAATATAAGGGCTAAGAGCACAGACACAGTGCAACTTAATATTGAATCCATATTTGAATTAATATAGTCTTAACATCAAAGTGTGGCTTAATGGCACTTTATTTTATTACTCTAAGTTACTTTTTAAAAAACTTTAATCAAATACACTTGATGATTTCTTTTGTAAATTTTCCTTAAGGTGACTGGTGTGGGTTTTCTTAACTCTTTATAAATTAAACCGCAGACACTACCAGAGCGAGAAGAAGCCAGGAGAGTGATGGCGTTGAATACATCTTCATTTCCAAGCATTTGTTTGAGACTGATGTTCAAAATAACAAGTATGTGGAAATACAAAAAAAATGTTTGTGTGACTGGTTTTTAAGCATGTGCCCATTTATTCCATTTTAGACAATTGGACGTTTCCCTCCTTTAGAAATGTGGTGTATTTTTAATTATAGAGCAGTAAAATGATGACAGTATGGTTCTTAATGTCTATCCATTTTCATTTCTCACATCTGATAACCTGACCTTCTGCATTTCTGTTAAGTGAAACATAAAATAATTATTTTGTAGAGGGAGGAAAGGTGGCTAGCAAATCACTATGGTCTTCAACCTCCCTGATTGAATCCTATTATATAATCTAAATAGAATGGGTTTTTAAAATTTTTTATTTTATGTTGGTTCTCACTGTGTTTCACACTATTCTTCATTCATATTGTTTCATACAATCATTCCCATGCATTATGTTTTAATTAATCACCATTGGACTATGCCCACCATTATCCTATCTTTTCCAGTCCCCCATTTCCTTTAGCCCCTCCACCCACCAAATTGTGCAACCCTGTGATTTCTCCCCTACCCATCCTCTCCTCTTATTTTAAAAAATAATTAACTATAATTTATCCCTATGGAACACAGTTCTACTCTGACACACAGAGCATCACCATAAAGAATCAACTCAGTGGCAAGTGGTATTAATCTCTTGAATTCTATCATAGTCTCCACCGTACACATTACTTTTCTCTCATTGGCCTCTTCATGAAGCTAAAATATTATTAGTGATCTTGCTTATGCAGAGTCTTATAGCTAGCACTAGGCTGCTTTTTTCCCCACCCCACCAGGTTACCAGTTTACTTAACCATGAATATTTTAGGGTATCAGAGAGTAATGTGTGTTTTAATGTGGTATTTTATTGAAACATCAAAATGCTTTTTTCTCGTTTGGCCAGTCATTGTGTTTTTATAGCACATAATCGGCTGCCCTGGCTCCATTGGCCCGCCACCCGCTCCTCCTCTATTTCTAAGCCAAGCTTAGTTATTCTGAATTGTGCAATGAAATTTCAGTAGTTTCTATTGTTTGGCTTATTCCCTGTTTTATTGCATTGCATTAGTTCTAAAAAAGAGGTGATGGAAAGCATCAGAGTATATGGCTGGACCATAGTACTTTTTTTCGGCTTAAGTGTAATACAAGCAAGTGCTACTGATTTGAAAATATAAAATAGAATATTTCTTAAAACTGACATTCTGAAGTTCTTAAAATACATATCCTATACTTGGCTAATTATAATTTTTTGTCAAGTCACAAATAATTCTCATAATGTCTCTCATTATATGCAGGTTTATTGAATATGGAGAATATAAAAACAACTACTATGGCACCAGTATAGATTCAGTTCGGTCAGTGCTAGCTAAAAACAAAGTTTGCCTGTTGGATGTTCAACCTCATGTAAGTAAAAGAAATGAACTATTCACCACCTTTCTGGCCCTTGTCATCTACTACACTTCATGAGAGGATTTCAGCGTGGGGTACTTTTAAAGTCTAATCACTTTGGGCACATAAATGGTTTTTCTAAGATTACAAAAGCATTTAAATATAATAAAAAGCCTTTTTGTATTCAGAAAATAGCCTTTAGTTAAAAGTGGAGCGATGCCGAAAGATCTGTTTTCTGTTTAGTTTTGTCAAGTACAATGAGTGCTAAATATCTTGTATTTTTTAACAAAAACATTTTGCACTATTATTTTAAGTGCCTATAACATTAACAATTAACCTTATCGTTCTAAGTGTATCTTAGGAGTGTCAACCAATCAGTGAAGCCTGAATAGCATCTCACAGGAATTATAATGAACGAGCAGCCATTGGTCTGGCTTTGCCTTTCACTCTGGCCTGACATTGTCTGAGAGTGAAACTAGCGAGTTCTCTCATGCCACCTATCCTCCAATAAAGAATGGCCCTCAGCCTTTTTTCACTCAAACCACAGATTCACCATGGGGATGTGCCCTACTTATAACCTCCAAGTGCCAAAATGGCAAGGAGAAGCCCCTACATCCCTTCAGAGAAATCTGGAGTGTAAGGGTACCAAAGCTTATCAGGCAAGTTGACTCCTGACCCAGACACCCACAATTAGTGGAAGAATTCTTGTGAAGAAACTCTGCTGGTGAACTGTAATCAACTCAGGAAGATAATAGAACTACCCTGCGGGGTTTCTGAGGCTGAACATCTTTACAGCAGAGGCCTACCTCATCTCACTTCTACTACAGGGTGGCTGGTAGCTTGGAACCAGTATAAATGTGGTTAACAGCTGAACCCTTACCCCCCTGTGTTACCAGGGTTGTCACTGCAGTTACCTCAAATGTGCTTCTAGCCTTCCTTACCCAGCCCTCACCACTACTTTCACACTTTCTTCATGTTTACACACAGCCTCTCTACCTAGTAACTTTTCAGTGGAATTATTCATATTCTAGACAGGTTCTTCCCTATAAGTTTTAAAAAAACAAACAAAAACACCAATCCCCCTTACTAGCAATCACTCTTGATTATAGATGAGTAAAGACTGAACAATGTGAAATATTTGATAAGAGACTATTGATACCTTCATAGTGAGTTGGAACCAGCCCTTTACAGGAACTCTGAAGAGCAGAAAGGTGGCAAGGAAAAAGTTTGAGTTGACGATTGCAGTATTTATATGTATAGAAGACTTTCTATGTACCAGCCAACACCCTTTGAGCAATTATAAAAATCCATTTCATAGCATGGTTAGCCACTTCTGTTCACCATTACTTATAGTACATTTCAAAGTATTTGTAAATGCGGCTTCCATTCTCCAGGCCACTTTTCAGAGTTCTTTATTGCATTTAATTGTCAACATTACCTTGAACAATAACACAGGAAAAACCCACTGACCTTAATTAAAAATATCTTAAGGATTTCCTCAGAAAATACCATGTTGTTGTATACTAGCTCATAATATTATAAATACAGTGTTGGGTATTTTTTTTTTCCTTGCAGACAGTAAAGCATTTAAGGACACTAGAATTTAAGCCCTATGTGATATTTATAAAGCCTCCTTCAATAGAACGTTTAAGGGAGACCAGAAAAAATGCAAAGATTATTTCAAGCAGAGATGACCAAGGAGCTGCCAAACCCTTTACAGTAAGTGGCGATGGTTGGCAATAATATGTAAGCAAAGCTTGAAGCAGGTGTGTGGAGGCAGCCACCTTGGAAAAGCTGCAGTGTTTGATGTTGTGAGCCAACATCTGGAAAAGATAGAATTGTGTTTTGCTATGTATGTTTTGAATGATTGCACCTATGTACATTTTGAATGCTTGCACTAGCATTGCCTTTTGCACATCTATAGATCTTCATAGGAAATTCACTCAAAAATGTGTAGTATCATATATATATATATATATATATATATATGAATATTTTTGAGGACTATTCATTGTTATAAAACTCCTACCAATTAGTTTCAGACTTGCTTTCTATTTAAAGCAAAAGGGGGAAATATGCCCAAGTCAGTTACTATTACTCGTGAAAACTAGAAGTCTAAATGTAAAAAACATAATTTGCCTTTTTTATTTATCCCCATGCATTAATAATCAGATTTAAGAGAGTGCAAGAAGACTTGTATTGTTATTCAGTAATATTTCTGTTTAGGGATGGAGTTTGTGGAATGCTAATGACTATAATTGCTTCTGGCAAAGCTTTTCATTCTGTTTTTTTCTTTTGTCTCAAAATAATATACTCTACCTTTGGATCAAAACTAAAAGGCAAACATTTCATTCCCAGTACTTGATAAATCTTCCCCGCTAAAAAAAAATACAAAGTACACTCATGCTGACTAGATATAATCATGATGTTCATTATTCCGTGCTCATAATTAACAGTGAAGTGAAATTTTCTATTGTGAAATTTTACGTGACATCAAAATGTGGACTTTGAAATTATTTCAGTATGTTTGAATATAAAGGGTTTTATTGTATACTATTTATAAATTGAAAGGGTATATTTTTTCCAGATAATAAATGGTAACATATTCTTAGGATTTGGCTCACTTAAGTTTATGCATATAATTATATAGTCTTGACTAATATAGCCAACTAAAATACTTATTGGTTTAAAAAAGGTGAGTGTGAATGGCTCCTGCACCACTTCTGAGGGCAGTAGGGAGGGCATGGTAACTATCTTTTTATAAATGCGTCCAACTGTGAAAAAGTGGTGTATAAGTTGCTGGCTGTTATGCAACTGGTCAGAATGTCAGCATAAACAGTCCTGTCACCGCCTATTTTAATAAAGAAATATCTCAATTATGCTAAGTTAGTGACTGATTTTCCAGATACTCAGAGAAGGTAGAAGATTTGGTCTTGTCAGAGCAGTCAGTTAGGAGCAAATCAGAAAGATGTTACTTAAAAAATTGTGACTGCCAGGGAACTCATGGTAAAAGAGAGTCATTTTCATTTCTGGTTCAGGTGAAGGAATGAACATGAGACAGCATTAGGTAATCCAGCTGTAAAATGTTTGCATTGATATGAAGTGATGTCATTGCTTGGTTAACCAATTTTAAAAATACTTCCCTTTGTAGGAAGAAGATTTTCAAGAAATGATTCAGTCTGCACAGATAATGGAAAGTCAATATGGTCATCTTTTTGACAAGATTATAGTAAATGATGATCTCACCATGGCCTTCAACGAGCTCAAAACAACTTTTGACAAATTAGAGACAGATACCCATTGGATCCCAGTGAGCTGGCTTCACTCATAACTGAGGAGAAGCACCATAGCCTGCTTTTCTAAAGACTGCATGATTAACATAAATTCAGTTACCATTTTGGTGGTAGGGTTTTTACAGTCCACATCACTGTCCTTAATGTCCCATGTCAGTTTTGTTTCTATCTTTTCACAGCCTTTTTTCAAGTCTGATGTGTGTATTGTTCCAAGATCAAAATGTGTACAGTACTATGTTCTAAGTACAACTTTGAGCCATCTGGTTTTCTCTAATATAGTTCACTCTCTAACATGAGTGCACTAAAGAGAAGCAATAAGAGACAAAAGAACGAAGGAAGCTCCGTGCTCTTTTGGATGCTATCAAGCTTGCATGCTAGCATTTGAAGATACTAATAGTTCCACAGAGATAGGACATTTACTCTATTTTCTAGGCAGATCATCACAGATTTAACTGGACTGGCACTAAGAAGAGGTCCTTTCATTGAAGATGTGAGATTTTTCTTACATATGCTTAAGGTGTTGACAGTGTGTGCATTTCAAAAGCTTTCTTTAAGGAAACTACTGAAAATTTCCCTTGAGTAAGTCACTTGCACATTATAGCTTGAAACATCCTTGAGTACATTTCAGTGACTCAACAAATATTTAGGAAGGTCAGATAGACTTTTAAAAACTATTATGCACGTAAACTTTAAAACCTTTCCTTGGGATGTTACTCTCAGTAAGAATGGTGGTATCTTAGTGGTAAGTAGTGGTCATTTTTATTTATAAATCCTAAGAGGACATTCTGGAATCCCTGAAATGGTTTTCTTTAGCTGCCTTTGAATTTTCCAAATAAATTATAAAAATGTATTTATAGCATAAAAGACACATTACTGGTGTGGTTAAGAAAATGTCATTTGGGAAAAAAAAATACATCCTTGATCACTAAGATGTATTTTAGAAAACCTGTAATGTTGTTTATCATTAAAGTGCTATCTAACACTGACCAGGTACCACCCTAACCTTGCCATTTAAAAAGAAGTTTTTTAAAGAACTTTATAATGTAAATATTTAGATGGGATCTTTCCTTTTTCTTCATACTACTGATCATTAGGAAATGAATTTTATAGTTCAAAATACTAGAAATGTCTATTAACTGTATAGGAGAACACCCCCTATAGTTTTTGCATGCATAAGACCCTGCCAATCAAAAGTCATTGCATTGGTGACTTTAAAAGAGAAAGGAGAAACTATATATATATATATATAATTTTATGTTGATTTGTAAAGACTGTAGATGTCATGTTTAAAGGAAAATAATATCTAGTGAGATTTTATATATTTATGAACTATCTGAAAGGCATATTTTTTTAATTATCAAATGGGGCTGTTCATAAATTGATTATATGTAAAGGTGTCATAATTTAAAGTAGTGGTTTTATAAACCAGAGTCAACATTCCATGTAAATATTTGATCTTGATTTGTTCCCTGGCAGATCCACAAGGGTGTTATGTCTACACTGCATATGCGATCATGTCAATTACTGGATTCCTCCAGGTGTGTCAGAGTAGATACTAGAAACAGAACACTCCCACCACTTTGACAGACTTTCTCTCCATAAGAGACAATTAGACTACATATTACTTAACACTTACTGTTTGGATTATGTTGTTGATAAAGTTTTTAAATTAAATAGCAAGTTATTTAGCTTTGAAAAGCAGGGAATACATTGCTAAGTTTGTGTACTAGAGCCATAATTTAAAACTGCATAGCTCATATTAAGAAGTATAATTCCCAAGTTGATGGTTGAGATAGAGCATTATTTTCTCTGAATGTTGTCTAAAATTTCCTACAAATTCAAATTTAGTTTACAAAGAATGGAAAATTGTAGAATTAGATAATCATTGAAAGAGTTTAGGAAGTTCAAATTCTGAAATACCGATATTGGTTTGTTTCGGTTTTTTTTTTTTATCATTTGCTGATAATTGCCTCAGGTCTTATTATAGAAGTTGATAGAGCTTAAGGTGGTGGAAATTGGCTGTTTCTAGGATGAGGCAGCTTGAAAAATAGTGCTTTTCAGATTTATCTCCCTGTTTAGATAAGAACTGATATTTTTAAATTTTTTTTTATAACTGGGGGGGGGGAAGTGGACATGGGCAATTTGATAAATGCCTTATCAGATATTATACAGCCTTGAAAGTTAAATAAATATACATGGTTATTTTGATGCTTAAGAGATCTAATTAAAATATAAGGCTGGGCCAATTCCAACAACTTGTTAATTACTGGAACAAGAGGCCTTTGATGCTGTATTTTACTTCCGCATAAACAAGGGGGTAGTAGCATTAAGTTTCTTAATGATTCTTTTAGCCGCCTGGTCCCAAAATGTCAGCCAGATATTAACACAAGTGAAATATTTAGTGCAAGTCCGTGTATTGAAAGGCCACAACCAATAAGTACATTCTCCCGTTACTAATAAATTTAAAATAGAAAGATAAAACTAATGTGTATTTTTTTTACCATAATCTGTTTTCCCAGTATGAAAGTTCTTGATATCCTAAAGCTGACATTCCTTGTCTTCTGTAATAATTGAATGTATTGAAAACATATAAAGTTGACAACCATGTAAACATCTCAGACTTATAGAGCTATATTGTTAAAAGCCTCGTGAAGATCCAGATTTTTATTATTTATTTCCTTCCTGACTAGTAAGAAAATTTCTAAATTAATGGAAAACCTTTGATCTTAATAAAGTATCTTTAAAGTATGTTTGGGTTTACTTGAAAAATGGTTTTGTACTTGGATGTTCTGTCATACTGGTGCTCCTTTACAGCAAATTCTGTCTTACACTGCGATATCGGGTCATTTATTTGCACTGCCATACCTAAACCTACATATTTTTCCAACCAGCCATGTATTGATTTCAGCAATGTTGCAAGTGACCTGCCATTCACTAGGCTTTCTTTTACTATAAAGTACAGAAGTTTAAAGATGTGGGGAGACAGATGGCTCAGGAGCACCCACTCGCCACCTTCTACCACAGTCTCATCATTTCTCATTCATTCTCAACCCCATTGGGAGTGAAGTGTTACACCAACAATGTGAGAGCTATCATCTGCCTATACTGAATCTACTTACAAACCTGATCCATTCTTAAGTGTGTGTTTAGGTTGCATTTGTAGGTAAGTCAGAACAAGTGTATAGAGTTCTTGGTGTGCAAGAAAGAAAAGGAGGCCTAGTCATGCAGCGGTTAAAATACTGAACAGCTAATCCACTGGTCTGTAGTTTGAACCCCCAGAAGAAATATGCTTCTTTAAAGCTTTGTTTCCAGCCTTGGACACTGGGACAGCTCTACTCTATCCTAGGAGTTACTCGGAATCAACTCAAGAAGAGTGGGTTTGGCTTTCATTTTGTCCCCAGAAAAGAATGGCAACAATAATAATAATACTTAAACTCATGGAGTTGGGGGCTTAAAATGAGAGCATCATTTCACGGAAAGCACTTGGGACAAAAGCCTAGGAAAGAAATACCCAGTAAATGTGAGTTCCTGTTTTAGAATGATCATTATCACATTGCACAATTTTAAAATAGTTGTATAAATATTCTTGCTCACCCTACATAAACATTTCCCCACTCTTTTTTTTTAATCATTTTAATGATCATTTACAGAGATTTTGGATTTCCATTCATTCATTGCTGCACTTCTCTCCCCGCCCATACCTCCCCCCTATCCCCTTCGCTCCTCTCTTTCAAAAGTAAAAAAGACTCCCTCCCTGGTACACAATCCCTCCGCACCCTTCCTACCGCCCCAAGTACATTCCACTATGCAACCTTAATTGTGGACTCTTGTGATAACCTTAATACCCTATCATACATCACTTTTAAATTATTCACTCCCTCATCTGTTTCAGTGCAGTATACACAATTTATCCAGTTTTTCTCAGTCTTACCCCAACCCTGATATCAGTCCCATTTTACAACAGTGGCACCATGCAATACTTGTCCTTTTGCATCTGAGATATTTCACTCAGCGTAATGTCCTCCAGGCTCACCCATTTTGAATAATATTGCATGAGTTCCTTGTTTTTCAAAGCAGTGTAGTATTCCATTGTGTGAATATACCACAGCTTCTCTATCCATTCGTTTGTTGATGGGCACCTGGGTTGTTTCCAACTCCTTGCTATTGTGAACAGAGCCACAATAAACATGGGTGTGCATATATCTGTGTGGATGTCAGTTATGGTCTCTTTGGGGTATATTCCCAGTAGTGGAATTTCTGGGTCAAACGGTATCTCTATTTGCAACTTTTTGAGAAAGCGCCATACCACCTTCCACAGTGGTTGCACCATTTTATACTCCCACCAACAGTGAACAAGGGTTCCAGTTTCTCCACAACCTCACCAGCATTTGTTGCTTGCTATTCTGACTGGGGTGAGATGATATCTCATAGTTGTTATGATTTGCATCTCTCTTAGAACTAGGGATTTTGAACATTTCTTCATGTGCTTGTTGGCCATCTGAATGTCTTCTTTGGTGAAGTGTCTGTTCATATCCTGTGCCCATTTTTCTATTGGATTACTTACCTTTATCTTGTTGTGGTGCTCAAGTATTTTATAAATTCTAGATATAAGTCCCTTATCTGACATGTCATTACCAAATACTTTTTCCCAGTCTGTGGCTTCCCTTTTGACCCTGTTGGAGAAGTTTTTGAATGTGCATCTCCCCACTCTTAAGCTTTCCTCATAATTTATATTACTGGCTTTATTTTAAAAATTTCCAATATTACCCCCACAAATGATACATCAAGAACTAATTAGCTAATCCTCAGCAGGACAGTGAATTGAATTACCTTTAACCACTGTGTTTACAATCTACCAAAACAAAAAGCCTGATGCCATCCAGTCAGTCCCAATTTACCATGATTCTAGCAAAAGCAGACCTGCCTCATGGGGCTTCCAAGGCTGAAAATCTTTATACAACCACCCTGCCACCTTTTTCTCGCTTACAGCAGCTAGTGTGTTCAAACTGCCCTTTCTCTTAGCTCAGTATTTAACTCACGACATCACTAGAGCTTCTCTGTGAATGTTTTCTAATCAGCTCCAATTGGAAAACGTGGCACTTAATACTCATTAATGTCCTTTCTCTGCAGTCCTTTCTAGTCATGTATTTTTCCCATTAAGTACTGGAGAGCAGGGAGTATTAGCTTTTTAACAACTCTCGCAGATACATACAAGTCTTACTGCCACTGAGCTGATTCCAACTCATGGTGACTCAGATGCTTCAGCATAGAAATGTACTCCATGGGGTGTTCTGTGTCCTGGTGTTGAAATGGTTAAAGACTGGGCTGCCAAGAGAGAGGCCAGTGGTTGAACCCATCAGAGGTCCTTCAGAAGAAAAGCTTTGACAATCTGGTCCTGTAGAGTCTAGAAGGCCCTGTGGGGCAGTTCTGCTCATAAGGGGTTGCTGTGAGTCAGAACTGGCTTGACAGTACAGCAGTTTTGTAGAAGGAAATTGCCAGGCCTTTCTTCCTTGACCTTTCTGAGTGGATTTGAATCATCAACCTATGAGTCACTCATGGGCCATCTGGCAAGCACACACAAGTATTAATTACTGCCTGATCAAATTGCATTGAATGCCTATGTGGTTTCCAGACAATCGCATTTAATCTTCACAAGTGCCTTATAGAAACTATGATGTGTAGCACAGTCAGACCAACTCTAGCTGATGCTCCAACAGGTTTCCAGAGGCAGTAAATCAAATAGGAGATTGCCTTCCTCTCATGGAGCAGCTGGTAAATTCAAACTACATGCCTTCAAGTTGGCAGTGCAACTCCTTACCACTTACGCCACCAGAGCTCCCTGTGGAAGCTATCATCACATGCTTTTTTGCATTTGAGAAAACTGAGAAACACAGCTTTAAGTACCTCGTCCAAGGCAATTAGTAAAATCATAGGTAATGAATAGAATCAAGGTTTGAATCCTAGTCTAGGTTGTTTCCCACTTAAATTTTATTTCACTTCATCGTGCCTCCTGGTTTGCTCTAAAACTTAGGATAGTGTTGGAGAGGGGTAGGTCATTCTTCTAATTAACCAGTTCACACAGTCTTTTTTATTTTATTATTTTTTTTTTTTCACAAAACTGATCCTAAAACAATGACTATCCTCAGAGCCGTACAAAATCTTACATAGCTTAACAAAGTGCTGCTTGAGTCCCAGTTCCAAGTGATAAGTTGTGATTGGCCCAAGTCTGTCATATCAACTTCTCTTCCCAAGATGAGTCTGGGTTGGGCCTTGTCTCCTTGGGAGGCATGAGAAAGACACTTTTCTTTCACATCAACAAGCAAAAGCTGCATGAGAAAGTCCATTAGGTAGCTGTGCTCATCCTGCTTGAATTGCTTGCCAGAATGAAAGTCATCATTTTAAACTCTGAGCTAGTGGACAAATGCCATTCTCCTGAGTGTGACTGTGAGATGTGAAGCCCCTCTGTTCTGTCTTGAACATTTCTATCCTTCACAACCCTGGTCCTTGTATCTCAGTGGAGATGTCAGCCTGAGGGATAAGAGATTGGAAATTATTCAGAAGAGACTAGCACTAGAAATAGCAGAAGCTCTTGGGCCTAGTAGAAGGCAGTGTCTGCTGAACAGAGAATTGAGCCAAGAACTAAAGATAGTCCTGGAAGCAGCCAGAATGGTTGATGACTAGGACAGCAAGACTTTCAGAGGCAGCTGCAAGAGCAAGATAAAATATGTGTGCAGTGGCAGAAATTCCACCCAAGCTGCAAGGAAGTCTTTTCCAAGTACAAGAGGTGGGGCTTCTAAAAAGTCTGGGTGCACTCCACATAGGAGCTGTTCCTCAGAGCTGTTCTGTTTCAGAGCCTCCAGAATGCCCTCCCAAAGCTGCTGGTTGAAAACTGGACCTGCACCTAAGGAGCTACTTTAGAGGAGCTGGACTGCATCGGTCCTGAAGGCCACAGCATGCCCGTAACCCACTAACACCTTTGACTTGCCTGCCCAGTTTCTTAGGAGTAAACACCAATTTCTCACCATTAAACCTCTTTATTGCATGCCATCCACTTTCCATGGGCTCAGTCCCTGGGCATACATTGTATGTTCTGCCTCTAATCATATGGATGGGATATTCATGGTGGTGGTGGTTATTGTTACATGCCTTACATCTCATAGTGACCCTATGAAAAACCTTGCTCTATCCTGCACCGTCCTCACAATTTCTGTTCTGCACAAAAACATCATTTCGATAGTCATTATGTCAGTTCATCTCATTGATGGTCTTCCTCTCTTTTGCTGATGCTTAATGTATTCTAGCATGATGTTTCTCCCCATGGACTGGTTCCTCCTGAAAATAAACCCAAAGTAAATGAGATGAGTTTCCCCATTTTTGCCCATAAGGAGCACTCTGGTTCCATTTCCTTTAAGACAGATTAGTTTGTTCTTTCAGCAGTCCATGAGATATTTAGTACACTTCACCAACACCATAATTGAGAGGCATCAGTTCTTCTTTGGTCTTCTTTATTCATTGTCTAGTTTTAAGATGCATAGGAAATAATTGAAAATATTAAGACTTGAATTGGGCACCCATTAGTTTTTAAAAGTGGAAAGGAAGAAGAAAAATCAATGATCTAACTCAATACCTTCATCAAACAGAAAAAAACCAATAATCATACAGCCTCTAGAAGAAATGAAATTATAAGGGCAGAGCTAAAATCAATGTAATAGAAAACAGACAATTGAAACCATCAATAAGACTAGGAGCTGGTTTTTTAAAAGAGTCAATAAGACTGAAAAACCACTAGCAAACTTACAAAAAGAAAAAAAGACAGAACTATTAACATGATTAAGAAATTATAGAGGTGACATCACAATAGAACCCGATGAAATTAAATTGATAATATCAAACTATGGAAAGCTATACTCTGATAAGTTAAAAAACCTAGAGGAAATGGAAAAATTCCTTGATCTTCATGCCCCATGTAAGTTGACTCAAACAGATGTATAGAACACTTGGACAGACCCATCAGAAAAGAAAAAAATGAACAGGTCATCAAAAGACTTCCCCATAAGGAAAGTCCTTGATCAAATGGCTTCACAGCTGAATTCTACCAAACATTCAGAAAAGATCCAACACCAATACTACTTAAAGTATTTTTAAAAAATAGAAAAAGAAGGAACATTCAAAGAGTCATTCTATGAAGCAAGCATAACCCTAATACCAAAACCAGGCAAAGGTATTACCAAGAAAGAAAATTACAGACCAGTATCTCTCATGAATATAGATGCAAAATCCTTAACAAAATCCTAGGCAATAGAATCAAAAGCACATGAAAAAAATAATTCATCATGACCAAGTAGGATTCATAACAGATATGCAAGGATGGTTCAACTTAAGCAAAAACAATGTCATTCACATTAGCAAAGCAAATAACAAGAACCATATGATCTTAGCAATTGATGCATAAAAGGAATTTGACAAAATCTACCACCACCCCTTCCTGATTAATACACTCAGCAAAATTGGAATAAAAGATAATTTCCTCAACAGTGAAAAGAATATATGCAAAACCAAGAGCCAGTTTCATTCTCAATGGAGAAAGACTAAAAGCATTTTCCTTGCAAATAAGGACCAGACAAGGATCCCCACTGTCACCACTTCCATTCAATATTGTATGGGCAATGCTTGTCAGGGAAATAGGACAAGGAAATAAAAGACATCCAGATCAACAGAAATGGTTAAACTATCACTATATGTAGATGATATGATAGTATATACAGAAAACCCCAAGGACTAAAAAAAAACCACCCCAAACTGTTAGAGCTATTAGACCAATTTAGTAGAGTGGTAGAATATAAGCTTATACGGGAACCAAGAAAGCAATACCATTTATAATAGCTAACCACAATTGAAATATTTGGGAGTGAACCTAACTAGAGATGCAAAAGACCTGTACAAAGAAAACTGTTGTTGTTGTTATGTGCCGTCAAGTCGTTTGTGACTCATAGCGACCCTATGCACAACAGCCCTAAACCCTGCTCTATCCTGCGCCAACCGCACTGCCTCTGACACACCCATCCCGATTACCCCAGTCACCGAATCAATCCATCTCATAGTACAGAATATTTATTCAAGACACAATAAAAGACCTACATAAATAGGAAAATGTTCCTTGTTCATGGGTAGGAAGACTCAATATTGTGAACATGATAATCCTACCAAAAGCACTCTACATGTTCAATGCAAGCCCAGTAAAGATACAGAATTTGTTTTTTCAGGAGATCAAAAGGGAAACTAAAATTTATCTGGAGAGAAAAGAGACCCCAAATAAGCAAAGCACTCCTGAAAAAAACAAAAAGTGATAAGCATAGCACTCCATGACCTCCAAACCTACTACAACAATAGTAACCCAAATAGCACTGTACTGGTATAATGACAGACACATAGACCAATGGAACAGAATTGAGAACTCAGAAATGGACCCAGTTATCTATGGCCAACTGATATTTGATAAGGAAATTAAAGCTATCAAATGAGGAAATGACAACCTCTTCAACAAATGGTGCTGTCAAACATGCAGAAAGCTGAAACAAGATCCACATCTTACACTATACCCCAAAAATCAACTCAAGGTGTATCAAAGACCTGAGTGTTAAAGCCCCAAACCATAAAGTTCGTAAGACACAAACTGGGATCAAGCTTAGAAGGCCTAGCCTATGGTATAAAGAGACTGCCTAAACTAGCTAAAAATGCTCAGTCTGAAGAGGATCATTTTGATGAATGGGACCTTCCAAAGATTAAATTTCTGTGTGCATCAAAAACTTTTTTCAACAGAGTGAAAAGAAAATTTTCTGACTGGTAAAAAACATTTGGCAATACCATTTCAGGCAAGGGTCTCATATCAAAAGTTTACAGAATCCTACAGTGCCTCCACAAGAAAAAGACTGGTAACTCAATTACAAAATGGAAAAAGATATGGAAAGATTTTTCACAGAGGAATATATTCGGATGGCCAACAGACACATGAAGAAATGCTCGTGATCACTGGCAATAAGAGAGATGCAAATCAAAATGACAATGAATTATCATCTTGCTCAGTAGCAGTGGTAAAGTTTAACAGCACAGTAAGTAATAAATGTTGGAGAGGATGTGGTGATATAGGAACTCTTGTACATTGCTGGTTGGAATTAGAATGGTAGAGCCATTCTGGAAGGCTGTTTGGCACTTCCACAGAAAGCTGAACTTAGAAACTCCCTATGACCCAGCTATTCCACTGCTTGGAATATAGCCCAGAAAATGAGAACTGAGATACAAACAAGAGACTTGTACACCAATATTTATATCCATGTTATTCACCATTGCAAGAACAAGGAAACACTTGAAATGTCCAACCACAATGGAATGGTTTGGGAAAGTATGGTACATTCACACAATAGAATACTATGCTGCACACAGAAGCAATGATCTTGTAAATTACTACCAAACTTGGGAGGGACTGAGACCATTATTATATGTGAATAAACTCATTCATTATTGTAGAAAGAGTATGAGGATTGAAGGTTGGTGGGGGGAGGGGGTAATGGGTGGAAGCACAGGGCTTAATATGGGGGGTCAGGCAATAATCATAAGGTCAAGCAGTTTGATGGAAGGAAGGAGGCAGGGATGAAGGAAATGGGAAAGATCCAGTGTGAAAACAATATATATGAACTTTGTAAATAAACCAGTATAAAATATATATATTTTTTTTTAAAAAACAAACCACTTGGTATCTTTGCTCATTAGAATTTTGGATATACCCTTCACAGCAGATTTCCCTAATGCAACATGTCTCGAGTTCTTTACTGATGCGACCAAGGATGTTGATTGTGGATTTAAGTAAAAGGAAATCATTGACAACTTCAATCTTTTCTCCATCTATCATTATGTTGCTTGTTGGTCTGATGGTGAAGGTTTTTATTCTCTTGATATTGAGGTTTAAGTCCTATTGAAGGCTGCAGTCTTTGATCTTCTGTAATAAGTGCTTCAAGTCTTCTTTACATTGTTCATTTAAGGTTGTCATCTGCATAATGCTAACATTAATGAGTCATCTTCTAATCCTGATGCCACTTTCTACTTCAAGCTGAGTTAATAAACTCCATAACCATGAGTATGGTTCTCTGATATCTGTGTGGCCACTGCAACAGATTTCAGACCCAGTAGTACAGCAGTATGATTAGTGTTAAAATTATCACAAGTAGCCGTAGCCTCCAATATCGCTTGAGGCTCAATGTCAAGAAGACAAAGATTCTCACCACTGGGCCAATTGGAAGCATCAGGATGGATGATGAAGATATTGAGATTGTTCACTGCTTTAGTTTGCTTGGCTCCACAGTCAACACTCTTGGCACCAGTAGCCAGGAAATTAAAAGGTGCATTGCCATGGGAAAGTCTGCTGTTAGGGACCTCTC
>NW_006399804.1:13815579-13821611 GCF_000299155.1 Elephantulus edwardii | reverse complement strand
GCGTCTGATACAGGCCATGATCTTTGCAATCACCTGTTATGCATCAGAGAGTTGGACAATGACTAAAGAGGATAGAAGGAGAATTGATGCCTTTGAGCTGTGGTGCTGGAAAAGAGTATTGAGAATACCATGGGCTGCTAGGAAAACAAACAGATTCATCCTGGGAAGGGTCAAACCAGGCGGCTCCTTGGAGGCAAGGATTCTGAGGCTCTGTCTAACATACTTTGGACATGTTGCAAGGAGGAACAGGCCCTTGGAGAGGGACATCATGCTTGTTAGGGTGGAGGAACAGTGCAAGAGGGGAAGGCCCTCTATGAGGTGGATTGATTCAGTGACTGGGGTAATTGGGATGAGTATGTCGGAGATGGTGCAATTGGCACAGGACAGAGCAGAGTTTAGGGCTGTTGTACATAGGGTCGCTATGAGTCACAAGTGACTTGACAGCCCATTACAGCAACAACAACAATATGCACACACTGGCATCAGGATGCTATGTTGTTATGTGAAAAGGTATATACAAAATTACATGGATAAGTACAAAACTGTAATGGTGGTATACCTGGAGAGTGTTTGAGAAAGTGCTGAAGAGGAAAGTCCTATAGTTTTAAGTATATTCTTTCCTACATTACTTGAATTATTTATCCTCTAGTATGTTATATATTTGTAATTTAATTTTTTTAATTTTTATTTTATTATTTTGTGTGTGTGTGCCGTCAAAGTGGATCTGACTGGTACAGGAGGAGGTGGCCCCTACTTCTCCGACAGAGCATCTGGTGGTTTCAAACTGCATATCTCTGAGATTGCAGTTTAGCTTGTTGCCACTAGGCCACCAGAGCTCCCCATAATTTAATATTTTATAAATTAATAAATGCCTCACAAATGTCACACTTCACTTTTAGTTATAATGTACTGGTCTTTATCATGTGGGAAGTGTGCCAAGATCTAACTGCTCATGTAAATGGTATGAGAAGTTTTGCCTGCTTGCCTTCACTAGAAAGATGTGAGTTTCATTTTGGAGCATGGTTCTGGTATGAATGTTGGCATATAGCTACAAGTTCTCCAAGTTTCCTTTCATTCATTTCTTAAGCACTGCTTACCAAAGTGGTGCTTCTCAAGTTTCCACCATTTCCCAATATCTTTCATGTTTCCTATAAACTTTCCCTGAAAAATCTTAGTCACATCATTGGGCTCACCTCCCAGGAAATAGGACAGAAGCTGTTTTGTTCTAGAAATGGTTTTAGTAAGAAATCACATTCATGTTTTCCTGCAATCAGAAAGAATGTAGCATCCTAGTTTTACAGAGAAAGACGATGAAGAGGGACTGAGAAATGTATCTAATACCATGAAGCCAGTACTGGTAGAAACAGTTTAAACACGGAATTTCTGATTCTAAAGCTGTGTTCAACTTTTCTTTATACCATACTGCTGTCTATACTCTTAATCATGTTGTTGTTGTTGTTATGTGCCATCGAGTCGTTTGCGACTCATAGCGACCCTATGCACAACAGCTCTAAACCCTGCTCTATCCTGCGCCAACCGCACTGCCTCTGACACACCCATCCCAATTACCCCAGTCACCGAATCAATCCATCTCATAGAGGGTCTTCCCCTCCTGCGCTGTCCCTCCACCCTCCCAAGCATGTTTGTTAATTTTTCCATGACAACTCTTCACTCTGTGTCTTCCTTTCCTCATCTATGAACAGGTAATGCTCGCTTCACTAAGACTATTAGGAGGATTACTTCTGAGTTGGTATTTGCAATAATGCTTAAAAATAAGCCTTGGGTACATGTTATTGTTGTTAGGTGCCATCAAGTCAACTACAACTCATAGCTATCCTATGAAAAATGGGTTTTAACCTTCCACTATCCTGTGCCATCCTCATCCTCCCTGACTAGCCACTGTGTTGATCCATCTCACCTTCTTCTCCATAACTGGCCCTCCACTTTTCCAAGCATAATGTTCTTTTCCAAGGACTTACTCCTTCTAACAATATGTCCAAATTATGTGAGTTGAAGCTTCACCGTCCTTGCCTCTAAGGACCACTCTGCTGGCACTTTCTCCAAGACATATTCTTTGGCAATCTTTGGAATAATCAATACTCTTTTCCAGCACTCCAAGGCAAAGGCACCAATTTTTCTGTCATCCTTATTCATTGTCCAACTTTCAGATGCATAGGAAGCAGTTGAAAACATCAAGGCTTGAATTAGGTGCACCTTAGTCTTTAAACTGCCATAGTTGTTCCTCAGGATTTTAGAGAGGTCCCTGACAGACAACCTGCCCAATGCAATACATCTCCTGTTCTCCTGACTGCTAATAGAAAGTTGTTGATTGTGGATCCAAGCAAGATTAAACCACTGAGAACTTAAATTTTTTTTTCCATCCATCATAATATTTCCTGTTGGTCCAGTGGTGAGAATTTTTGTTCTCTTGATGTTGACATGTAGTCCATATTAAAGGCTGCAGCCCTTGATCCTCTGCAGCAAGTGCCTCAGGTCTTCCTTGCAATCAGCTAACAAGAATATGTCATCTGCATAAGATAGGATGCTGATGAATTTTCCTCAGACCTTGATGCCACATTATTCTTCATGAAGCCCAGCTTCTCAAGTTATTTCCTCAACATTCAAATAGAATAGGAATGGATAAGGAATACAACCTTGATGAACACCTCATTTTACTTTTGAGCCATGTTAGTGTTTCCTTGCCCTGTTTAGACAAAAGCTGCTGAATCTAGGTGTAGGTTTTGCATGAGTACAGTTAGTGTTTTGGGATACTAATTTTTCTCAATGTTACCCTTACATTGTTATGATCCACACAGTCAAATGAAAAGAAATTAGGTATTTACTGCTATTTTTAGCATCCTTTCTTGAACAATAGATAGGCTTTTTCAACTGACTCACTACTATCCCCAAGCTTTGTAACTTCTGTCAGGTGCTATTCCATTTACCGTAACTCATAGTGGCCCTGTGACACCCTTACAATCTCTATGGTGCTTAAGTCTGTTGTAGTCACTGTGTCAATCCCTCTCATTGTGGTTTTGGCAAAGAGTATTTAACCTACAATAAACTTCCAAAAGAATAAGCAAATCTGCCTTGGAACAAGTGCTGCCAGAGTGATCTTTAGAGCAACAATGGTGGGACTTATTCTGGGAAGCAGACATAATGCTTGGAAGGGTAGAGGGTCAGAAGAGGAGAAGGAGACCCTTAACAAGATGAATTGGTACAATGGCTCCAACAGAGATCTCCACATAGTTGGTACTGTGAGATGGCACAGAATTGGGCAGGTTCTGATCTGCTGTACAGGGTCTCTACAAGTTGTTGACTATTAGCAACAGCTACATTTCTAAGCATACTATGGTCCTTCTTCAGGGACTTGCCTTTCTTAGAACATGTCCAAAATACAATTTTCACCATTCTTGCTTCTAAGGAAGGAGCACTGTGCCTGTTCTTCCAGTGTAGATTTATTTGTTCTGGGTATATATTTTCAAGAAATTAGAGCTATGACACAAACAGATAAGTGTATTCCTATGTTTGTTATGATATTATTAATAATAGCAAAGAGATGGAAGCATCCTAAGTACTTATCATCAAAAGAATAGATAAAAAAACTTGTACATTTAAGCAGCACTGAAAAGCAAAGAACAACTAGTAAAACAAAATACAACATAGGTGAGTCTAGATGACATTATGTTCAGCGAAAAAAACTCAGTCACAAAAGGACAACTATTTAAAAACAGGGTGGCAGGGTGGAGTGCACATCAGAAAACAAATAGCTAGATAAGTTACCACTGTATTATAAAAAGCAATAGGAAGGTCAGTTTGTAATGAAAAGACCATCAGAAATTATATGGAAGGTCAGTTATGGGTCACTTCCTACTTGATGGCACACGCCAACAAAAATAATATGGAGATAATATTTCTTATAAAGGGATATAATACTTGGGAAGGTGGAGGGTAATGAAAGAGGAAGACTCTCACTGAGATGGTTGATACAGTGACTGCAGCACTGGGCTCAAGTGTGTTGAGGCTAATAAGGGCAGTGCAGGACAGGAAAGAGAACGGATGTGCTGTTCATAGTGTACTTTGAATCATACTCGACTGAATGGCCCCTAACAACAAAAATGAGGGCATGATCCCTATGGATGTTGAAGGGTAGTCAGAGAATTAGTAAGTTTAAAAGGTAATTGGAGAAAACAGAAAATGCCCTTGTAGTAGGAGCATGCATGGTGACTAAGGACTAGTAAAATGGCTTGCATAACCAGAATATGGCATGCCAGGGCAGTACAATAGAAGATAAGATCAAAGAAACAGTCGGGGGAAGCCTGGGGAAGACATCATAGAACACGATAAGGGCTTAGGATTTTGGTCTGAGTGAGATCAGAGATCCCTTGGAAGGGAAGCAGAGAAGCGATGAGGTGGTAAGGATACTGCATCTTTCAAGGCAAGAAGAGAAAAGAGGAGTTTGCAAATTGGAAAAAGGAGATTAAGGATAATTTCCATTAAGTTTCTTCTGAGGTAGTGAGGGAGTCAACTGAGAGTGTTATATTTTGGCATGAATCTTTTATTGTAGAGTTGACTATAAGCAGACATGTTGTGTCCTAAGAGTAATGTTTCCTGTTACCAAGTATTTATTTGTTCTATAGCATCTCTAACTCTTCCCCTCCCCCCATTTATTCTTGTACATTATCTTTTTTGGTCCCTAAAATCCACCCCAGTTACAGGGACTTTCATTATATCTATTTTTCCATTACTGCATTGTTAGAGAATCTACTTTGAATAAATAATACTTTGTGAATCATATATATTTCTGTGTAATGTGTTATAACAAAGAAGTTAACCTCAAAGAGACTCTGTGTAAAGGAATTTAAAAATTCTGACTATGAATTCCTAAGATTACTGAGATAATTGTTATAAACTGACATGAAGATACTCTGACTATTCAAGAACTAAGAATAAATGACCATTGCTGTTATGTACCATCAAGTAAGAACTGACTTGTACCTGACCTTCCAATGGGTTTTTAGAGGCAATAAATTGCATGAGAGGAGATTTCCCACCTTTCTCCTTTAGAACAATTGATGGATTTGAACTGCATTCTTTGGGGTTGGCAGCGTAATGTCTTACCACAAAGCTACCAGAACTCCTTAAAGGATCACAGCACAACCCAAATATTTTTTCCCTTCTTAAGTGTATTCAATTTTATGAGATAAATCAGAGCAGTGGAAATGCATACTTTTCCAACAAGAGAATAGTTGATCCTAAACAGATACTTCATTAGAATGAATAATGGCCCTCTGAGATAACTCTGGATAACCATAAGACTTGCATTAAAAGTGGGTTTTGCTTGCCAGACTATACCTAATCCTACCCAATCATTAAAAACTCATCCCTGAACACATTTCAGCCTCAATCCCTATCTCAACCCAGAATTTATGCCAACAACCATGATCTACATTGGATCCAAACTCAAGAATGAGGAGAATTGTCTGTTTTATAGATTTCTTGATAATAAAAAAGATCATAAAGTTGCATTTTCTTAGTCAAGTCAACACAACTTGTCAAGAAAGGTTTCATCAGACAATCACCTTAAAATGTTGTGAGTTTTGAGAGTGAGCCAGGATTCAAGAAAGACTTTAAGGAGGCATTGTTCAAATAAACTGTAAATGATGAGTGAAGAGAGGACCAATGAGCGATTGGTGGTGAGGAAGGAAGCACAGCAAAGTTCTGGGGTGAGAGAGTTCAGAGTGGATGGGTGATTAGAGGGATGATATTCTATGAAGTAAATGAAAGATAAAGAATTATGGCAGAAGTCAACAGGCAGGCCTTTGATTAATAGTCTCTTAACCTGGACCAGGGGAAACGTGTGGTTTCAGCAGTTCAAAGATCAGATTGGTTGATTAATCAGTTTGTTCAGGTTCTGCTTCATTCTAGATCCATCTATCTCACTTGGAAGATGAACTGGTTCACTTCTGAATGCTCATCTACTATGAGAAGAGAAATTTGTTTTTTTTTTTTTCTTTTTTTTTTCTATAATT
>NW_006399804.1:13807042-13815370 GCF_000299155.1 Elephantulus edwardii | reverse complement strand
CTTAGCTACTTCCTGCTGAAAAGGGACGCTGTGGGTTTCAGGGTGAAGATCTTCTCTCACTACTCTAAAGGGCCCCTTTGGCAGTAGGAAGCACATAGACTATTATGGAGATTGATTTTGGAATTCAGATGCAGAGAAGAGAAATTTGGAATTAGAAAAGTGCTTCTTAGTCTCCCATCATTCACAGAAAAGTGTTCTCCATGAATGTGGGGCTCACAAAATGAAAACACAGCTAAGAGAGTATGTGTTCTTATTCCAGGTATCATAGACTGAAGAAGCTATATCAAAGTCCGACATCTGTACATATGAATTTCACCGTGCTTGGAGCCAGAGGATTTTTCCTTGCTGATCTTATCAGTTACATCATTCAGGAGTTTGGATGGCTTGCTAAATCTGAGTAGCATTTTATAAAAGGAAAGGACAGACACAAAACCACGGTCACACACAGAGAGGCGTAGAAACTAAGTAATGATCTATTTACAAAACAAAGAATGTTAACAAATGCTCATTTCTTAAATTAGTTGAAAGAAACAAGGAGGAATCTTGCCTTTGAGTTGACAGGAGAGGCAATATAACCCTATCAACTAGCTGACTGAGAATTCTGTCCTCCAGAACTGTGATAAAATAAACTCCTGTTCTTGAAAGGGACCTCGGGGTTTAATATTTTTTCAGTTCTCTCAGCTTGAGAAATGCACAGTGAGTTCTTCCCTTTTTATTCTCCAGTCCCAGATCCCTGCACATTCCATTATATTACTTTGTTTTCTTGAGCTGCCCTTTGAAGTCTTCTATTCAGCTCTTTCATTTTGGCATGTTTTCTCTTCTCAATGTCCTAGCAATTTTTAGAGTCTCTTCTGACATCCATTGTGTTTTTTGGTTTGGGGTTTTTTTTTTCCTTTCTCCATTGTAATGGCCTTTTGCTTTCCTTATGGATGATACCCTAGATATCATCTGGTATTTGATCAGATGGAATAGATTCAAGATGCTATCTTGGTTCTTGTGGATTTATTTACATTTTCTTCAGCCTCAATTTGAACTTCCACATGAGTAATAGTTGATGGTATGACCCACAGTCCTCCTCTGGCCTAGTTCTGACTGCCAATATTGAGCTTCTCCAATATTTCATTCCACAGATAAAGTCAATCTGATTCTTATGCAGCCCATCAGCTGAGGTCCATGTACAAAGTCATATTTTGTGTCCTAAAAATATATTTACACTGAAAATATCATTGAAAATACAAAAATTCATTCTATTTCCAGCTTCATTTCTATCATCAAAACAATATTTTCAAATAAATATTGACATACTAGTTATCGGTGAAGTGAGATGGCTTGGCATGGGACATTTTGGTTCAGATGATCATATGATCTACTATGTCAGGGAGGAAATGGTGAGAAAAATGGGGTTGCTTTCATAATTAAAAAAGCCATTTCTAGATCATCTTGAAATACGATGTGGTAAATGACAGGATAATAGCCATAGGCATAAAAGGAATTCCAGTGAATACCACTATCATTCAAATATATGCACCAAAAAAATAGGGTCAAAGAGGAGGAAATAGAAGATTTCTATCAACTTCTACAGTCAGAAATCGATTGAACATGCGTGACTGGAATGCAAAATCTGGGAACAGTAGTTGGAAAACATGAACGTGGTGACAGAAACAAAGCTGGAAATAGAATGACAGAATTTGGCACATTCAATGATTTATTCATTGTAATACCTTTTATAAAAAACCCACACACAAACACAGGCTATACACATAGATTTCACCTGATACTATGCAAAAGAATCAAATCTATTACATCTGTGGGAAGAATCACTGGAGAAGCTCAATATCAGCTGTGAAAATTAAGCCAGGTGCTGTTTATGGAACAGAACACCAAATCCACAGGAACCAAAATTTGATCTTAAGTCTATCCCGCTCAAATTTCAAAACCATCTCAGGAACAGGTTTGAGGCCTTGAACACCAATGAATGGAAACCAAATGAGTTGTAGGAGGATATCAAGAATACCATTCATGAAAAAAGCAAAAGAAAGCAAAAAGTCATTATAAAGGCTGAGGAGGAAGAAAAAAGACCAAGATGGATGTCAGATGAGACTCTGAATATTGCAGTAGAGCGCCAAGATGCAAAAGCAAAGTGAAGAAATCAAGACATTAAGGAGCTGGACAGAAAATTTCAAAGGGCAGCTTGGATGATGAAGCAAAGGCTTAGAATGAATTGTGCAAAGAGCTGGAGTCAGAAAATCAAAAGGGCCAAACTTGCTCAACATTTCTTAAGCTGAAGGAATTGAAAAACAAATTTAAGCCATGAGTTGCAATACTTAAGTATGCTTTGGAAAGGATATTAAATGACCCAAGAAGCATTAAAAGAAGACGGAAGGGGGTATACAGAGTCACTGTACTAGAAGGAATTGACTGACAAAGAAGAATTTCATGAGATAGCATATGAGAGAGAGCCTGTGGTGATGAAGGAAGAAGTTCAAGCTGCTCTGAATGAATTGGCAAAAACCAAGTCTCTAGGAATTGATGGCATACCAATTGATATATTTCAATAAACAGACACTGCCCTGGATGCGCTCACTAAGTTGTACCAAGAAATCTGGAGGATAACCACCTGGCCAACTCACTGGAAGAGATTATATTTGTTCTCATTTCAAAGAAGGTGATTCGAATGAGTGCAGAAATTATCAAACAATATCATTAATATCACAAACAAGCGAGATTCTGCTGAAAATTATAAAAAAATGACTTCAACAGCAAGTCGACAGAGAACTGTCAGATGTGCAGGTTGGTTTAGAAGAGGCCATGGTACTAAGGATATTATAGCTAATGTTAGATGGATCTTGGCTGAAAGCAGGGAGTATCAAAGGAAAGTCTATCTGTGTTTCATGGACTATGCAAAGGCATTAAACTGTGTGGATCACAACAAACTGTGACTGACTCTGAGAAGAAGCGGAATCTTAGAACACATGATTGTGCTTATGCGAAACCTATACTTGGACCAGGAGGCAGTCATCAGAACATAGCAAGAAGACACTGCATGGTTCAAAAATGAGAACTGTGTAAGCTAGGGATGTAATCTGTCTCCATACTTCTTCAATATAAATGCAGAAAAGATGGTCCAGGAGGCTGGGCTGTATGAGGAGGAATGTGGCATCAGAATTGGAGGAAGATTCATTAACAGCCTGTGTTATGCAGATGACACAACCCTGCTTGCTGAAACTGAGGAGGACCTAAAACACTTGCTGCAGAAGACCAAGGATAGCAGCTTTCAATATGGATTGAACCTAAACATCAAGAAAACACATATTCTCACCAGGAGGCCTATTGACAGCTTCATAATGGCTGGTGAAGAGATTGAGATTGTTCACAGCTTTAGTGTGCTTTGCTCCACAGGCAACACTCTTGGTACCAGCAGACAGATATTAGTGATATTTCATTGGGAAAGATGGCTGTCAGGGATCTCTCCAGAGTACTGAAGAGCAACGACGTCAATCCAGAGACAAGGTGTGCCTGATCCAGGCCATAGTCTTTACAATTGCTTACTATGTGTCAGAGAGCTGGACAATGATTAGGAATGACAGAGAATTGATTCTTTTGGGCTATGGTGCTGAAAATGAGTGTTAAATATACCATGGACTGCCAGGAGAACAAGCACATTTGTCTTAAAGAGGGTGAAGCCAGCCTGCTCCTTGAAGGCAAGGATTCTGACACTTTGTCTGACATACTTTGGGCATGTTGTAAGGAAGGACTGGTCCTTGGTGAGGAACATCATACTTGGGAGGGTTGAGGGATGGAGAATGAGAGGGAGACCATCTGTGAGATGAATTGATACAGTGCCTGGGGTACTGAGGTAGGGGTATCAGAGACAGTAAAGTTGGCACAGGATAGAGCAGGTTTCAGGACTGTTATACATAGGGTCGCTATGAGACTTGACGGCACTTAACACCACCACCACAAAAAAATTTCTTCACTGTTTCCAACTTTTGCATTCAAGTCACCAATTATTATTAGTACATCTTGATTGCATGTTTGGTCAATTTCAGACTGAAATATTTGGTAAACATTTTCAATTTCTTCCTCTTTGGCCCTAGATGTAGGAGCGTATATTTCAAGAATAGTTGTATTAACTGGTCTTACTTATATGTGTGTGGATAATATCCTATCACTCACAACATTGTACTACCTTGTACCTGTTGTGTACCACAGAGTGGAACCGACCCACAGATGACCCTCCAGTAGATTTTAATAAGCAGTTAATTGCACAGGAGGAGATTGCCCCTCCTCCCATGGAACAGCTGGTGGCCTCAAACTGTGTGCCTTCTGGATTGCAGCACAGCTTGTTGCCACTAGGCCACCTGAGCTCCTACTTTGTGGTAGTTTGTTCTGACAGCCCTAGGGAATAAAGAGAGCGCTGGTGGCTTAGTTAGTAGCCAGTTGCATTTTTAATCCAAAAGCAGGCAGTCTGAATCAGTTGAAAGAAGGAGAATTTCTTCCCATGTTATTTATAGCTCCTGATAACCCACTGGAGGGTTGGCTATGAGTCAGTTATGACTTGACAACAATGAGAACAAGTAAATGAATACGCAGAATCACAATGCTAATGTTTCTAATTCTGAACATGTAGAGGGAAATTATGTTAGTAGGTACACACTGGGAATGCTACTGTAGGAGACAGGATGTCTTAGGTAGAAGTCGTCCTGCAAGAAGGAATCTTACTGCAGCAATTGTAGTGCAAACAGTTGGACATCAACATCACCCACTGCCTTCTCTCCCTAGTCCTGGAACCAGAGCTAATTTTTCCCGTGACTATTGCTAGTGGATGGTCAAGCAAGGGAGAATCACCATTACTATCCTTCTCCAGCATAGATATAAGAGGAAGTAGGTGGACCTGGCCCAGCAAAGAGGAAACCATGTGACCAAGACAAAGGTGGGTGACTTTTAGTTCAAGGCCCTCAGGCCAGACTTTCATTGTTTTTGTTCAGACATTCCTCTAGGTCATATAGCCCTGATGTACAAGTTGCTGTCCCGAGGTCAGTTGTGGTTGCTGTGAGGCTGGACACTGTGACACGGATGTGTCAAATGCGTTAGTGGTTGGCTACCCAATTCGGACTGAGAGTGGGGTGGAGTTCCCCGATTGAACAAGCGTGGAAGGAGGAGTGGCATTCACTTCCATAATAACTTGCCTCCGGAAACCCTATGAACTTGGAGAGAGGATGAAAGGCACCCAAGCGTCAAGGACTCTCCTTCATAGGGTCGCTATGAGTCACCTGCGACTGGACGGTACTTAACAACAACAACAACAACAACAACAACAACAACAGGTGGACTTGGAACAAGACTTTATCTCTCTGTATCCATCTTGTTTTATATAAAACTTCCAGCAATAATTACGGGGTCTATTTGTGGTGTCAGGGGATTATTGTTCGAAATGTCCTGGGTAGCCATTGGCTCTGACTTGCCACATGATGGGGCAGAATGTGTAAACTAATCATAATGAGATTGCTCAGTTTCCTCCATCCTATCAGGTTTAAGTTGAGTGATTTTAGTACTAAAGGTGGAACTCCCCCACCACCAATGAAGAAGCAGCAGTCAGTGCCATGCAGACCCTGATTCAGAGCCTGAGATTTTTGCCCTAGTTAGACCAGGACCTACAGGAAGGCAGCAGCAACCGCCTCAGTGGAAAACCAGAGACTGGCATGAGACAAAGCTGGCTTGGGTGTGCTGCTTCACAAAGTCAAAGCCAGAGTCCTTAGCCAAGTTTGTTGCAGTATTGAGGGAAAGGGCCAGAACTGGCAGGATTAAGGGAATACTGATCTTAGCCATTAGGCTGAAGGTCAAAGGGCCTGTGAGCACACTTAAGAAGCTGACTGAGAATTGTATCTTGTTGGTAGCCTGAATTGAAGCCTGTTAGCTTCCTTAGTAAACCCCATGACCATAGGACAGTCCTGTGACATGTGTATCCTTACAATAGATATCAGAAACAGTTGGACAGCAGTAGAATTGCTGTTGGAATTAGTAGAAGTAGATGTGGGATTGTGAGGGCCATGTCTGATCTTATTGGTTTTGTATAGTGGCAAGCAAAGTCCTGAAAATTATACAAAACAGAATGGAACAGAAAGGCTGTGGTACTAGGGAAATGAGAGCTACTGTCAGGCGGATTTTGGCTGAAAGCAAATAGTATCAGAGAAATGTCTATATATGTCATTGACCATGCAAAGGCATTTTACTGTGTGGATCACAACAAATCGTAGTTAACTTTGAGAATAGGAATTCCAGAAAACTTTATTGTGCTTGTGTGAAACAAGAGTTGTGAGAACAGAGGAAGGAAACACTACATAGTGAAAATCAAGAAAGAAGTTGTCAGGGATGGGTCTTGTCTCCATTCCTTGTCAATCTGTAGGCAGAATAGATCATTCAGGAAGCTGGACTTTATAAGGAGGAATGTGACATCAAGATTGCAGGAAGACTCATCAACAACCTGTGCTATATGGATGACACAACCTTACTTGCCAAAACTGAGGAAGACCTTTAAGTGTTTGATGCAGAAGGTCAAAGACTGCAGTCTTCAATATGGATTGAAGTGCAACATCAAGAAAACAAATGTTCTAACCACTGGGCCAATTGGTAGCACCATAATAGATCAAGAAGAGATTGAGGTTGTTAACAATTTCAGAATGCTTGGTTCTACAATCAACAGTCTTGGCACCAGCAGACAGGAAATAAAAGAATTGCATTAGGTAAATCTGCCAGGGACCTCTTTAATGTGCTGAAGAGCAACAATGTCAGTCTAGAGACTAAGGTGTGCCTGATCAGGCCATGCATGGTCTTTGCAACTACTTGCAATGTAACAGAGAGCTAGACAATGAATAAAGAATGACCAAAGAATTTATGCCTTTGAGTTGTGGTGCTGGAGATGAGTATTGAACATATCATGGACTGCAAAGAGAACACAAATAGTGCTGTCCTAGAGAAGATGACACCACTGCTCACTGGAGGCAGGGATTTTTGAAGCTCCATCTCACATACTTTGGGCATGTTTCCAGAAGGGACCAGTTCTAGGAGGACATCAGGTTTGGAAGGGTGGAGGGACAGCACAGGAGAGGAAGACCCCAGATGAGATGGATTGACACAGTAACCTGGGGTAATGGAAATAGGGGTGTCAGAGATGGTGGGAATGTCTCAGAATAGGGCAAGGTCCAGAGATTTTGTGCATAGCTTTGCTATGAGTTGAAGTTGCCTTGACAACACATAACAACAACTGTGGATGATGGGGACAGAGAGAAACCAACAAAGATGCTGAAGAATTAAGCCACACAATAAACCAACACAATCTCATAGATATACACAGGCTAATGTATCTCCAAGAAGGATAGTAAATCTTCTTCTCCAATGTGCATAGAACATTCTCTAGAACAGATCACATTCTGGGCCATAGAGAAAGCATCAGTACATTTGAAAACATAGAAATAATGAAATCATCTTCTCAGACCACAATGCTACAAAATTAGACATTAATAATAAAAGAATAAAGGAGAAAAACCTCACACATTTGGAAACGGAATGACATCCTGCTTGAACATGAGTGGGTTATAGAAGAAATAAAAAAAATGAAATAAAAATATTTCTTGAAAGACATGGCAATCACAACACAGCTTACCAAAATCTCTGGGAAACAGCCAAAGCAGTAATTGTAAGTCAATTTATAGCAATAAGCAAACATATCAAAAGGGAAAGAAAAATGATAATTGATTCCTTAACCGAACATCTCTAGCAACTTAAAAAAGAAAGCAAGAAAACATGACAGCCTCTAAAAAAGTTAAATTATAAAAATTAAGGTAGGAATAAGTAAAATAGAAAACAGACAAACCATTGAAGTCATCAACAAGACCAGGAGATGGTTTTTTAAGAAGGTCAATAAAATTGACAGACCATTAGCAAAACTAACAAAGGAAAAGAAAGAAAAGATACAAATAATCCAAATAAGAGATGAAAGGGACAACATCACAACATAACCAACTGAAATAAAAAAGTTAGCAATGCAATATTTTGGAAAAACTATACTCAGACAAATATGAAAACCTAGAAGAAATGGAAACTTACTCAGAAACTCACAATTTACTCAAACTGACACGGACTGCAGTAGCACAACAGACCCAACACAAAAGAAGAAATTGATAATAAAGGAGGTCAGAATTGTTTCCACTGTGCAAAACTGGGCCACTTCAGTAGACAGTGTCACAGATGAGAGCCACAGATAGGCAAGGGAGTAGAGAGGAAGCTCCCACTCACTTGCTTTAAGTGTGGCTCTGAAGGACACTTGGC
>NW_006399804.1:13804370-13805925 GCF_000299155.1 Elephantulus edwardii | reverse complement strand
AAAAGAAAGCCTTGGACCAGATGGTATTACTAGTGAATTTTATCGAACATTCAAAGAAGAATTGTTACGAATACTACTACATAAAATATTTCAGAAAATAGAAAAAGATGGAATTCTCATAGAATCGTTCTATGAAGCAAACAGATCTTTGATACAAATGTCAGGTATCACCAAAATAGAACATCACCAAAATAGAACACTAAAGGTCAGTATCTCTCATGAGCACAAATGCAAAAATCCTCAAAAAAAATCTGGCCAATAGAGTCTAACAGTATATCAAAACCATAATTCACCATGACCAAGTGGGATTCATAACAAGTATGCAAGGATGGTT
Organism: Elephantulus edwardii; assembly: GCF_000299155.1. Lineage (NCBI taxonomy): Eukaryota > Metazoa > Chordata > Mammalia > Macroscelidea > Macroscelididae > Elephantulus > Elephantulus edwardii. The sequence continues at coordinate 13,805,591 of NW_006399804.1, read as the reverse complement.
CAATATAAGAAAAAGAATCAGTGTAATTCATCACAGTAACAAAGCAAAGAACAGGAACCATATGATATCATCAATTGATGCAGAAAAGGCCATTGACAAAATCCAACTCACTTTCCTGATTAAAACACTCAACAAAATAGGAATACAGGGGAATGTCCTTAACATAGAAAAAGTATATACATAAAACCAAAACCCAACATTGTTCTCAATGGAAATAGATTAAAGGCATTCTCTTTGAGAACAGGAATTAGATAAGGATGCCCTATGTCACCTCTCCTATTCAATATTATATTAGCAGTCTTAGCAATAGCAACATGACAAGAGAAGGAAATAAGACATATCCAAATTGACAAGTAGGAGGTAAAATTATCTCTAGATGCAGATGATATGATAGCGTATTTAGAAATCCCTGAAGATTCAGTGAGAAAACTACTAAACATAATCAATTGATTCAGCGAAGTGATAGGATACAAGACAAACATACAAAAATCAATTGGCTTCCTCTACAGTGACAAAGAGGATACAGAAATGGAGGTAAAAACCCCCCAATAACCATAACAATAGCTAACCACAAGATTAGAACTTGGAAGTAAGTCTAATTAGAAACACAAAGACCTATTCAAAGAAACTTACAAAACTTTACTACAAGAAAAAAAAAAAAGAGAGAGAGACCTGGAGAAATGGAAGAATATACCATGCTCATGAACAGGAAGACTCAATACAGTGAAAATGACAATTCTACCAAAGGCAATCTACAAGTTCAATGCAACCTCAATAAAAATATTCATTCCATTCTTCAATGAGATGGAAAAGGTAATATCTAATTTTATCTGGGATGGAAAGAGACTCTGAATAAGTAAAACACTTCTGAAAAAGAGAAACAAGTTAGGAGGCATGTTACTCCCTGATCTCAAATTCTACTGCACAGCTGTGGTGGTCAAGACAGTGTGGTAGTAGTACAGTGACAGATACATAGGTCAATGGAATAGAAATCAGCTCATCTACTTATGGTCAACTGATTATTTGACAAGGAGTTGAAATCACTTAGTGAGGACAGAAAAGTCGCTTTAACAAATGGTGTTGGCAAAATTGGAAATTTCTCTGCAGAAAATTTAAGCAAAACTCAAGGACTGAAGAACAAATTCAAACCTCGAGTTGCTATAATCAAGGATGCTTTCGGCAGAATGTTAAATGATCCAGGAAGTATTAAAAGAAGATGGA
>NW_006399804.1:13779115-13802550 GCF_000299155.1 Elephantulus edwardii | reverse complement strand
GGAGGGACAGCACAGGAGGGGAAGGCCCTCTATGAGGTGGGTTGATTCAGTGACTGGGGTAATTGGGATGGGTTTGTCAGAGATGGTGCGATTGGCACAGGACAGAGCAGAGTTTAGGGCTGTTGTACATCGGGTCACTATGAGTTGCAAGTGACTCGACAGCACATAACAACAACAATGTCATATCTAATAAAAACTCATATCTAAAATGTATAGAACGCTTCAGCACCTCAACAAGAAAAAGGTAAACAACCCAATCACAAAATGTGCACAGGGTATGAACAGTCACTTCACCAAAGACATTCAGATGGCAAACAAACGTATGAAGAAATATTCAAAATCCCTAGCTCTCAGAGATATGCAAATCAAACAATTATGAGATGATATTTCACTGAAGTAACAATAGTGAAGTTTAACAGAGCAGTAAACAACAAATTCTGGAGAGGTTGTGAAGAGATTGTAACACTTATTCATAGCTGGTGGGAGTGTAAAATGGTGCAACCACAATGGAAGGTGGTATGGAACTTTCTCAAAAAGTTGGAAATAGAAATATCATTTGACCCAGCAATTCTACTACTTGGAATATACCCTAAAGAAACCAGAGCTGCCATACAGATATAGCATATCCATATTTATTGCTGTGTTATTCACAATATCAAAGACATAGAAGCAATCCAAAGTGCCCATAAACAAATGAATTGATAAGAAAAACTATGGTATATTCACACCATGGAATACAATGCTAAACTGAAAACAAGGGACTAATAAAATATGGTCCAACATGGGCAATCCTTCAGGACATTATACTGAGTGAAATATCTCAGTCACAAAAGGACAAATACTTCATAAAACTGCTGTAATAAACAGGACTGACATGGGGGCTGGGGGTACTAAGCGGGGATAAATATTGAACACTGCATTGGAACAGATGAAGGAAAGAACTGTTTAAAAGAAACATATGATTAGGCATTATTTGTACTAAAACAGTCCGAAATGAGAGGTGCATAGCAAAATGGACTGGAGGAGGGGTGTGGTAAGAGGGAGGAATTATGCAACAATGAATATTTTTTCCAAAAAAAGTGAAACAGGTGGGAGGGTGTAGGGAGGAAAATAAGCAACAATGAATGAAAATACAACTTTTCTTTAAACTTTTGTTAAAATCACAATAAACAAAAAAGGGAAGTCCCTAAAACAACAATAGCAATAACAAACCTAAAACAATGAATACTCAATAGTAATTGTTTACTATTGCTCTAATACTTGCTACTGCTTCTTCTGCTCTTACTACAGAGATTACTAATCTATGAATTTTGATAGAAGTCTCATTTAGAGCCTTTTAAAGAAGAATTACTAACTCATGTCTTAGAGTTCATCACATGTTTTTACTGCACAAATGAGTAAGAGAGAGAACTAGATGAAGGGATGGGCAACATCTCCACCATGGTATCCAGTAGTACCAGCTTCTCCTTTTCAGAATATATTGTTCTTGATTTACTGCCTCAGAGTCAGCCCCTGATTCATGCTGTTCCCGTGTCCAGCAGAATGAAATGCTGCCTCGTTCTTACACCAAACACTGGGACTTGTAGATTTATTTTTTTTTTTTGGCTGTGTTTCAGAAAGAGATAGCAAGGGCTGTATTTCTAGTCCATGTCAGTCTGGAAGTTTCACTGACACCTGTTCAGCACCACAGCAATGCTCAGGTTTCCACTGACAGAAGGGTGGTGGCTGTGAAGAAGGCACAATGTCTGAAAACTGAACCTAGGTCTTCTGTGTAGAAGTGGGAATTCTGCTACTGAACCACAGCTGTCCCCTTGTTGCATATAAGCAGAGGAAATGGCTGATTTATAGATCAATAAGCAGCTGTGGAATTTATAAAACTGATCCTCTAATTCCCATAACCCCATCCTCCAGGTGATTTCTACTTCCTGAAAGGAAATCAAAGAAGGAGCTTTATATTTCTGTAAGTTACTCTAAGACCACTGAACAGTCTACCATCTTTAGGTTGTTAATGCTTTTTAGTGAACTGTTGGGAAGAATCAATGCCTTTGAGTTGTGGTGCTAGAGAAGGGTGTTGAACATTACCATGGACTGCCAGGAGAACAAACAGGTCAGTCCTGGAGAGGGTATAATTAGACTGCTCCCTGTAGGCAAGGATTTTGAAGCTCTATTTCATACACTTTGGGCAGGTGGGCAGGAGGGACCAGTCCTTGGAGATGGACTTCATGCTTGGAAGGGTGGAGGGACGGCGCAGGAGAGGAAGACCCAGGACAAGATAGATTGACTCAGTGACTGGAGAAATGGAATTAGGTCTCTCAGAGATGATGAAATTGGCTCAGGATAGGGCAGGGTTGAGAGCTGTTGTATCCTGGGTCACTATGAGTTGCATGAGACTTGTTGGCATGCAACAATAACAGTAGAAAATATTCAGTGTTCAAGGACCAAAATCCTCTTTATATGGACGTTATGTGGCACTGACATTGTGGTTGGCATCTCCCCAACAGTACTTCACTCCCTCTTGTAAATTTTCTAAGTTTTGGGAAAAAGAGATCACATTCCCAATTTCGCAGGTGGGCTCCTGTCAACCTATGCCAATCCCTGTACTTAAATCCCCTTTACTGTGATAAGAAGCTTCAGTGCACAGTTGCTAAATCTCAGCTGCTGACCAGAAGATCAGTGTTCAAATCTACCAGCTGCATCAGTAGAGAGAGAAGAGGGAACTTCCTTCTGTAGAGCTATAGCTTTGAAAATCCTATGGGGCAGTTCTATTCTATGCTACAAGATCATCATGAGTCAGAATCGACTTAAGGCTAGTAATGGGTTTGGTGTGACTGGACATTGTAATTGATTCAAAGATGCATACACAACTCAAACTGATTCATTCTCAGTTTAATTTAGTCAGTGACTGGGGTGCTAGCTTCATTAAGACAAGAAAAAACAGGCTTGATTGACTCTGTCCTTCATTTGGTAAGGTCAACTCACCTATGAACACTGCTGGCATAAAGAAATGCAGGACAGAAATCCAAAAAGCCAGACTCTGTCCTTCATTTGGTAAGGTCAACTCACCTATGAACACTGCTGGCATAAAGAAATGCAGGACAGAAATCCAAAAAGCCAAACCTTTTGCCATTAAATTGATTAGGACTCATGGTGACCACATATGTTACAAAGTAGAACTGAAGTTTTGTAGAATTTTCTTGGCTCTAATCTGTGGAGAGAGAATACAACCCTGACACACTCTTCTCAATTTAAACCATGCAGTGTTATCCTTCTCTGTTCACAAAACAGCCTCCTGGGCCTGCTATAGGTTTCACATGAACTCAATTTAGTGTTCTGGGATTCCCATTCTTCTCAATGTCAGCCACAACTTGTTATGATCCACACATAGTCAATGAAGCACAAAGAGACATCCTTCTGGTATGTAATGATATAATGATGAGTAATGAGTAATAATGTCAGTTTCAGGACTAAGGTGCATCTGATTCAGGCCATGGTCTTTCTGATTACTTGTTATGCATCTGAAGCCTGGAAAGTGAATAAGGGTGATAGAAAAAGAATTGAAGCCTTTGAGCTGTGGAGTTGGAGAATAGCACTGAGCATACCATGACAGCCAACATAATGAACAGATATGTCTTGGAGAGGGTGCAGCTGGAGTGCTCTTTGGAAGTAAGAGTGATGAGGCTTCTTCTCACATAATTTGGGCATGTTGTTAGGAGGGTCTATTCCTTGGAGAAGGACATGATGCTGGGAAGGGTGAAGGGTCAGCAAAAGAGAGGAACATCCTCTAGCAGGTGGATTGACATGGTGACTGCTGCAATGGGCTCCTGTATGTCAGGAAGTGTTAGGATGGCACAGGATAGAATGGGGTTCAGATCTTTTGTTCAGAGGGTCACTATGAGTCGTACTTGACGGCACCTAACAACAACAACAACAATCTTTTTGAAAGCAGATCACCAGGCCTTTCTTCAAGGCACTATTATATGGGTTTGAATGGTTAACCTTTAGATCAATTTTTGTTCTTATGTACTGTCGAGTCAAAACTGAGCCATAGCTGACCCTTTAGGAGTTTTCAGAGGGAGTAAATGGCACAAAAGTTGATTGCCCATCTTTATGCTGCAGAGCAGCTAGTGGATTGGAACTGGGTGCCTTTGAGTTGATAATGTAGCTCCTTAATACTAGGCTACCAGAGCTTCCTAGATTTATGAATCAGTCCCAGGGTGGCACAGACACTAAACAGTAATTTTGATTAATAGTACTATTTGTGCCACCCAGGAAACAGCAGAACAGATAGGTAAAGGGAAACTGATTTTTGGCTGACATGTTGTGGTTAGCACACATACCTTACGAGTGGATAAACTGCATATGCAGTTTACAGGATCAAGACTTTGTGACTGAAGGCTCTTTTATATGAATAAAATGTCACCTCTTTCTCAGAGTGGACAGAGCTCCAGCCTGGATATGTGAATCAGAGCAGAGGGCTGGCTTGATTTCAGTTCCCATTACTACTGTTGAGCTTGCACTTTGGCTACAAACCTGTATCTCTCACCTTTGCCCGAAACCTGCCCTGCTTCTGGATTTCGCACATGAGCTGGCATATTTTCTTTATTGATTAAACCAGTCTGAGCAGATACTTTCTACTAATTACAAGTAAAAGAAACTCATGTAACTTGTTAACAGAAAACAGCATGCTAGGACAAATATGTTGTTGTTGTTTTTGATTGCCTGCCTTCAAGTTGGGCAGGACTCATAACGACCCTATGAACAAAAGATCTGAAGCTGCTCTTCAACTATCAACATTTATCAAATTTATAGAGTTTCCGGAGGCATGTTGTTTAGGAAGTGGCTGCCACTCCTGCTTCCAAACTTGTCATAGTATGTTATTGGTTGAGTTGCCTGTGATGCATAGCAACCCTATGTACAGCAGCTCTAAATCTTTCCCTGTCCTGAGCCCATCTCATTTATTCTGACACACCAACCCCCCATCGCCCCAGTCACTGTATCAATCCATCTCATCTGGGATCTTCCTTTCCTGTGCTGTCCATGCACCCTTCTGAGCATGATGTCTTTCTCCAAGGATCCATCTCTCCTGGCCACCTGCCCAAAGTAAGTGAGGTGGAACTTCAAAATTCTAGCATCCAAGGAGAGACTTGCCAAAACCTCTTCTAAACATAGCTTGCATTTCTAGTAGTTCTCTGTCAATGTACTGTTTAAGTCTTTTCTGGATAATCTTCAGCAAGATTTTGCTAATGTATGATATTAGTGATATTGTTTGATAATTTCCATACTCTGTCATGTCACCTCTTTTGGAGTGGGAATAATTGTGGATCTCTTCCAGTCAGTTGACCAGGTAGATACAAATATTTAATTCAATTAGTAAATGAATACATAGATAAGTAGGGTAAAGGGAAAGGCAATACACAATCAAGGTTTGATTTTGTTCTTATTGCCTATAAGTTGGAATGGTTGCATAGCTGACCCTTTAGGAGTTTCAGAGGCTATAAGTCACATGGAAGGAGACTGCCCCTCTTTCTCCTGGTTGATTTTGACTGCTTGCATTTGAATTGACAGTGAAACTCTTCACCCACTAGGCAGGCCACTAGAGCTGCCCAAGGGTTTGACTTGACATTGCAATTAACAAAATCCATCAATTGCAATTAATGTTAAAAACCAAATATTCTCTAATCTATTGTTTACAAGTTCTCTAGGAGTCATAGTCAACAATGACATAGTAACAATGACTGATTGAATAAATCATCATCATCATCAATCTTAATATGTAGAACTGTCTTAAGTGAAAAGTCAGCTCAAAAGCAACAAGGACGATTCTATTCCAAGCTTGGACGTTGGCTATTTTGTACATTGAACCAATAAAAGGATGGCTCAGAATATTTTCTTTAGTATTTGCATGGCCTGATCATATTTCTACTTGAGGAGATTTGGGAGAAAAATGAAGATTTTGAGTACATTTTGTGACCTTGAGTTAGGTATTGTGAGAAAGACACAAATTGAGGTTTTGTGTTCTGGGTTGGTTTGAAAGTGAAATGTCAACCTAATATAGTCGTGCCTCTGGTAACTGAACTGACTTGCATATGACATGTTCCATTCCTCATAGAACATCTCCACTGAAATCCATGGTGCACAGAATACTTTTGGGCTGTCAGTCTCTGGTCCCCCAAGCACATCTATCCCTACCACCTGAGTTCTAGGATTTATTTGTCATTTATTGTCATGTGCTGTCAAGTTGCCTGTGTCCCATTGTGACTCTATGCACAGTAGCTCTAAAGCCTGTCCTGTCCTGAGCCTGTCTCACTGACTCCCATATACCTACCCCCATTGCCCTAGTTACTATATTGATCCATCTCACCAGGTCTTCATCTCCTCTTCTCAGTTTGATGTTCTCCTCCAAGGGCTGGTCTTTCCTGCCACATGCCCAAAGTATGCGAGGTGGAGCTTAAAAATCCTCACCTCCAAGGAGACATTTGTTCCCACCCTCTCCGAGACAGACCTATTTGTTTTCTTGGCGGTCCATGTTCGTGAATAACATGCTTTATTTTTGTTCCCAAATGTATTTATGCTACTTGTGCTTATCATGATGATGTAATTCAATTACATTATTATAGAATTACAGAAATCAATGAACTATAAGGAAAAGAAACTGTTTTCATGAAAGTGTTTCAGTGATTGACTGTTTAGTTAAATTCAATGCTTTGGAAAGATTAGATCTTTGTGCCAAGGGAAGGGTAGCTACGCTAAAACTATGAGACCAACAACGAGGGCAGGGACTCTGGTAACATTACTGGGTTGCTGGATCAAAATGTGCCTGAAATTTAGTTTTCTCCTTTGTTCTTATTTATGTGTACCAAGAGATTCCTTTCACTGTTTGAATTTTGTTTTCTATTTCCAAACAGATGCAAAGAACAGCTTTGGGCTTGGAATGGCACGAGGCAGTATCTAAAGTGACTTAAAAGTCTAACCAGAAAAGATTCAAGTCTCAGTTATAGGACTTTGGGAAATCCAAGTTGGCGTTTTTTCCCACCTTATCAGCTAGTGACCTATCCAGAGTTGTTTTAATGTTCCACTGTTCTTTATACGTCACTGCCATGGACAGCTGCCCACCTGGACTTTCACTTAATCTCCTTCTGATGTTATTAAAGTTTACTCTGCACAGAGGCCAGTGGATGAATTACAACAGGACACTCAGACTATAAGCCAAATGGGCTCTTTAAAGTCATCTGTATGGACAGACTAAAATATTACTTTAAGTCATGCAGTAGTAGAGCAATGTTCTTAGCCTGGTGAGAAGCAGGCAGGGGTGAGTCCTCTGGCTTTGAGCAAAAGCACTGTACAGCAGGACAGTCATGTGACCCTCCTGGTGTGATGAGGACTCCTCCATGGGAAGCTGCCAACAGAACACAATATAGAAATGTCATGCATCTGTTAACCAGGTCCATGTATCATTCTTCCTGATCTACTTTGTGTGGTGAGGTGATGATCTCTTTGGAGCTCTGGATAGTATAAATGGTTAACACACTAGGCTGGTAAACAAGAGTTTGGAGATTCAAGTTCACCAAAAGGTGCTGCATCAGGCCTGATGAGCTACTTCTGAAAAATAAACCACTGAAAACTCTTTGGAGCACAGTTTTGCCCTCTGACACACATGGAGTTGGTGTGTGTCAGGGTCAACTCAACGACAACTTGATATTAGTCTTTGGAGAACATTCCCCAGGCTGAGTGTGGCCCAGGTGGAGTGTAATGGGAGAGATGAGGAGGAAGGAGCTAGGGTACTTCATCTACTCCTTATCTGTTTCTGACAATGTCTGATGCAATTGCTGGGTCTCCACTAGCTGCCTTTTCTAGTCTCAGGCTATGTTGCCTCTTTACAGCCCCAGTGACTGTGGTCATTTTCCTCGTAAGTCTCACTGATACTCAGTCAGAAAAGACCTGTAATGGCCCCTCCTGGGCATTTTCAGAGCCTGTAAATTACACTGAGGAGCTTGCCCATCCTTCTCCAGCAGAGCCACTGGTGAATTCTAATTGCCAGAGACACAGCCTTTGGGTTTGCCGTACAGCTCCCAAAGGACTGCATCACTAGAGGTTCCTGGTGGTATTAAATTTAAATTATTTTATTTTTATTTAATAATTTACCATTTAATTATTAAAAAAGATCCATTTTTAACATTTTTTATAAATTATTTAATTTCTTTTTAATTTATTCATTGTCTCCTGTCTGCTGGGCATCTCAGTGATGCCTCCCCCTGGATAATCAGTCTCCTGCATCTAAGATCACTCTGTTCTAAACCTTTCAGTGGTTTCTCTTCTTTCTAGGGACTAGACTGGTATAGTTTGCAAAGCAATGCCCCAAAATGATGGTTTGAAAATACACCGTCATGTTAGTATTTATATATGAAGTTATTTTAACCTTTAGTTTGTCTCATGTTTAATAGATGCAATGTAATTTTCCCCCCTTTTCACTCACAGTATTTTATCCATTTGTGACTTGAGGTTACACTTCAGCTTATAAATGGAGTTTCTTGTTTTCTAGTTATTGCATTTTGGCATAGTATTTTCCAAACACCATTTTATTATGTTCCACACTTAAAAAGCCACCTGGATAGTCTCCCTTTCTAGTCTTTTTGTTAAACTATCTTTAAGCCCCCTTGCGTGTTTTTGTAATGTGTAATGCAGACTCCCTTACGACAGCAAAGTTTCAAAAGACTTGTGCAGCTGGTAACTTTTTGGTGATTTCATTTTATAAGTCCTTAGGAATGAGTGTGGGCATTAAGAGGCACAATGAATATAATATCAGTTGAACAAAACTTGAGGGGCATTATTTTCTACAAAGGAGTTAACGTTTCTAGACACAGCGATTCCACCAGTGGCTTTCTCTATAACGTTTAAGAAATGAGATTTAGCAGACATATAAAATAGGGGAAAGTGGAAAAGCTGTCATAAATCTTTTATACTGAAGTGTTTTGCGATTGCTTCAGAAAGAAACAAGATGAGAAAGTCCAGGTGCTATTTGTTAAAGGAGAGAGTTGATGTTTCAGCGTCTCAAAGGGATAGAAGGAAAGAAACTAAAGAACATAGGTCACGTGTTTGATGGTAACTCACCAGAGAAATCAAGCCCATCTGGCCTCTCGACGCAGAGAAGGAATGTCTGAGGCATACCAAGGCAACAAAAAGTGGAAAGCGTGGCAGAAATCACCAGTCCTTCCTCCGTGTGCCTCGTGCAGGCCACGACACTACCTGTGGCGACTCACAGCAAGCAGAGCTGTAGGCTAGAAGTGGCATCTGCTTACCTTTGTGACTACTTACTGTGGTGGTCGTCTCAGCCCTCACTTGCACCTCCAGTGCCAGCCCCCATGAGACACTTCTCAGTGGTTTGTCAATAGGCTTAAAAGATTGAGAAGCTTTTGTGAAGCACTACTTCTCTCTCCTTGTATTGGTCTGCACGATAGCCCTCCATTCTTTTTAATAGCTATGCCAGCATGGATATATTTTGTTAAAATATATATCAACATGTATATATTTTGATTGTTAAAATCTGCCATGTTCATAGATACTGGATATTTCCAGGTTTGATTGTTGTATTTTTGTTGTTATAACAAACACTGTTTTAGCAAGCACTGATGCATATTTTTCTCTGATAAGCTTTCCTAGTTATTTCAATAGAATCTTATAATGATAGGATTTTAGTGTTAAAATGTATGTGCATTTTACATTTTGATAGTAAATTCCATATTGTCTTCATGAAATCGTTGTTATTGATTGCCTTCCAGTCGAGCATGACTCATAGCGACTCTATGAACAAAAAGCCTGAAGCCCCTCGACAACTATCAACATTTATCAAAGTTCATAGAGGTTCTGGAGGCATGTTGTTTATGAAGTGATGCCACTTCATGCAACTGCTCACAGCAAATGTGAATGTGTTTATATTAAGAATTACTATCAATACTATTACTTTCATTTTCAAAGCTGCTGCACTTGATTCTTTAAAATCAGTCTTAAAGGAAGGTGTCTTTTTTGTTTACTGAGTTCCTTGAGGAGTTGGAGTTAGTTAGCAAGTTTAATAGCAAGCACTTGTTGTTGTTATGTGCCATCGAGTTGCCTGCGACTCATAGCGACCCTATCTACAAAAGCCCTAAGCCCTACTCTATCCTGTGTCAACCTAACTGTCTCTAACACACCTACCCCATTACCCTAGTCAATCAATCCACCTCATTGAGGGTCTTCTTCTCTTGCACTGTCCCTCCACTCTCCCAAGCATGATGTCCCTTTCCAAGTACTGGTCCTGCCTTGCAACATGTCCAAAGTATGTCAGACAAAGCTTCCGAATCCTTGCCTCCAAGGAGCAGCCTGGTCTCACCCTCTCTAGGACTAACCTGTTTGTTCTCCTAGCAGGCGATGGTATAGTCAATACTTTTTTCCTGTGCCACAGCTCAAAGGCATCAGTTGTTCTTCAATCATCCCTAGCCATTGTCCAGATTTCTGATACATAGCAAGTAATTGCAAAGACTATGGCCTGGATCAGATGCACCTTAGTCTCCAGACTGGCATCGTTGCCCTTCAGTACTTTGATGAGATTTAAGAGTCTAGTTCAATCTTCCTAAATAATTTCAAGAGAAAAAAATCTGAAGGAAAGAGATATGGAATTCTGGAAACCAAGACTGGGGTTGTGAGGCTGAGTCTAGGGGAATGTGATACTAGGAAAAGAGAGAGAGCAGGGGGACAGAGCAGGGGAGGAGAAATGGTTTCCCTGAAACTCCAGCAAAGAAGACCTTCTGGAGGAGAGGATGCTAAAGGGTCTTTAAATTCTCTACTGTGGTATGAATATCTCTACTCTTCTCCCAAATGTCCATAAGCCATACATTGATCACTACTTTTCTTTGAGTGCACTTTCAAGGAAGCAACAGAGATCTCTCCATAGACTGTGAAAAATAAAGACAAAGTCAGTGAAGGTACCTAAGTGTGATGGACCACTGTGAAACTTCTGGCAAGTCCTTAACCTATCAATTTTTTATGTGTATCTTTATGTACTTTTAATTATTAGGTATATACAATTTTCATCTTACTTTATAAACTTGACATATGCATAATATGCACATGCAAATATAAATGTATGTTTGATACTGTAAGTGCATCATATATATCTATAAACAAAATTGCATGATAAGAAAATATCTTACATTTCTATTTTTCATTACTATTTGTAAGTTACACTTAGAAATAACTGTAGACACATGTATGTAGTACATTTTTGGGATTCTATTCTCAGGGGTAAAAGTTCAGTGCACATGCTACACAAATACGTCTAGAGACTAAAAATATGACAACAAATAAGTTATTAAGGGCTGCTGATGTCACTTTTCAATTCTAATTATAGAAAGTAGCTTTAATTAAAAGATATACTCCCCTTCCATTCCCATTTTTAGATATATTTTTCCCCATTTTTATTTTGGTTTTTTATTATGCTGAAATAATTTTGAATAGACAATTGAAAGCCCAAAGTCCAATCTGGTGGCACATGCCAATTTGTAAAGGCTTCCATAATCTCTGCAATACTCTCTTTTTTCTGAACATAGTTTTACATATTGAATTTCATGCTTTACTGAACCTTGTAGGTACTGATTTTAGGAGATAATTTAGCTATTTGAATATTTCTACATAGAAAGTTACATTGCTGATTAAATTCTTTCCTTCCATTCAGCCAAGCAATACATGAACTGGTTAAATGTTTGGGTTACTGATGGTGATACTATTTTCAAGTATATATTTAGCATAAATGATGAAGATATTTTTCAAAAAATAAAACTTTACAACTGAAGATGTTTATAAAAAAATAAAACTTTACAACTGTCTTTATGTTACAGAAAGAATAGTAAATAGCTATGCATCACAGCCATAATAATTACTTATTATACTTAACAATTTATTATTAGAAAATGTAGGATCAGTTATTTTCATGAGTCCTCAGGGAAACAGGCAGTTCAGTTAAAGGTAGACTGCAAGATAAGGCCCATTCTCCTTCTAGGAAAGTGTCTCAGGTAACTTTAGTGTGAGCAACTGTGCCCTCCCTACCTCACTTCATTTGAATTAATATTTTCTGTTGTGACTTCAAGAATCTCAGTTTTTACTTTTTGTTTGTTCTGGCTCTGCCCAAGTATTCCCAAATTCTTTTACTTTGCTGAATTGACTTTCTTTCTGCTCATGCTCTTTTCTGACCCTAGTTGGAATCTGACTTCAAATTAAGAGAGTTCTAGGGATTTCTTGGTAATTTTTACTTTGGGCTGTACAGGGTTCCAGGTTACCTGATATGATTATATTGATTTAAAAGGAAGCATTTCTCACAGCAACCAGTTAAGTTTGTAGTTAGTTGTTTAATATTGGATATATTTTATAAGTCTTAGTAGCTAATGTCAAGGAAACAACAAGTATGTGTGGCCACTTATTCTTTCATTTCCATAGTGATAGGTGAACTAAGATCATCTGGGCTGAACTGTATTTAAAAATATGTTGAATGTGACTATCTGGTAAAAGGATCTTTGTCATGTCTATGAATGTGAAAGAGAGCTTCGGTAGTGTAGTTCATAGAGAGGTGTGCTCTTAACAGAAAAGCTACATGCCTCTATTCATTCAAATTCACTAGCAGCTGTGAGGGAGGAAAAGAACAGTCTCATCCCATTGTCATTAATAGCCTCAGAGACCCACTATGAATAGAACCATCTCAAAGGTAGTTCATTTATGAATGTGGAACTTATTGGGAAATCTGCAGATATTTAATTTGTAGGCATAGTGATACAATATGACTAATGTACTTAAGAAAAAGGACAGAACATTCCTATAAAAATTAAGAATCAGACCTATTAGACGGGTTGAGACTGGGGAATTCTCTGACACTACTATCCTAAGATATGTTCCAAACCTTGAACCAAAACTAACCTCTGAGTTTGTCTTCTAGTTAAATAAATAAATGGTTTTTAAAAAGGGAAAGACACCTGTGAATACTCTGATCCTTTGAAAAGTCACTTATATGAATGCAGCCAACAATTATTTTAAAGCAAAGATGAGAAAAATAAGAGGCAGGAAAATGGAATTAATGGAAACAGAACATCGAGAATGGAGTTGGGGGCAGGGAAGAATGTTCAGACATTGTGAAGAACATAGCCAATGTTACTGGAAAAACTTGTGTAGAAATTGCTGAATAGAAACCTAAACTGCTCTTCATAAGCCTTTGTCACAAAACCATAAAAATAATGTTTCAAAAAGAGACACACATCTAAGTTAAGTCCAAAAAGGAAAGAGAGAGGGGAGAGGGGCTGAAGGTGGCAGGGGAGGGGGTGGGAATCATGGGATGTCAGTTTGGTGTGGAGGGAAGGACTGAAGAAATTAGGAGAGATCTAGTGGGGACCTGAAAAGATGGGGTAATAGTGGGCATAGATCAATGGTGATTAATTTAATAAAACGTAATGTATCGAATGATCATATGAAACACAATGTGAATAAAGGAGTGTGTGAAAAACCATGTATATGAATGAAATAAAATGTGTATGAATTTTGTATGCAAACCAATTTAAAATAAAAATTTAAAAAAGAAAGTGACACACACAAGGAAGATGGACATGTTAAGACAGAGACAGATTGGAGTTACACTGCTATAAGCCAAGGAATGCCTCAGCCGTCAATAGAGATTACAACTCAACATGAAGAAAACAAATCTCACCACTGGTCCAAATTTTCCAAAATAAAAGAAAGTATAAAATAGTAAGAGCAGCATAAGAAAAACCAAGAGTCACCTACAAAGGAAAAGCAATTAAAAAGGAAAAGATCAAGTTCTGACTTTCAGCAGAAACCATGCAAGCAAAAAGATTACGGGATGGTATACATAGAAAGTTGAAAGAAAACAACTGGCAGCCAAAGATCCTGTCCCCAACAAAGCTGTCCATCAAATATGGAGGAGAAATTATGGCATCAAGTGAAAAGAAGAAACTTAAGGAATTTGTGAAACAAGACCAACTCTAAAAGAAATTATAAGGGAAGTCGTTCACATAGAGACACCAAAGGGAAGTAGATGGACCACAGTAACCAGAAACAACAGAAGAAGAAACAGAGTAAAATAACAACAATAAAATATGGCCTTTCAATAATAATTTTAAAGTAAATGGACTAAATGAACCAATTAAGAGAAAAAGTGAAGCCCATCAATATGTTGCCTACAGAAATATATATCTGACAAATGAAGAGAAAGACTAAAAATCAAAGGCTGGAATCCCTGATAAAATATACCTCTGGGTGAAAACCACCATAAAAGATAAGGGAGGGTACTACATAATGATTAATGGCACAGTAGATCAAGAAGACATAACCTTTGTCAACATCTATGCACCAAATAATAGACCTGCAAAATACATGAAACAATGAACTGAAGAAAGAAACAGACAAAACTACAATAGTGGTAGAAGATCACAACAGTGGTAGGAGACACACCATTCTCACCAAAGGATAAGTTAACTTAAAAGAAATCTAACAAAAATGTAGAAGATCTAAACTATACAATCAGCCAACTCGACCTTGTAGATGTATTCAGGGTACTGCACTCAACTAAAAGCCAATTCACTTTCTTTTCAAGTACATATAGTACATTTTCTAAAACTGATAATATATTAGAACAGAGCAAGTCTCACAATTTTTTAAAAAATTGAAGTAATACAAAGTATCTCCTCAGATCATAATGTGATAAAATTAGAAGAAAATAATGAGGATAAAGTCTCTTTAGTTTTCTATTTCAAAATGCACGACCAATCAATTACTCTCACCTTATAAATAATTGTGAGAACAGCTAAATATTATTTTATAATTATCTTGAAGTGGCTTTTCCAATAACTTAATGAAAAGTTTATAACCAAAAAGAACTGACTTTGGAAGACCAATAATGTTTTTTCATAAGACTCAGATATTTAAATTTGTAAATATTTCCTGAAGCCTAAAATACAAATTAGTAAAATTCTAAATCCCAATAATATGTTGTCATCTTCCTCAAATAATAGCTGCTAAATTAATAAACAAAAAAACCCCTCCTTTATCAGTGATGAAGATACACCATGTTCATGTAAAGTATCTGTAATTAAAAAATTAAAGTCTGTTTGTAAATAAGTATTTCACTAAAAAGACATTAGAAGTCTCACTAGAAATCTTTCTTAATCTCCAACACTCTTTTAAAAACATTCTCTGCTTTAGGAAGCAAGTAGATTTAATTTCCTGAACTATAAGATTACTACTAAAATTTTCAGAATGAACTAACTAGTCTTTGGAAAAAGTCATCATGTTGGAAGAGGTGGAGGGTCAGAGAAAGAGAAGAAGACCCTGCACAAGATAGAGGGCCTACAGGGCGACTGTAAGAGCCGGCTTGAACAGAATAGGACCAGTGTAAGTCTATTGTTGTTCCTAGTGCTGCTTTGAGTCATAGCTGACTTGATGGTACCTAAGAACAACAAAATTAGAATTATGACTCAACCAGGACACTTACACATTTCAAGAAAAGCACCAGCCTTAGGCAAGAAATAGAAATGAGAAATGGGGAAAAATAAAATCCATTTATTTTGTTATATGGAGTAGTGTATTCTGTTCAAGGAACTCTAGTGGCATGGTATGTTGTATGATGAGCTACTAAAAGGTCAATGTTTAAATCTACCAGGAGCTCTGAGGGAGGCAGATGGGCTTTGTCCTCCAGAAAGGATTTGCAGTCTCAGAGACCTGATAGAAGGCCACTATGAGTTGGAACCAATGTGATGGTAGGAGGTGCTTCATAGAGTCATTCTTCACCCTGGATTAGCAAATACAGAGCGATTGCTCCAACGGAAATATAAGATTATTGTATTTCCAGTTCCTTAAAGCCTCTGGGCCACTATTTTGTCAATGGACATAATTTTGTTTAGTATTTCTGTTTAAAAATACTATTTAGATTTATTTCGATTGAACCAAACGTCAGTGAAATCCATCTAACACACATATTATCTCCATAAGACACATCACAATACATTCAAATCATGAATTTAGGACTTAAATTATCTAAATGAGCACCATACTGTGAGACCATTTTGAGAAGTGAATTCACCAACCAAAAAATCCTACCAAAAATATGGAAAACCATGACAAAGAAAACCACAAAATGGACACATTTCAGTAAGAGAGGCAAGACAAGAAAGCAGACCATCTCTTTGTCCACCTCACCTGAGAACGTGTGCACTGGGTGATGAGTTTGTTTCACCATTCTGTTCATGTCTATGAATGACTACGACAACAGCATGAGTATTGACTTTGATGCTACACGTAACTTGTAACAAGTAGGTGTTACAAATACTGAGTCTTCAAAGAATAATAATTTATACATAACAACAAGGGTCTTTGAAGGAGAAAGACCAGGAGATTCAGAAAGACCACAGCTAAGAAATCCATCTACAGCAGTTTCAGGTTGCCATATTAGGTCCTTATGAGTCAAAACTGATTTGAAAGAACCCAACAACTGTTCTCCTAAGTAAAACAGAACAAAACAGACAGATAAATTAAAAGCCAACATACGATATCTGTGTATTATCCTCAAGCTTTTCTCCTACCGTTGCGTGGAATGTGGTCATGACGGCAGCAGATGGCCTTGAGAATGTGGACCTCATGCTGGAGAACAAGAGTGGACAATCTTGGCCCCTGAGGACTAGGCAGAGTACAAACACCACCACAGACGTGGACTTCCTTACTCCTGACTGTTGAGTCTCTGGTCTTAGGTCAACCACTGTTGCTGAAGTCTCTGTTTCTCTCAGTGGAAGCTAATTTTCACTAATACAGAGTGAATTTACACCAGCCAAGGAGGTAGATGATTTTACAAAAGAGGTGGTGGTGGGGGAAATCATTATTACTTTCCTAATCCCAAAGCGATCCTGAGATATTAATTACTATAACACTTAGGTAATAACTAGGATATAAGAAAAAAAGTAGTTTCCTCAAATGACAACTGGTAATACATTGCACATGGTTTATTAATCTACCCTGTCTGCCTCTCATTTTCAGCTGATTTGCCAATTAGGAAGGAAATAAAAAAGTAATTAGTTTGGTTCATTTCAACTTCCTTTGTTTCCTACTTGAAGAAGTTAAAGTCTACAAGAACTGCCAGATAGCCCATTTGTGTTTAATATTCTCTAAAGATTTAATTGATTGAATGGAATCTCTGTCAGTGAACCCACACACTCAAATTCCTGTTCCAGAATATCTGATTACACACAGAGTAGATGTCTGTAATCTCTAGAGACTATTTTTACTGCTGTTGTTGCTGCTTCAATCCAGTGGCAAGACTAAGAAGAATTATCAACCACCAACACATACCAGATTTTAAAGGGATGAGAAATTTAACTATAAAGTGCATCAGAGGAAGATTTCAATATGGAAAACCAAAGCCAGGCATCTTACTAAATGCTATCAACAATAACACTGCCAACTAACAGGTCCTGGCACATTTGGATTGGTGCAAATTCAGACTGGAGTGTATCTCAGGAAATGACTTAGGGTGTTGGATGAGTCAGGTGTCTGAAGAGATCAAGGAATTGAGTCGCCAGGTGGTGCAAATAGTCTGTGCTCAATTACTGACTAAAAGCTGGCGACTTGAACCCACCCATTGGCACCATGAAAGAAAGGCCTGGCGATCTGCTTCCATAAAGATTCCAGCCAAGAAAACCTCATGGAGCAGTTCTAGTCTTTAACACATATGAGGTTGCCAAAAGTTAGATTAAAAAGAAAAAAATTGAGTATATTAGCTCAGTGGTCTCCAAGCAGGGGTACGATCGAACTCTTTCCAAAGACACGTGGGTGTAGATGGTATAGGAAATTAATTTCCAGATTCCAAATTCTTTCTAAAATTTATGTGTCTGCGAATGTTCCTATGTGCAAAGCCTTGTCTTGATTTTCCCATTGTCTTCCTTTTCACAATCATCCTTCCTCTTCTCTACAAGACTTTGAGACAGCTTCCAATTGATGAAATAAACAAATCTTGTCCTTATAAAATCATTATTTTCCTACAAATCAATCTCTTTGAATGGTAAGTCTAATTATCATTGTCAAAAGCTGACATATCATTTCAATAAATGAATAGGATAAAATATCCCTGGCTTTTATCTCCTTAATACTATTGCAAAATATCACTACTCACCCAAAGAATTCTGAAAACAAGGAATAACCTCCCTCAGCCATGTTCTCCTTCAATAGAGACACATGATTTACTGGGCATCTGGAAGCCATTCTTTTAAGACGTCTTCAGTGTTTCCTTTGGTGTTTTTGTGAGACATCACCCGGATATTATTAATCCTCAGTTTGTTTTTCCAAAATATCAAGTCTCACATTAAATCCTTTATTCTCCATGAGGATTTCTGGAGTAATCACTTCTTGGCTAGACTATACGTTTTCGATATCAAATAATTTTCCCTACATTCCAGTGTATTTTGCTCTGAGTTTCCATTCTTAAAAAATCCAGAACAGAGACCAAGTGCTACTTGATGCAAAATGAGCTAAAGAAAATGTTTTACTGGTATCTTATTTAGATAAAACAAAAAGTATAGGATAAGAGAGAGGATTTCAGCAAAATTATTTCTAAGAAAATCAATAAAAGATGAAAGTACATATCAATAAAAGATGACTAAACTGAACACTTAACTATGAATTTTGATGATTTGTCCTTAATATTGCTAGAAGATGGAAGCTGTATTTGACTGAACACCATGACAAGAAAATGAGATTTAAAATCAAGGTAAGACTGTATTTGATGAATGTTGAGTGAAATTCATTTGATGAAGAATGCTTTGAAAGATTGAATTACTTGTTTCAATAACTTACTCACCCTGATTTACTGATGTCATGCATTCACACCCTTGCTACAGTTTCATAGTGGGCAAATAATAGTTCTTTACTTTTGACTTTGGGTTTATATAACTTTTCTTTTGCCAATAGAATGTCAGTGGACATGATGTTATCAGAGAATTGGATTGTCCACAAAAGCAATCCACCAAAACAAGAACACAGTACTGGTGGCCATTACCCCTTAGCTTGGGTCTCAAAGTGAGAGGCACAGACTGGAGTCAAGCTGTGTAGTTGTGCCTTCTGAAGCAGAGCACAGTCTAGATCAAACTGCAATTCACCTGAAGGTCTGTGAGTGTGAATATAAATGCATGAGGTTTAGGAGGGTTCATTATGTTGGATTATTACAGGATCAGTTAATTGACACAGAAGCTTTAATTACCTTGAATCTATGTTTCTAAGAAGTGGGCCTATTGAAGCCTCTGTGATGGCTAGCCCAACATGGCCAGTTGGGAGCAAGTCTATTAAGGAATTGGCTTTGATTTAACTTGAAACGTCAACTTGCACCTGGTTATTGCCCCCGGCCCGGAGTCCCTAGGTGGTACAAAGGAGGAAAGCATTTGACTTCCAACAGAAGAATTTGAGGTTCAAGTCTATCCAGATGTACTAAAGAATACAGATCTAAAGATTTCCTTTCCCTGAAAGCAGCCATTGAAATCTCATGGATAGTACTTCTGCTTTGACACCTGTGGGATGGCTGAGAGCTGGAGTTAACCAAATAACAACTAGTTGGTTAGTTTGGGGTTTTTTTAAAATAGCAATGGACAACAATCATTATCATAATGCTTATTAGATTCAAGTAAATCCAAATTGCTAAACAGCATGTTCCAATTTCTATTTCTTAATTTTTCATTTTAAGAGATTATTATTGACTTCTGAGTCTGGAAGAAGCAGCTATAATTATGCCACCCTCCTTCTCATCTCATCACAGCTCCTCTTCCTAGCCTAAAATATTATTATTGGAAGGACTGTTGCCATGTCAGTACCTGTAGACCTGTTAGTTTGGTCAGTGGTGAATCTTCTAACTAAATATTGAAGATTGGTATAGTGACTGTAACAATGGACTCAATAGAATATATAGTGGCCGTACCAAGAAAACAGTGAGGGAAAGGGACCAAAGGTTTCTCAACAGTCCTTGTGCATATTCTTATTTATACCCTCTGACAAGTGTAATAATCTTAGTTGGGCCTGATAAACCCTCTGACTAGTGCAATCTTACTTGGGCCTGATGCACCAAGTCCTATACTTCGCTGTTAAGAAAAGGATATTTGAGGGGTGGGAGTTGTCTCTTCAACAAGGCCTTTAAGTAGTGTTATTTTCAGTCTACTGGCACCATGATCCTCAGAGATGTCTCCAGGTTCTGAGTCTCTTCAGAGTCTTTGATTGGCAAATGTTGTATTTTTTTTATATGTTGTATTCTTATCAGTTTTTACCTGCCTCTATCAGTTTTGGCTTTTTTTCTTTCTGCTAAGTCTAGCAACTCTTCTATCGAGTAGTGTACTGCATAATCAATTGGGCTGCTAACTGAAAGTTCAGGAGTTCGAATTCATCAGATGCACCAAAGGAGAAGGATGGGTAAAATCTCCCCATAATCTGAAGCCCAGTGGAGGGTTACTATGAGTCAGACTGTGTCATCAGTAATGGGCCCATTCACTTTGCCTGCTGTTATTCCCATTGCAAAACCAACCAACCAACCAACCAACCAACCAACCAACCAACCAAACAACTCCTTGCCATTAACTCCTTGCAGAACCGACTCATGCTAACCTTCCAGCAGGTGTTCAAAAGCTGTAAATTGGAGAGGAGGAGACTACATTCATCTTTGTCCCACAGAGCAAAAGAACTATCTGCTTTTGAGTTACATACAACTGAAATGACAGTAATTATATATTTTTTTTGTACACACAATTCCTATACTTAACTGAAAGGATAGTAATGTATTTTACAGATTTAAAATACAGTTAAACCGATTTTTATCATTTCTAGAGGTTTTCTTTCAAGCTTTTCTTCTTTTTGTTCTTATAGTACTGGGGTTCATGACATGGTTTTATTGCCACCAATAATATAAATTTGAGGTTCTAAGAATTTTTATTATTTTTTGGTTAAAAGTCCGAGTGCATTACATGTAAGTGCCAGATAAACCAAAACCCGCTGCTATTAAGTAGATTCTGAGTCATAGCTGCTCTATAGGACAGAGAAGAACTGCCCCACTGGATTTCCAAGGCTAAGCTGTAATCTTTACAGAAGTAAATTACTGCCACAGTAATTACAACAGAAAGCTCTCTCGTGGAGTGGCTGATGGGCTCCACCATCAAGATTTTGGTTAGTAGTCAATTACTTAATAATTGAGCTACCAGGTCTCTCTCTTTTTTTTTAAAAAAAAAATGTTTTTTCTACTAGTTTATTTACAAAATCCAAATACTTTGCTACCAGGTTTCTTAATGCTAAGATAAGGCAATGATGTCCCTAGGGGAAAGGAAGTGCTGACCACCCTGGATGGAATGACAGAGTGAGTGACATCAAAATGAGTATCTATACAACTTAATGATGTTTTAGCAGAAATGTAGTATTTTTGCAAATATCTTCTTAATTATAACAAAAAGGGTATCAATCTTTCTACCTATATCTATGGCTAGTTTCCACATGGTTGACATTTCTTTAGTTGAAGGAACTGAAAAACAAATTCAAACCTTGACTAGCAGTACTTAAAGAAACTATAGGCAGAATATTGAATGATCCAGAAAGCATCAGAAGAAGATGGAAGAAGTACACAGAGTCACAGTACCAAAAAGAATTAGCTGACACAGAAGAATTTCATGAAACAACATAGGATCAAGAGGCAATGATGATGAAGGAGGAAGTTCAAGCTGCTTTGAAAGAATTGGAAAAAAATGAAGTCTCAGGAATTGATCAAATATCGCTTGATGTATTCCAAGAAACAGATGCTGAATAGGACATACCCACCAGGTTGTGCCAACAAATCTGGAGGACAACTACCTGGCCAACTGACCAGAAGAGATCCATATTTATTCCCATTCCAAAAAGATGGCCTGACAGAGCTTAGACATATTGAACAATATAACTTGTATTACACACAAGCAAAATTCTACTGAAGATTATACAAAAACGACTGGAACAATATTATCAACTACTAGAAATACAAGCTGGGTTTAGAAGAGGCCATGGCACTAGGGACATCATTGCCAATATCAGATGAACCATGACTGAAAGCAGAGAGTAACAGAGGAATGTCTATCTGTTTCATTGATATGCAAAGGCATTTGACTGTGGGGATCACAACGAATTGTGGCTAATCCTGAGAAGAATAGGAATCCCAGAACAATTGATTGTGCTCATGTGAAATCCATACTTGGATCAGGAAACAGTAGTCAGAACAGAGTGAGGAAACATTGCATGGTTCAAAATTGGGAAAAGAGTGCATCAGGGATGCATACTGTCTCCATACTTTTGCAATCTATATGCAGGATCATTAATGAGGAAGAATGTGGCATTAGGATTGTAGGAAGACTCACCAACAATTTGCATTACGCAGATTACACAAGCTTGCTTGTCCAAGCTGTGGAGGACCCAAAGTGTTTGCTACAGAAGATCAACAACTATACTTTTCAATATGGATTAGAACTCAACATCAAGAAGACAGATTCTCACTGCTTGGCCAACTGACAGCATCATGATAGATGGAGAAGAGACTGAGATCATTAACAATTTTAATATACTCAGTTCCACAATCAACACCCTTAGCACCAGCAGTTAAGAAGTCAAAGGACACATTTATTTCAGTCTAAAGAGTAAGGTGTGCCTGATCAAGGTCGTGGTCTTTGCAATTACTTGGTATGCATCAGAGAGCTGGACAATGACTGATGATGACAGAAGAAGAATTGATGCCTTTGAATTGTGGTTCTGGAGAAGAGTTTTGAACATTCCAGGGACTACTAAGGGAACCAACAAGTTTGTGCTGGAAAAAGTGAAACCAAGTTGCTCCTTTGAGCCAAGGCTTTTGAAGCTCCATCTGATATACTTTGGGCATTTTACCAAGAGAGACTAGTCCTTGGAGAAAGAAGTCATGCTTGGAAGGAGGGAAGGACCATCCAAGAGAGGAAGACCTTAGAGTGGATGAATTGGCACAATGACTAGAATAATATGTGTAGGTATGTTGGAGACAGTGAGATTGGTTAGGATAGGACAAGATTCAAAACTATTAGAGGCAAGGATGGTGAAACTTTGTCTCACATTTTGGGCATGTGGTAAAAGGGGTCAATCCTTGGTAAAAAGACACCACACTGGGAAAAGTCATTGAGAGAAAGGAAGACACCAACAAGATGGATTGATATAGTGAGTGTAAACAATGGACTCAAGCATATTAAAGATTGTGAAGATTGCTCAGTGTATGACAAGGTTCCTATCTATTGTTTATAGAATTGCTGTGATTCTTCCTCCGTCATTGTCCAGCTTTCTGATGTGTAGAAAGTAATTGCAAAGACCAGGATCTGGATCAGGTGCACCTTAGTCTTTAGACTGACATTGTT